>NC_139042.1:64911544-65466544 GCF_965140915.1 Aythya marila | reverse complement strand
ATAAGCCCTGGTGGCAATATATCTTCTGTAGGAAGAGTTCAGTTCCTCAGCTGAAGCAGAATATTTTTCCAAGAGTACAATTGTTTTACGGTGTAGAAGTAGGAAGCTGTGCATATCTGATCTTAGACTGTGAATAAATTAATTTAAGATCAACTTCCCTATGCTGCTTTTTACCTGCTTTGTATCCAGTCAGAGGAATCCTTTACTTACACAGTTTGTAGGAAGTTAGGTTATTTCCTTTTTTTTTTTTTTTTTCTTCTAAGAAATTCTTTACTTTTAACAGTTCTGGAAACTATAAGGAATAGCACGAGCATAAAGTAAACCACTGTGTCAAGACCACATAAATGTATATGAGCTGAGTCTATGTCTCCCACACACATGTAAAGCAGCTCCACATGCTGAGCAGAATGCCCAGTGTTGGCTGCACAGGGTGGGAGCAAAGTAGGAAAACAGTGAGCAAGTTCATTTCCCTGCTTGTGTGTTGCAAATCATTCCTGAACCAAAGCCATCACTCAAGCTTTTCAGATCTCACCTGGCCTTACCACTGGTTGCAAGACTGAAGCAGTACCTGGGACATTAGATACAAGGTAAGGGAATGACTACAAATCTTCCCCTCTCAAAAAGCCTCCAAATACTTCTTACAGCCCCTACCAGCACACAATGTCATGTGTTTTTCATCCTGACGTCAAGGTCACCTAAGGCAGTTGTGACTGTGAAGGAACAAATGCAAATGACTCCTCTCACCAGACGCTCCAGAAGGGAGTCTGAAACATCCAAGGAGTGATCTGAAGTAGTACCACCATCCAGAGCCTTGAACAAGCACTTCTATCAGCAAACCTAGGTTCTATTCTAATCTGCCAGGCTTCCCTCATTATTGCATTTTCATAGCTGTTTTTCACAGCTTTAAAGCAGACCCTCCTCTTCCCTTCTTCTGTTTCTCTGATGACATAAAACACAGTAAGAGGTAGGTCAGTGCAGAACAAAGCTTGAAAACAAATCTGGCAGGCACAAAAGAGAGCAGCATAATAATTTTTGTATCCATCAGCTCATTGCATCCTAGCCACTGCACAACCACCGTAGTGCAGCTTTCAGTCACTGCCAACAGTGGGCCAAAATCGAACTACTAATTCAATTGCCTCCTAATTTTGGGAAGGTCACACAGACATGGGTTGGCTGTTAATTTGGGGGCAGAATGATCTCCTACAAGCTTCTTTGAGCAGTGTCCCAAAGCTCATGTTGCCCATTTCATCAGTTTACTGTCACCTTGTACTCAAAAATGCTCAGTCTCAATGTATCATTCAATTCAAGCTTAAATCTGTCCTTTTCAGGGCAGAGTCTTCTGAAATAACAGAAAATCCTCATCTAACAACCTCCTCCAACCATCTCAAAATTTCAGTAGTAATCTTAGCCAGAGATGAAATAGAAGCAGGTTCAATCCCCTGGGATTAAAATACTCCTTATCACCTTACTAGCTCAGCCTCGATCAAATTTGGCTCACTTTGGTCTTTTCTTCTGATCTCTTCTGTTTGTGAAGAATTCTTTTCTTCCAAGGGTAAAGGGAGGCAGTAGACAGAAGAGCTTTCACATGTTTGTTCTTCAGTTATAGCAATAACTCTTATTTCTCTTATTATAGTAATAACTCTTGTTTCTGAAAGCATGTATCACTAAGAAAAAAGTGACAGTTTTCAGTAGTCACAAAACTCACCCTGCCTTAATGTGATTTTTCAGGAAGAATTTTTCCAAGTATAAATAAGAACTTATTCAATGCATTTTTGTTTATTACTAGTCAGATTCTTTCTCTAAAAAAAAATAAATAATAAATAAAATTAAAATTAAAAAAAAAGTCACCGTAACACCTTGATTGCGTTACTATTTCATATTTGCTTGTATAAATAAACCTGATGTTTTACTGCAAAAGAGGCAGCTATTTTAAAGATGGCAAAATGTCAGCTCTTGGATGGTTGGTTTCATTTAACAGGGCTCCACATGAATTTATGAACTGTTCCATAACGTCTTCTGCTTGCACCAAATGGCAGACTTTAGGCAGAAACCCAATGTATGTTTAGCTAATGTATAACAAACAGAGTATTTACGTGGTCAGTGGACCTTATTAGGTATTAAGAATGGCCTCTTTCTAAATTTACAGTTAATTCCCTTCCACAACAATCTAAATAAAGTGTTTCTCAAAGACAGCTAAGAAAATGTGTGCATCTATGCATGCATGTCTTTCATTTTAAAATGTCTTTAACAAACTTCTGACAGTTATCTTATTTTCTTTTACTGTGAAGGTGACAATGTAGTTTAAGATATTGTTTCCTGACTTTAAAGGTGCCTTGTGGTTTTTAAGGATATTTCAGCAGCTAAAGGAATTCTACTGCAGACACAGTGTACCATACATTTCTTAAGCAATAAATGGCAAGCAGGGTGGTGCTGAATAAGCATGCTTATATGGAATTTCTCTTTGAAAAGCCCACTAGTTAGGCCCTATAACACTTCAGTTGATATTTCTACAGTGCAAACACGATAGTGGAAATTAAGTTGCCCCAGCAAATTCAGTTTAGGAGAAATTTGTTATGAATAAAATGCTGCTGCTGGCCTTAGAACATTGAATTTATCCACCAAATAATATCTTAGAAATACCACTTCAGAAGAAATCAGCTCTAAATAATTGATAAATTTGGTTTGTTTAGAAACCTTTTGACCCCTGTAATAGAAAGTAAAAACACATTTCAGTTATTAAAGTCACATATATTCCCTCTGGTAGGGGAAGCTTTTAATTTTAAGCTGGTCTCTGTTGGGGCCATTTGATAAAGCTTGGAAAAACCTTTTCAACTGCTGCTGGTGGATTTGGGTCAGCTTCCCTTGGGAAAATGGCAAAAGATAAATTTGTAGCTTTTCATAACACATAAGAAAACTTCAGAGATTTTAAACATCAAGAACTATTGGAACTGAAAGACAGAGTTTCTCTTTTGTTTCTCCCCCTCCTCCTCCTGCTCCTTCTTCTCCTTTCATTCCAAAAAGAACTTTAAATACCCTTGTTGTTTTAAATTTATTTTCTATGCTTTTTTTTTTTTTTGAACTGCAGAGGTTAGAATGTTTTGGCCTCTCTAACGACAGTGCTAGTGGTCCTTATTAACATAAGATTTATTTAGAGATAAAAAACATCATTATGCAGTTTTTGTTTCCAATTGGATCCTTTTCGTTGCACTGTTTTCAAAGCCAAGAGCAAAATAAAACATTCCCTATCATGGTTTGTTTGTGGTTGTTTTTTTTTTTGGTGTTGTTGGTTTTTTTAATACAGTTCTTAAACTTGTCTTCAGTCACTGTTATGAGATCTTTATGTACACAAATATAAGTTGGTCTCATTTCCCCAAGACAGTAATCACTGCTTATCAATGAGGGCCCTAATTCACCTGGGACTACCAAAATGCATCTAACCTTGCCATACTGCTATTTCATGAGCGAAAAATGAAAAAGCGTGACAGAAAAGAAACATATTTATTGCTTATGATTTAAAAAAAAAAAAACTTGAATATTTAAGTAAGCATTTGTGCATAGAGCAAATACTTGAAAGGCAAAAAAGCAGATTGTGCTTCCCCCAGACCTCAGACCTGCAGGGATCTCTGCTTACATTTGGTATGGTTGCTGCTGTTCCACATATCTTCAGGATTTACTTCTGAGAAGTACCACCTGCAGTCATTGTGATGCACATCCATTTCTATAGATTCATCTGAGACTAACAGATTCATTTCACATAAACTGCTGAATGCCCATCATTCAACAAAAACAACTTTCGTTCACCAATAGTCTGGATTGATCTGGAACCAACACCCTAGAAGATAAAATCTGTGCATTTTCTTATAGTCTCTCTAGACTCTTTATTTGTTGTCATAAGCCAACAAATGATGTCCTGGGATACACTGATGAACTAAGAAAAATGCTAGGATGGTAGATACCTCTGGTAAGTTGAGTCCCTGCTTCTGAATTTCATGCTGAATGTGGCATTTACACTTTCAAAATTATAGATGTCATTAGATGAGTTTTTGAAAACAGGGCTGCTCACTTTACAATACCTTACACACAATCTGTGAAGAGTGCACAGCAACAAAATGAATAAGCAAAGTTTTCTTCATAGTAAACTAGCCTTACCAGAGCAGCAAATTGTTTCTTTTTCCCGTTTCATGCTTGGATGCTATTCCCAGTGTAAGACACTCTATTGCACAGACTCAGTGGTAAATTATTAAAAGGGTCTCTACTGGGTATCCGTTCGTGCAGCCACAAATTATGTGTTCATGTACCTATGCCTATTCTTGGCAGGTGCAGTTCCTCTGTGAGTACTTTAGTAATTCAAACACCTGCATTTTTTTCATTATGTTAAGTCTGTTCTTCAAACAGTTGCACCTACACCCCATTAGCACCCACACAGGGAGGCCAACCCTTGGTAATTTATGTTGTGAGGGGATTGCTTTCTTGGGCAAGAAAGAAAGGAATACAGGAAGCTAGGCTGTGATTTTACAGCCCCTCTGTTCCAGCTTCCCAAATAAACACACATAACACACATCTTCGTGGTCACTTGGCCCACTTGGAACAGTATGAGCAAACTGGGCTGCTTTGTATTTACTGTACATTACATGTTCACACAGGAAATGAGTGAGGAGCAGTCAGTGTGTAAAATGGTAACAGAATAGTTCATAGTATTTTCCTTATGCAGCAAAGTCTTGGAAGGATGTCTTTAGCATGGGATTTTTATTTTTATTTATTTTTATTTTATCATTTATTCCTCCTGACACTCTTGGCCCAATGTCTAATGTTTGGGTTGCACCAAACTGATGTAGGCTGTTTTTCATCATTTACTTCAGACAAAGTCTCACAACTCAGCACAAACTATGACATATAGGCATGCTTTCCTTGTTGAAGTGTACTATTTAATTCTATCTAATAGTACACTTTGCTCTGAAGTTTTCACCCAGTTGCACTTGGTCTCCTAGAAATGTAGGTGACAACCTTATTTTGTCTTTTATTTGACTGTGGCCTGATGCTACAGGCATTTAGCATCTCCACTTCTCTTTTCCTTTCCTCATTTTTTTCTTTACTTCACCACTCTCTTCCCTTTTTTTTTATTTTGCATTTTTTGTTGGTTTGTTTGTTTTTTCTTCTTCCTGTATTCTTATTCATCTTTCTCTTTCACCCACCTTATCATAACCTCCAGTACATATACAGCTGCTGACTGATCCCTCATCCCTAAAGATTGCTAGCAGTATCTTCCCACACGTGTGCACCAGCACATATTCACCTGCAAGAAGACTTCTCACTTCTTTCTTCATTTGAATCCCTGAAATATAGTCTTCTGGCCAAAACAATTGGCTGTTTACATTGATTTTAAAGGAAGGAGCCAACATATGCAAAGTGCAATCATTACAGTAACTTGGAGTCATTAACTAGAAGTCAAATCACCACATAATCAAAAATACTGATATAGTTTATGTTTAGAACCTAAATATCAGTACAAACTTCTGCAAATTGATTGCTCAATAGCAAAAAATTCAAAGTCACAAGAGAGTGGAACAGCTCTCAGTTGGGGGAAAAAAAAAAAAAAAGGAATCTTGCAATTATTTTTTCAACAAACAGTTCTTGCTAAATAAGTGTAGGGGCAAAAGGCAATCAAGTTCAGATAGGCAGTGTCTGACCGTGGCAATTTTTGGAAATAATTTCACAGAATTGTTTTTTAGAACAGTGAAAAGTAGTGAGAAAAGAGCTATGTGGTTAAGAACAGAAATCATTGAGTACATTTACGTATTTCACATGCTTGATAAAGAGTTTCTGTCTATTGAGTAGCAAAAGAAGAAAGCCACAGAAGGATAACTCCTGAATACTGTTGACCATTTTCCACAGAAAATCTAACAATTGCAAATGAAAAACACAAAATAGATCTACCTACTGGTAGATCTCCTGGAATAACTCCAGCTGAATAGACACCAGAAAAGGCAGAATTATCCAGAGCATAAAAATGTTGTAGCACCATAATAAGAAAATAACCACTTTGCTTGGTCTCTGTGTAAAGAAAACCACTGTGTAGCTTAAAGCAAGAAAACAGAAATGGTAGCCATTATCCCTCATGCTTCTCTACATAATTTGAAAACAGAATCCAAGATGTCTTATCAGAAATAAAACACCTGACAACAAAATCAGCAGTAAATACTGTAAAGCAAATGCAAACAAAGCACTGAAACCTCATGAGATCCATGATCATGTCAGCCTAATGTTGGAACAGATTTATTTGAATCAAATGGGAAGGATTACCTCTTGTAATGATTATTTCTTGAGTATTTTTTAAATTGAGCTGTTGAACAACCCATTGATGCAACAATGTAATGACACATTGAAAATCACAGTTTGCTCATCACAGGATTCCAGATGAGTTAATAGCAGATAATTGCACACATTTCACAAGCATCTCATTTCAACAGTTCTCTTTGATATTTCAATTTTAGCACACCTTGTAAGCTCTGGCTATGTACAGCCAAGCGTGTTGGGAAAAGACAATTTCTAAAGAGAAATGAACTTAAGATTTAAAGAAGCCCAAAACTCAGCAACCTAACCAAAAAGCATATATTTTCTACATTAGAACATTTTGATCAGAAAGGCATAAATATTATTGTCAAAATCTAACAAGCTTTCTGGAAAAAAAAAAAAAAAAGAAGAAAAAAAAAAAAAGATAACAACTAACCTTTATAGTAAAAGATAAGATGTGTTGATTTCAAAAAGTATGTATAAACTGTATAAACTGAAAGAAGGAAACCTGGGGACAAGAATGTCATAACTTATCTGCGTTAGCAGTAGAACATTACTGTCAGGAGTTGCATCATCAAGACCAAGACTATGCACCATTACTAACTTTGAGTGTTTGTATTTCTGGTGAAACATAAGCCCTTAAAGAGCTCTCTAATTCTCTCACTTAGAGTTAACGCAGGTGCACTCTTCTACAACTCATTAACTTGGTCTACTTTCTAGAAGAAAAAAGATAATTCTGGAGCATAACGTATTTCAAAGCTGCCTGGTGGAGAAGGACCTGGGAGTATTGGTTGATAGTCAGCTGAATATGAGCCAGCAGTGTGCTCAGGTGGCCAAGAAGGCCAACAGCATCCTGGATTGTATAAGAACCAGTGTGGCCAGCAGGGCTAGGGAGGTGATTGTCCCCCTGTACTCGGCTCTGGTGAGGCTGCACCTCGAGTACTGTGTTCAGTTTTGGGCCCCTCACTACAAGAAGGACATCGAGGTGCTCGAGCGAGTCCAGAGAAGGGCGACGAAGCTGGTGAGGGATCTGGAGAACAAGTCCTACGAGGAGCAGCTGAGGGAGCTGGGCTTGTTCAGCCTGGAGAAGAGGAGGCTCAGGGGCGACCTTATCGCTCTTTATAAGTACATTAAAGGAGGCTGTAGCGAGGTGGGGGTTGGTCTATTCTCCCATGTGCCAGGACAAGGGGGAATGGGCTAAAATTGCTCCAGGGGTGTTTTAGGTTGGATATTAGGAAGAACTTCTTTACTGAGAGGGTTGTGAGGCATTGGAATGGGCAGCCCAGGGAAGTGGTAGAGTCACCATCCCTGGAGGTTTTTAAAAGATGTTTAGATGTCGAACTTAGCGATATGGTTTAAGCGGAAGACTTGTTAGTATTAGGTCAGAGGTTGGACTCGATGATCTTGAAGTCTCTTCCAACCTAGACAATTCTGTGATTCTGTGATTCTGTGATTAAAGTAAACACAACAAAAAAGCTTCCCTTCAATCAGTTAAATATCATCTAGACTCACCAGCAGGACCTTACAGCAGAAGTAAAACACAGTAAAATATGTGTACATGCTATGTCAGAGTTCAAATTCATTTTGGCAACTGCTTTTACCATAGGAAAAGGAATTATTTGGGGAACAAAAGAGAGAAAATGATTTGAATGATAGTTACTGACAGTTATCCTGAATTCCATGTGAGACATTTCTATTCATGTGTGTGTTATTCATGTGTCACAAGTTGATAATGTCTTCATTTCAGCTAGTTTCATTACTTGCATTTCATTTCCAAAAGAGTGGTGATACAGATCTCATGGTATCCACTGCAATTAGTAAAATTGATTTCTGCCCTGTTTATATCCACAGAGAGGCTGAGCTATCCTCTGAGCAGCATGGCTTCTGAGCCTCTGCCCTGGTGCCAGTGTCTCTGGCTGTATGTCTTTTTAATTGTCAGTAAGAGGTGGGGTAATCACCAAAGCCTAAGTTTATCTGCTGAATGCCAAGCTAACATGTGCTGCTGAGTGTCAATGTGGCTGGGGGTTTGCAGTGCATTCATAGTCCTCTCCCTGCTGGAAGCAAATAGCAAGTAGGAGGAGGCATGTTCCTGTAAGGCTTGGTGCAGTGCTTAGTGCCTCCCCATGTTGCAGAAGACCATCTTTGCTGGAAATCTTTTACAAATGCGTTTAGTCATTAGAAACTCAGTTCACATTTTTGTATTACCAGGAATCTCCCTTGAAAGCTACCATAATAAAGGACTGGAGAAGCTAGACTATTTGCTCAAATGTAGATACAAGGACCTTTATACCATATAGGGAGAAAGATTTCTACATTAGGTTAAAAACATTTTAAGGTATATGCATGAGTCTTTGAACTGCTACTATTCTGGAGTGAAATGAAGTGAAGCTAGCAGGAATCACATCAACTTTACTCATCATCTGCCAAGTTTCTGAGAGTGTATTTCATTTAAGAAACCTCTGTGAAGGTTCAAAAAATCCCATAAATCTGAAGTCATGAGAAATTCTGAAAGCAGAATATGATTTACCTCTGAATTGGTATAAAACTAAAGCCTGAAATGTTTCTAAACTAGAAATTTATTCCTCATATATCTCTAGTTATGAGAAGGTTTGGTTAAAGCTGAATATGGCCTTCTTGACACGTGGTACTCTCCAAAATCTGATAGTTGGGAGTTCTAGATAAAGTTGATACCTGAGCACACTTAGACGTATAGGCCTTTGCTTAAACAGTAAAGATGCATGTTCCAGAGCAAATAATATTCTTCCATAATGTTCTGAGAAGGATGTATCCATATGAATAATAAAATGAGTATGCAACACAAACCACATTAATGATATGGATTGTGAAGCTGCCATGGGATCTGTGCAATTCTTCAAAATTCTTAAATAGTGTAGTGTTTTTTTTCAATCAAAGAATTGCATACATGAACCAAGACTGGCTTTAGTGCATAATACATGTTATTTCCAAATACAAGAGCTTATGACACTCCAGGCTCATAAACTGTTACATTAAAATCATTAATTGGACTGTAAAATCAAGCATTTAGGACTAACATACCAGCATTTTAGGTCTATGTGCTAACCTCCTCTTACTCTGATACATCCACCTGGAATATTGATGTAGACAGGCAAATGGGAAAATGCAGTATGATCATATGTAGCACACATTTACACCAGAGTGCATTCGCATAAAGGGGAATGAATTAAGGTTCAGAGACATTTCATATCTCTCAAGTACCATCTATTGCAGCATCAGAAAAGCTGATTTAAAGTTGACTTTGTTGTAAATTATTTTAGCACTCCTTTGTCTGTATTTCCAGTATCATAAGTTACACGTGAGTCCTGAACCTGCTGTGGTGCAGGTCACATTGCTATTGGAAATGCTACCAAGAACTATGCACATTAGCTGAGCTTGCCTTACTCTTATTTCCTGAGCTAAGGATTTAAGGGGGTGGTTTGGGGATGGAAGCAGCTCATTGGGAACTTTTCTTAATGGAGTCTAAATGGAGTAAGGCCACACTTGTTCTCTTTTTCACCTGCCTTTTCATTTTCATTGGTTCTGCTGACCCAGTGTGCCAGTGTGGCTCTTGGTCATGGCAGTACCAGTCCTCACAGTCATGGCAGTGCTCAGTCTGGCCTGCAGCCTGGAGCCCACCAGGGTTTTCCCAAGAGATAAATATAAGAGAAGGCTAATGGCAATTTTTGTCACTTTGCATCCTAAAAGGAATTTCATGGGACAAAGAGAAGACACTTCTGTGGCCTGAGGGGATTTCCTCTGCTGAATATCAAACACCTTCTACAAACAACAGAAATGTGAGAGACTCTCAAAAGAAAAGGTCACAGGGATTTTCTATAATAGAAAGGCTTTAGCGGCCTGAATACAGGGTGTTGTGACCAGCTGCCCCTACAATGAATCAGAGAATATCTTGGTGAGGAGCTCCCTCAGAATACTTGTCTGCTATTTTGAGTAGTCATTAATTTGGGGATAGTAACTGGAATTGTCCGACTTTGAGTCACGGAGTATGGTGTACATCTGGTAGCCGCTCTGAAAACAAAGAAGGGAAGCAAGAAGGGAATCCAAGTAGAAAGGAAGGCTGCCACCATACTGGAGATGGCTGGGTGGCAATGAGCCCATGCCCATCCTGCACAGGTAGCATCCATGTATAGAGCATATGAAATGGCAGTGGTCTGGATGGTGGGAAGAGCCCAAGCTAGTTATAAAAAAGGTATGGGAGGAGCATGGCAGGTTAATAATTGCTGACTGCCAGAGACAGTGAATGGTCTGGCAGCTGCAGAGAAAGTGACTCTTCTTCTACCCACCCCCCACCTGAAAACGTGACACAAGCATCTATTTGTGACCAGAGGTTGCCTTGGAACCTCATCAAAGATTAAGTGGAAAAGAGCAACAGGTGCTGTGAACATTCTTGCATTCTTGCATTTATCCCTAGACATGGGAGCTTATCCTTTCAGGAGTTAACAAATAGCAAACCTCACAGCTGGACCAGGCTGTGGTCTCACTCACTCCAGAAGTTCATTTTCTTGGGAGAATGCTAGCATGCTAATGTGTACCATCAAATCAAGACATTTCAGCATGTGAAGAACATATTGAGAGGAAGTTCTCTCTTGTCCTTCCTTCTGCCCCAGTCCTGGCTTCTTCTAGCTCTCATCATTCCCATCTGGCCACTTCCATCTTCTCTCACCATCCATCCTTTTTTGCTGGGACACACAAGCTCCATTTCTTTGCTCTGGTCAGGTGTAATATTTTCATAGCCTTTATTTCTTTTCTGTTCTGAGCAAAGGGTGACATAGGAAGAGGGACAGTGCTTGCACTATATACATTTCAGAACAAAGAATTTGACCTTCAGACCTGAAGGAACTGGAGGGAATTTGTGTGATACATTTGTCTGTGTTCAGGACACTTAATGAGTGCACTGAGAAGCCTGTTGACTAGTTTTATCTCATGGAAAGCCATGATAATTAAAAGGAACTTTGAATATTCAGGAGCATGAAAGTAACATTGAATTTGTGTGTGTTCTTCTGTAGGTAAAAAAGAAGCAATATTTTTGTAATGTCCAAACTTTCAAACCCTGCCTTTGTACTGAGCATGAAATGTCTCTTAAAATACATGCTACAGGTCCAGATGAACATGTCTTTTAGACTTTGAGAAGTATTTAAAATACTCCAGCAGATGAAGGTAAGAAAACATTCATTTCAGCTAGTCTTTCACTTTGATACATGCCGATGAGTATGGAAATGTGAAAATGAAACAACGTAAGAATGTGTAGCTCAAATTACATATGAAAATCATCCATTCAAAGTGTGGATTTAATCATTTTTGTCTTAGTCAGCTCATTCTTTCAAACACCCGTTTCCCATTCCAGGTTACAATACTTACACTGTAGTGTAGATTACTATAATTAACAGGTTAAACACATGAAAACAGTTTTTTCCCCTTGATGTGCCTTTGGATCCTTTATTTTGCTAGCAGTTATACAGTAGAGTCACTTCCTACAAAGGAGAAACAACTGCTGCGGGGTTTCTTAATGCTGCTAATGTTCTTTTCTTTGCCTCCAGTAATAACAGTGAGAAATTACTGTCTGTAAATAAAATAATACAACTGAGAGTATATGTCATGAACAGTATGTTAAAAGCTATACATATAACATCCATAGGTACAGGCTGCTTATATTTACAGAGTAGCTTATGTTGCTTTTTATTTATTAAAAAAAAAAAAAAAAAAAAAGACAATATTTCAAACCTCATTTTACAGGGAAGCTGTTTTCTGATCAAAAGAAGCACCTTCAGTTAGAATGCAATTTAATACCACAAAATAAAGAGGAAAGAGGAAAATGTCCTATAAATGTCTTTTGTGCTGCAATATTTGCAGCAAAGATTAACAATGTTCTTACTTTGTTTTCTCCACCAACACATGCCATGTGGCATATCTGTAGATTTATTTATTTTTTAATCATATGTCCTGCTGGTTATAACATAACTTAATGTACCAGCTGCAATTAACAGACTGTCAAAGGATCAACTAACAAGTGCTGATAAGCTTCATTTAACTAATTTGAGGAGTGGAAGTTGGATTTTTTTATTTTTTTTTTCAGGAAGGTAGCTTGTTTCCTTATTTCCTGTCAAGTGAGCCAACTCCTGTGACCTGTAGTTAAAAGGGCCCTTTGTAATTAAGGCAGTGAGTCTCCAAGTGAACAGTTCTCACAGTAGGAGGAAAAAAAAAGAAGAAGAAAAAAAAAAAAAAAAAAAAAAGGAAGAAAGAAAAAGAGGAGGATACATGACACTGCTTAACTAACTAATCGGAGCTCAGCCAATCCATTTTCCTGGAGTCCAGCCAGTGTACCATGAGCGTGCAGCATCTCGCCTTCCATTGGTTTCATGTCCATTTTATGGACCAGTGAGTCAATTAAGATCTTGGTGAGTGGCCCTATCCGAGGATAGGGCTCTCTCCTCAGTATCTGCCCATAGACTACCAGAAACTGATCAGCCATGTTATATCAATAACGTTCTCACACCAGGTTGTGTAAATTGATCTTTTACAATTTCTCTCGGTGACAGTCTCTGTAACCAACAAGATAAATCATTCCTCCTGTGGCTTTTTTATTGATTGTTGAGACCTGTATAAAAATTACACTGCTCAAGCTGTGAAGTGAACATCCTCATAAAAGAAGACTTTCTATTTACAATCAAAATACTTTGGGGTCCAGATCAAGCACAGATATACTATGCCAGTACCATAAGAGATCAGAATTTAACTGAGATTCAAAGCACTGAGAGAATAATCCACATGAACTTTTAAAATATAAATGGTGAACTGTAAAAATCCTAAGCAAAAAAAAAAAAGCAAACAAACAAACATTCAAACAAAAAAATCTTCCAAGGTTACAAAGTCTTGTTGAAGTACAGGCAGCCGTAAGAGCAAACCATCTGTCAGAAACAATGATACAGAAGCACAGAAACAAAATCAGCTAGTTTTGTTTTGTTGTTTTGTGTTTGTTTTTTTTCAATTGCTTGTACAAACACTAACACAAATTACTTTCTGATGCTATTTTATCATCCATGAAAATATATATATTTTTAAATGGAACAGTAAGATTTAAGAACTATTTACCTCTTTGGAAAAGAAATATTCTGCAACTTTGGAAGATCTGGCAGCTATAATATCATTCTAGGAAAATTGATTTAAGCTGTATTGTATTGGTTTACTGTTTTATTAAAGCCAAAAGTCTAATGGTGTTTGATATAGGGAATCAAATTCATCCACTGTTTTTAGCCAATATCAAACTCCACAATTATTATATTCCTTCCACTTTACATCATCATTTTAATTCTGTTAAAATAGTCACTAACTTCTGTGTTGTTGTTTTTTAAATTCTTTAAACTTTATGTTTATATCTTTTATATACACACCTTAAAGGAGAGTTTTTGTAGTCAGTAGACTTGTACTGAATAAAACTGTTAAATGTTAAATTAACAAAAACAATAAAAGAGTTTAAAAGTGATTTAGAGGGCAGAAGAATAGATACCCATTACAACTTGCATTACTTTTACTGGCTCAGTCTGTGGCTTTGGTTAATGCACTCGCTGGTCCATGCCTCAGTTTACTCACCTCTTAAAAAGGGCATTGTATGTATCAAGAGGAAAAATGTCATTCCCATATTATGCTAATTTAAATCAGTAGGTATACACCCAAGTCAATTTCTTCAGTGATACTATGGTACTTGAATTAGTGTTTGCAAAGTATTCAGAAACTCTTGATGATGAGACCTATAGGAGTGTAAACTGTTGTCATTACTTCCCTTTGACACAAAAATGAAGGATATATTTAGATATTTCATGTTATAAGAAAAATGTGCATACATAATTAACGTTACCTGGTAGAATGCTATAGAAAATAATCTTTTGAAGTATTTTCTTACAAGCTCAACATATTTCCAGTGAGGTCCAAAACATTTAGTTTGTTTGCTTGCTTGTTTCTATTCAAGTTATCAAAATGTGTGGTAGAGATAAACACTGATAGTGATGGAGACAAGGTAGAAAAATTATGCAAAAAATTTTTGTTTTTTTAAAAATGTGCATTTTTAACTAGAACACACTTGTTTAGAACCATTCTGAACCACACTAAATTATTTTAAGAGGCAAAACTATAGGACAACTATTTTTTACTATTCAGAAACTTGTGGTTCAGTCTTCACTACAGAGAGGAACCTCATAAATAAGTCGTTGTGCATTAATATGAAAATTCAAACTATGAAAATTATGAACTTTTTGCTAATGCTGTAAATCTGTCCCTAAATGACAGAAGCACCTCTCTTTATTTGCTCAATGAGCAAGATGATTTCTCCACTTAAATGGAAAGGGATGATTTTAATTTTTTAGTAAACATGGTTATGACTGAACTTATGTCCTCTCAAGAGGGAACTGGCTTCGGGATAAAATCTGTTGGTACTTTCCATTCACTTCTCTATTCCTCTCCCTCCCCTTTCCAAGGCATTTTGAAAAGGGAACAGTTAGAATAGCATTTATTAGAAAAACTGGATTGGGAGAAGTTAAATCAAGAATACAAAAACAAAGGGCCATTAAAAAAATAATAATAATAAGATAAAATAATTAAAAAAAAAAAAAAAGAGTATGGCCTGATTGACTGTGGATAGCAATAGTACTGAAATACAAAATCCAAATCAGGCGTTTTTCTTTTCATTACTAGCTTTATTAATGCATTACTCTCAAGTTTTGGTGGCAAAGTGGTGATAAAAAGCATTGGTGCCATTTTGTATTGAGGGGTTTTGTTTGTTTCCTTTGGGCAAGGATGCAAAATAACCAGATCTAATTTTTAGCAGCATCCTCTTCATTTCTCTTAATCCTGGACTGTGATGACTTTTCAAGCAGCTCATTGGAAGCAATTGTGGGAAAATGGCCATTCTCTTTTCAGCTGTTCTTCCAAACCCTAATGAGTTAACAATTGAAATACAGAAAGTTGCTTCAGAGGTCAGGAGAGTATATTCTACACAATGGTTGCAGCATTTGAAGCCATGACAGCACTATAAATTGACAAACTAAAGCAAAGCACTTGGTGGTCTGAAGTGGAGAAAAGAACATCAGCCGAGAGCGGTAAAAAGACGAGCCATGAAACCACACAGAAAAAAATGAGTGATTTTTTTCAGATCACCTTGTTAGAATTTAGTGTATCGGAGGTCAGACAAGTAGAACAATAATAAGGTCCAAGGTTGAATACCAGTGGGGAAGCTTAACCCAGGAGCTCCAGGTCAACCATAAGTGAATGAGGTAGAACAGGGAAACAGTAGTCACCCGGGAAGGGAACGCACAAAAGTCAGTGGGTTAAGGGGAGGAGCCCAACAGTTATCAATTAGACTAAGAGAAAGCCCAGGCTCGAGCACCTGGGATAGAAAAATAATCCCAGTGTGATGAAAAGAGATTTTCTTCTGTGCACAGTTCTTGCTCTCTGGTTTTCAGTTTTTTAGGAATTTGAAATGTTGTGGAGATAGAGATCTTAAATCTGTAACAGATGAGAAAATGCAGGCCAGTTGGATGCATTTTCCCCATGTCTTATGTGCATATGACAATGTTTTCATCCCACGCTGGACAGTCTGCTGAGATAAAGGAGGCATAAAAATAAAGATCTTTTAAAGATATGAACAAACATACACACATACACCCTTGTAAGGGGGTGCTTTTTAACTTCTCTTTTTTTTTTTTCTTTAGAAAAGTACAATTCACACCAGTTTTATTTTTAACTTATGAGGAGGAATTTCTCCAGATTTGTGAAGAAAATTGCTTCAAGTGATGAAGTAGAGAATATTTAAGTGACATTTTACAATGTAGAACGTATATATATATATTCGCAAAATGCCTATACAACTTCCTCTTCCTATGAACACACATCACCTAATTTAGCAGGACTTTTTCCATTGATCTCAAAGGAGCTAGAACAGATTCAAAACAAAGCAGATCATATCCGATATCTGAAGTACAGAGTCTATCAAAAATATATAGCTGAAATATTACATAGGCCTCATTAATAGTTTCTAGTAAAAATATAAGTGTTTCTATCATCAGCTGAAATGAAGCTCTAAACCTATGCTATTTGTAACTTACTGCCCTGTTTTTCTATTAGTCTATTCTTAAGGTCACATTTCTAAGGAATTATATTGTCTTGGAATGCTGCTAAAACCAGAGAAGCTTATAGGCAGAGTAAGTCTCACCAGCTGTAGTAAAGCATACAGTATCCCTACTAGCCTCTGGTGTGTGCATGCTACTTTTCAATTCACAAAAGACCCATTGTAAAGGTATTGTGATAACTTTTCGAACTTTTGCCTCTCCAGAAAAACAGCACTAGCACAGATAAAGCCAAACCTTGCTGACTGCTGAGCACACAGGTGCACCCCACTCCACAGCCAACCCCTTCCCACCACTACCAAAGAAGATGTAATTGCCACTGCCAAGTGGCAGCTTTCTGTTTTAAGAAAGATGAGTTTTCTGGTCTGAAAGCTCCTCATCCAAAGACTGAAGCAGAGAAGCCCAGAGGACAAAAAAAAAAAAGTCTTCTTTTATCAAAAAAATATTAGTGGTGGCCCCTGAAATCTAGCAGGATGGAAGAAAAAAAAAAATAGTTTACTTAAAGAAGCTGGGACCAGGAAAAAGTTCAAGAAAGGAACACATAAGGACTGCAATTTTCAGCCTCAGCTAGGTATCATGCTTGGGAAAATAAATTAATATGAGGCTGAAATCTTATTGTATATGATGCAGGAAAGAGGTTGTAACTTTTTCACTGGTTGCTTTAAAGATATAGTCTTTCCAAAGGAAAAGATCCTTTGATGTAATTCTTTCTAAATAGTTCTTTTTTAGATGTCATTAGCCAGCTAGATCCTGGAAAGTATGGGAGATCATGCCAGATATAAGCAGGGGAATAAAGAAAAAAAAAATTTAAATGACTCTTGTTTTAAGAGAGGAGATCCTTTATAAAATACTCTGCAGAAGTGTGGGTGGCAATAGCATTTCTTTTGTGCGCAACAGGGGAAGTTGGATTAACTAGCATTAGGGTTTAATACGTTTTTCTTAGAGGGAAGTTTGTTTCTTTTACTTTACACAAGGGAGAAAAGTGGTGCACCATTCAGTTTAAAGACCATTTATTTTTTCTTAGAGAAAAAATCAGTGTTTCAGTCTCATGGTGGTAACATTTGATTGAGATGCTGTTCCAGAAAGACAAGTCATTGCCTGTAGCATCCCCCAATTGTGTTCCATTAGCTCTCACAAGTCAGTAAAAGTATTGCCATTGTATTCTGTATGCATCAAAGCTGATATTGTTAAGATTTTTATACTGCACATTGTTCCAAATTTATGAAGATGAAAGAAATGCAATGATTTAGTAGAGACAGTTCCATTAAGAGAGTCTGCCGAGCCAATGTTACAGTAAACTGAGGTGATGGTTGCGGTTTCATTTGCCAGCAATGCAAAAAAAAAAAAAAAAAAGTTGACAATTTGTGTTCATTTATGATGGAGGTTAATTTTACCTAACTGGAGTTATCTGTAAGTTCAGCTTCTACTTTAATGATTATTTCAGTGATGTGGAATACTCTCTGTAGCATCATTGAGGAGTAGGAGATCATCCTTAGAAGGAAAATCTACCAGGAAGGAAATTTGGTACACTTGTCTAAGATGGGAGTCCTCTGAACTGTCTAATGAACGTGGTTTTGTCACTCTGTTTCCTATAAAACAAAACAAAACAACAAAAACAAAAACACTAGACAACCAAAGTAGGCCAGTAACCTATGAGTTAGTCAGCTAGAGTTAACCTGATCTGAACACACCACCTGGGGAAGGATTTGCATCAGGTTCAGATGCCAGAGTGGGATTCAGATTAAGGTAAAGATATCCAAGAACACATACAGATGTTGATTGTTAGGCTAGATCTCCAGTTAGAAGAAGTCAGAGGGTGAATCATTTCATTCTGCTGCAGGCATCTGATCATCTGAATTGTTCTTCAGGCTCCACTGACTCTACTGACTAGAATTCTGTTGATATAATAAGAGCTTCAACACCTACTGTATGTGTAGACACCTACACTGTAGTTGCCTAAATTTAAGTGCTTCAGTATATAGCAGATTTCTACCCTTAGTCAGGTAACTAGATAAATTAGTTAGAATAACTGCAAAATATATATAATATATATCTGCATTTAAGCAGTTTTTCTGTATTTCCTGTTAATAAGGAAGCATAATCACTTGTAGTTAGGCTGATTTGCACCAAAGAACATGTATTATATTCCACTGAATATAACAGAACACTAGTTCAGATGAAGACGTACACAATTAGGATGAATCTCTCCTCAGGTCTCAAGCAGTCACTGGGAGCTGGAGAGATTTAAAGATTTAGAAGAAGGTAGTGGTTTATGAAAGTGTTTAGAATTGTTGATGGGAGTGATTTCCTAAAGGACACCATCGATATCCTGTCTGAACTTTAAACAATAGATAATGGTTATGATAGATATAAGCAGGAATCAACAGCAGCTGTCAGTGTTTGAGAGGAAAAAAAAATGCATTTCTCCAAATAAAAGTTAAGGTGAATTGTAGAGAACTCGTGGAAACAGAGAGACAGGATGCATCTTAGACATGCATTGCAGACAGTCAGCAAAACTCAGATATGGTCTGTATATAATAGATCAGAAACAGGTGTGAATCACAAATCACAAATAGCTTTTGTCCATGAAAACAGGAAAAACAAGGAAAGATGGGGAAAATAAATAAAGGTGTTGGCTGGTCTGTTCTGGTTCTGCTGAACTTGAACCCATGGCTGGACACCCACAAGAATACGTTAGCTATAAAAGATGAGAGTTTTGTTGAGACAGATGGCCAATTTGGGAAAATGAGATATATATGTGGCCCAAAACAGGACTGATAGCTATATTTATGTTTATAGACAAAACTATTCAAACACAGGGCAGAAAGGGTGTATAAAGAGAGAGGAAAATCAGGAAAGGAGTCAGAGGGCCTTAAAACACAAAGATGGAGAGAGTGTAGAGTATCTAACAGAGCATATAATGAAAAGATATTAGAGTGTTCAGACAGCTCAAAGGAGACAGGACATAGAAAACTAAGTAAAATAAAATGGGCATGTGAAGTTAGATATGAATGGATTCTGCATTGGAAGCATAGAGGCAATCTGAGATTTTGTTGAGAGTCATCTCAGTGTAGATTGGTGGGCTGAAGAAGGGTTGAAGAAGAAATTGGAAGAGAAATCCCAGACAGCCATTACATATGGTTCAAAGGATTATGGTCAAAAAATGAGGTTATTGATTATGTGAGTATGCAAGAAGATCTGTAGTATTTGCCTGCCTCCCTGCTTGCTTGTTCGGACTGCAGGAGAGTTTAAAATGTTGTGTTATAGGAGACCAAAAGAAAAATAAAAGGGAAGGGAAGGGAAGGGAAGGGAAGGGAAGGGAAGGGAAGGGAAGGGAAGGGAAGGGAAGGGAAGGGAAGGGAAGGGAAGGGAAGGGAAGGGAAGGGAAGGGAAGGGAAGGGAAGGGAAGGGAAGGGAAGGGAAGGGAAGGGAAGGGAAGGGAAGGGAAGGGAAGGGAAGGGGAGGGGAGGGGAGGGGAGGGGAGGGGAGGGGAGGGGAGGGGAGGGGAGGGGAGGGGAGGGGAGGGGAGGGGAGGGGAGGGGAGGGGAGGGGAGGGGAGGGGAGGGGAGGGGAGGGGAGGGGAGGGGAGGGGAGGGGAGGGGAGGGGAGGGGAGGGGAGGGGAGGGGAGGGGAGGGGAGGGGAGGGGAGGGGAGGGGAGGGGAGGGGAGGGGAGGGGAGGAAGGAAGGAAGGAAGGAAGGAAGGAAGGAAGGAAGGAAGGAAGGAAGGAAGGAAGGAAGGAAGGAAGGAAGGAAGGAAGGAAGGAAGGAAGGAAGGAAGGAAGGAAGGAAGGAAGGAAGGAAGGAAGGAAGGAAGGAAGGAAGGAAGGAAGGAAGGAAGGAAGGAAAGAAAGAAAGAAAGAAAGAAAGAAAGAAAGAAAGAAAGAAAGAAAGAAAGAAAGAAAGAAAGAAAGAAAGAAAGAAAGAAAGAAAGAAAGAAAGAAAGAAAGAAAGAAAGAAAGAAAAGCAAATTCACCCTATCAGTGGGACATTCTTGCCCATCTGATACAGCTGCCTCTTCAGTTGTGGGAGAGGAATTCCTGACCACAAGAAATGGTAGATAAAGTGCTTCCACCCGCACAACATCAGGTTTAGATTCTTCAGGTTTAAAATGGATATTTATAAAATGTCAATAGGCTCTTATCAGAGGCATGCTATTAGCTGTGCTTCATTTTCCTGTACAGCTACAAAACTGTATAAATTGGTTATGCAGATTTATCAGTTTGCTAGACAGAAAGCCAAGCTCTGGTCATCTTATAGTATCTCAGAGCATATTTTTCCCCTTGAAAGGGGAAAAATCCACCAGAAAGACTGAACACATCTTTGTTAAAGATTCTAGTGGGGAATACTGGGAAACTCTAGGAGTAGGAGTTCATTAGAATAAATCACATGTTCTCTGATGAGCTAGTGCAGAAAGACAGAGTGGACAGACAACTAGCATGATTCAGTTTGTCTGTTTTCATAAAACCAGGGAATCCTTGACTGTAGAATCAGAGCTCTAAAAGGACCTTGATTGTGAAAAAGTGGCTAAAATACCATAGTTAGAAATTACAGTATTGATGTCAGAAAACACTGTTGTTCAACCTTCAGTATGGAAAATATGCAATGCTTTCACTAAAGATGAAAGACAGGTATCAAAATGAGATGAGTTATTGTCATGTATTTCATAATTCCCTCTACTTTCCCACAATGAAGAAGATCAGTTCAAAGGAAAGATTGTACAGTTTTCAAAGATTTTGCAAAAGTGGCAATCCTGGGCAAATCAACACCAACTCTGCTGTTTCAAATAGGTCTTGTTGTGCAAAGAAAATATCCTTTCTGGCAGTGCTGGATCAAGTTGGTACAATAAGAATTTCATAGGAAATAAAGTTAATGGCACCACCACTAACTTATTTCCTAATTCATTGTAGAAAGATGTCTAGCAAATGGGCAGTCGGAAGGAGGCCATTACCTTTCCCCTTTCAAAAAAAGAACCAAAATATACCATTAGAAAGTTCAGTTCATTCTGGTGAGGGGGTGGAATGATTTTCACCCTTTTCCCATCAACTAGAATGCTTTTCACAGCCAACAAATCACAAGGTACAGTTAGATATAAGACCACTTTTGTAGGAAAATGTGTTCATGTTAAAAATGAATAGAAATTATAGCAACAGAAGAAAATGAAACTTGCAAGCCCAGAGAAATAAAACAACTTGTTATTTATGATAAACAACAGGGGATTGTTGTAGGTCTGAGGCAATCAAAAGAATCTTGCATCACAAAGCAAATCTGAACAAAAATAATAATAATACTTAGAATTCAGACTTTTCATTTATTGAATTGTTTCTGTACAACAAGCTGTACAGAATAACACAATACATACTAATGCTCTGGAATTAGTAATGAAACAACCTAGCTGTAAAGGAATATAGAGCTATACAGAACAGAGGACTGTTATTTTGTTGGTTTGCATGCTTCTTGCTCAAATATCCATTGTGTATACTTTTCCTCTCTGTCCCAAAAGTGTTCCTCACATTGGTTTTTAAGAGTGTGGGAGTGCATTTAATGATTAACTGGAAGAAATGACTGTTCAATAATGCATTACCATGTGCGGACCTAAGCTGGATCACAGTCTTTTATTTCAGTGTTTTTTCAGTTCTTTGTTATTATTTTTTACAGAATACTCCCCAGTCCAAAATCTGACTTCTTCCATGGCTTTTTGTTTGCATCCTTCCTCATATTCAATACGTTTGCTAAACTCAAGGTAGTGAATATAGCTCTTTTTCAAGCCCCAATCATAGGTCACAAAAAAATCAGTAATCATTGTTACAAATGGTTACAAATCTATCCTTAAAAAAAAAAAAAAGCAACCCCCTAACAAATATTATCCCAGTTTACTCAAACAATTCAACATTCCAATGCACAAGTCAGAATGCTATTTGGTCTTATCCCAATGTCAGAAAAGCACTGAATGTCTGTCAGTGTTATCTATGCAATTAAAACTGAAAACAAAAATTGAATCCAAGTAGACTTCACAGTTAAACTTTCTTGTATCTTTACAGTCAAAAAAGAACTCTGGAAGGATTGTCCTAAGGCTTTGTCAGGGAAATTTTGTTTCTTTTTTATTCTTAGATGCAATGTGAGCACAGAAGGAAAAAACATTTTCCTCCAAAAATTTAGTGAAGCATGTGTGCCCAAAGCAGAATTTTCTTCCTCCTTGAAGAATTCCAACACATCTTATTATCTTTGGAATAGCTGGAGAAAAGGAAGGAATTACCTTACTGTGCCATATCAAGTCTGTCAAAATACTTTTTGGTTCTCCAAACCAAAGAATTATTGATAATCCTTTCCTAGCAACTACCTTCTCTAACAGTTTTCATTGTCTTGCTCCATTATTAAGGAACAAACATACATACACTGCAAATATCTCTTAAAAACTGTACATATTCTAAAATTTGTCTGCATAAGAAATATATCAGTAAGTTGAATGAACATCTCTGTGGCATGCAAAGTCCAACTGAACTGACCTTTGAAGTTTTTGCATTGCAACGAGCAAAGGGGATTAAATTTTTTGAAAAGATTGTTATAACTTGTTCACCTAAGTCTCTCAAAGGCTATGGACTTCCCAAAATATTTTATCTGCTAGTATAGATGAATGTGAATATGAAAAGTTAATACAATATTGATAAATAATACATATACAATAATACAATATTGATAAAGTTAACACAATATTGATAAAAAACAGGGAAAATCATGGAATAAGATTACACTTTATCTTAATTTTATTGAAAGGAAATGGAGACATTTTTGTATATGAAAAGAAAGTATACAATGGCACTTAAAAATAATAATTTTAAAAGCATAGGAGGCAAAAATTCCCAAGCTAAAAAGCAAAAACCATTCACTGGTTGTCTGGAATAAGAAAGAAGAATCAAATGCTGGATATTTCCGTAAGTGTCTTGTTCGTACTTCATTGCACCTTCCTTTGAAGTGTGCAGCTTTGATCACTCTTCACAGGACAGTGGACCAAATGGACTTTCAGTGTGATACAAGTTAACATTCCTGTGATCCCAAATGCTGCAGGATTCCTTCATGCTGCAAGACATTCAGCATGATGGATAAACTTGTGAGCTTTCAGGAAGTGATAGATATCCTAGATCATTTTGCTCTTTCTCTGAGAACTGTTTTTCTCAGCTGTTGTCCTTTATATTATTTTTGATGTGAATACACCTTTATCTATTTTTACTGCTCAGGCAAGTAGCCTCACTGAAAAGTTTATGAAACTGGTAAAAACAGAAATGACAAAAAGTTAGTCATAGAGAAACTAGCAGCAGGAAGGATTACCTTTTCTTCAGATTTTACCCCCAGAGTTGATGTGAACATGTTACAGACTGTGGTAATTGAAGATTTTATTCAGAACGCAGCTATTCAAGGTTAAACTTGGTTATTATGGACCAAAGTGTTTAGGACTAAAATTTGTTGTCCTTTTCCAATTTCACATAAGCCAAAAAGCAAGAACAGCAGAGCAGGATACATGGCTTCAAAGACTCTTGACTGACTAAAAAGTGCGTGGGTCAAACCTTGGTGAGATTCTGTGGTTTTCATTGCAGCTCTTTGTCCAGGATTATTGCTTTTAATTTTAACTGTTCAAAGTGATTTTTATCTCTTTCTTTTTGGCACAAGCAAGTGTTTAGGGAAATAATTCTGTAAGGCAACAAAATCTCCTTCATTTTCTGGAATCCACAAGACAATGAAGAATATTCAATTATACCCTCTCCAAATACATATTTAATTTCCCGTGTTTCCAAAACTGTCTGATAATATTAAAATGTTTCTCCCTCTCATTGTCTATCTGCATGTATATATATATGTGGTTTTTTTCTTTTACTCTCACTGTTTCTCTTATATTGAAAAATTACCTTCACCACTGGAATAACTACTATTAATGTATTTCATGAAACTATTGGCTCCCCTATAAATGATGTCCACTCTCTATCACAATGGCTTTTGACCCCAAAATTATTGGACCTAAGACAAAGTTCTTCACAGTTCAGACATCTTTGTTCAATAGTTGTCATTCCATCACAAAGACATTAATAAAATCAATAGAAAATACTTTATAAATGTAACTTTTTCCTCACTGAAAACAAAACTGTTTCCTTTTTAAAAAATAAACATTTTTTTCTGATAATTTCTATGCTCCTAAAATCTTTAGTTAGTTATCCATGGAAATAATCACTTTGCTTTCCAGAAAAATAAATAAATAAATAAATAAACAATCGAACTTCTCTTTGTCTATTTCACTCCTCTCTCCTCTCTCTCTCTCTCTCTTTCTTTGCTTATTAAGAATATATTTCTTGTTTCTGAAAGAAGGCAATATAATTACAATGTATAGATTATTTTTTCACTTTTTATTTTCCATTACTTTGTCAGTGTTACCCTACTTTGTAAAGTCATAGCATGTGAAAACAAAGGAAACTGCTGGAAGGCCTGTACAGTTGCCAAGATGGCCCAAGGCTGTTCTCTCACTTCTTGAACACTGATCTTTGCAAAACACTGTATTTTCTTTTTTGATGATCAAACAGAAGTTTTTTTCAACCCCACTGTTCTTGGAGCGGGTCCTGTAACCCAGCCAGAAACCACCAGTGTTTCAGTAACTACTACCTTGCACATTAAGACATGCAGGATTACCAGGTGTCAGGTAGTCCGCAGTCTGTTCTAGCAAGCCACAGTATCCCGGGTAAATTTCAATATTCTTGTATTTTTTCAGTGGTAACTGAGCCTGGTTGTCTGAACGACTGCCTCTCACCCTGCAAGATTTTTCTGCTGTCGAAACTAAATCCAATGAAACACAACTTTCTGGGACCGGAGCCAGGTCACTCTCAGTTCAGTGGCCTTATCTTTGAATTTAGAATTAAGGGCTCATGCATGTCTCCTTTCATGAGAGGCAAACCTCACTCTTTCAGTGATCCATCTCCTCAAATATTGAACTGGTGCTACCAGTAGACTACATCTTTGCACACATGATGAGATTTTGCTGGCAAAAAATTGTTATAGAGTTTTATTCCTCCCTGACTGAATATCTGTCACTTCCAAACTGATGTTAATTGATGCCTCCTTGCTGTGGTGGTGGGAGTTTCAGAACAGATGTTAATACAGCAATGAGCATGTTAGGGAAATTTAAAATATAAAAAGACTAACTTCTGCTTACAGTCTATATATACTACTGCAGATTGATTCAAAAACAAAATAAAGAATATACTTAGCTGCTGTACGGTAGGGGGGTCTGAAATTAACACATTCATTGCACTTCTCAAACCAAAGCTGCATTGATAGACCTAACTCCCGTCCTCCATATGTAGGATTTTAAATGTATCACATATCTTTTTTTCTACACCAGATAAGCTGCTTGTATAGTGGTGCTTACTGATACACTGTTTATTAATCTATCACTAACATCTAGCATAAGAGGTACAAGTCAGCTGAAGTTAGAAAATATTGCTGTTAAATAATTACAGAGTATCTTTAAATTATAGCTTTGTGTTTCTGAAAATGACTTTATCATCCATCAAAGTATGCTGTAAGCTTTTTAAGTAAATGTATCATGTAAATGTATTTTGTAAGATTACATGCAAATGCATTTTTTTCATTTGTATTCATATTTAATCGTAACTCCATTATTTGAGATTCAAGATAGGATAAATCTAAATATGAAGCTTTTATACTGCCCTGTAAGTTCAACAGTATAGTTTAATATTAAGATTTTACTAGGCAGTTACACAGTACTCAGTTTTAATATGGAATACTTCGTCATGTTCATTATTGCCTATTTAGACTCATGTAAACTGACACTCCTGAAATAAGCAAGCTTTAAAATGTTAATACAAATGTTATGCCTCTTTTAATTGCAATAGACATCTCATAAAGTAATTTAATGCCGGTGGGACCTCTTACCAATACACAAAAAACATATTTTGCCCAGCTTTTGTATACAGTACAATATGCTAGAAATATTTTTTTCCATAGTGACGTTCATCAGCTTTCCCTCTGCTCACCATATCCTGTGTGAGGAAGCCCTAGATGTAGGCTGTCTCAGCAGGCTGTGTTAGCTAGGTTCAAGCCAGAGTGCCTTTAGCAAGGCTATACCTGCTCAGACTTCTCTAGCAGGACCTGTCGATGCAACACCAGGCAAAAAAGAACTACCTAGATCATGTCCATGGTGGAATTAGTTCCTCATCTAGGTGGAGAGAAAAACATGCATGACATTTTCATTAGCCTAGGAGGCAGAAACATCTGGTAACTTGGTTCAGCTCATCAGCAGGAGAGCCTGTAGTTGATTAGCCCTTCTCTCAGTAGTAGGCGTTACTACAGTCAGTGGGAATTACTAAACATGGTTTCAGGGGACTGACGTTAATTTGGCTTGCCAAAATAATATGCAATTTTTTAAGGAGTTTGTGTTAATTAGTTGTATAATTTGATGTGATGTGATTGGGTTTGCACAAAGAAAAGCAGAACAGGGTTTGCTATTAGAAGCTGCAGTATGAGAATCAAGAGGTGGCACTTAAATAGTGCACAGTATGAATCTGCAGCAGTGAAAGGCCTTAGTTCATGATCTAATTACAATGGGATTCCCTTTCTGAAAAGCTAAAAGCATTTTAATTCATATTTTTTTCTTTTAAGATGTTTTATTTTGATTACTATATTATTAATTCCTGTGCACCTAACATTCTATCACAGATTAAGTCAATTTAGGTATCTCATTTTGGCCTGTTTTGTATAATATCCCACTTTTAGAGGAAAAGGAATATGTCAAATGACAAAATTAGGCAATTTATAGTTTGTGTAATTCCTTACTGTATCTCTCTGCCAGCCTTCTACTCTTCATTCACTAACTCTTTCACAACTATTATTGGCAATTTAGACTTCTTTGCTACCTGTGAAATGGTAATCAGCAGTAACATTGATGCCAGAATTACAATTTCTGCCAGGCAAACTGATAACTGGGAACTTAGAAACATAGATGAAGTAGTCAATATCCTCTCATAAAAAGGGCTTGCTGCCTGCCAGTTACTGGGTAAAAAAAAAAAAAAAAAAAAAAAAAAAAGGCATTGAAGGATATTTGCTGAGGACTGACTTCTGGTCAGGTTTTGTTGTTGTTGTTATGGTTTGTTTTTTTTCTTCCTCTCTCCCCTTCCTCCCTACCCCCCTCAGAATTTACTGTGTGTGGGACTACATGACTGAAACAAATCTCATATACAGTGTACCCTTCTGTGTTTCTCTGTTCTTCTCACCTTTCTTCTCTATTTGGTCTGCAGATTCTTTGGGCTGACAGCTATTTCTTCCTATGTTTGTTCAGTGCTTTGCACATGGAGTTAACAGAGCCAGCAATGGCCTCCAGGCACAGCCCTTGTAGACATGCAAGTTAATGAAATTGGATCTCTCTCTCATTCTCTGCTGCCCCCCACCTAGTATTTTAACATTTCATGTCACTTCCATGAGGAACAGAGGGTGGCAGTTTATTTATGACTATTTCCATGAGGCAGGAAGTCTGAAACATGCAGTATGCAGTATTAAAACTATCCAGATTTAGCCACACACTCATTCAGCACATTGGCTGTTTTTGTTGTTAATGGCTACTTCTTCAGAACATCCCTGAAGAGAGACGGTCTCAGTACATCAACTAAGTCAAGTGCTAAAAGTTAGACAGCATTAACACACCTCAGGACTTCCATTTCTATCATTCTGCAAGAAAACAGCTTGATAACTATGCTTAAAACCCTTTCTCCACAAGAGACGGCCAAAAAAGTAGAGAAGCTTATTTGTGTGTTGCTTCAGAGAGGCCCACTGGGGGCTGAGGTTTCCTTTGGCTTGCTGGGCAGTGAGGAACCTTCTTACACACTGTTGAAAGTTTGTCTGAACCTTGCATACTAATGTGTAAACTTCTCAGAGATGCTCACAAATCTCAGTTTCCTGAAATCTCATATAATGCCAGTTTTCTATTATACAAGGTTGCCTTATAAATGTTTCACAGAGCTCTCCAAGTTTCCAAAAAGAGATACTGCATAATTTATGGGATACTCTGTTCAACATCCAACCCCTATGAAAAAGCTCTGTAGTTTAGGTATGACTTCATATAGCATAGCAAGTCCACCAAAGGCAGAAGAGAGGAGTCATAATAGACTCTTTGTCTGAAACATCAAGGCTTGGGAGATATGAGCTTAATATAGGAAGTTTTCAAGAGCCTGAGGCACAGAAAAAAAGTGGTGTCAAAGGAAGCATGTAGTACGTAGTGGAGTGGAGTTGGTATTACACATAAATAAGAGGAAAGTGTAAGAGTACAAAAGGCTATAATTCCATTGAGCAGCTCTAGTAACAGAAAACAAGCAAACAAACAAACAAACAAAACACTTCACTCACACAAGCCAACACTGAGGATGCCTGGACAGATTCCAGGTAATTTCCATTAGGTTCAGCAAGGGTGCTGGTGTCCATCAGGGCGGCTATCTGTGCAAAGCTGAGCTGTCTGTTATGAGATCACCTGAACCCTTAATGGAATTAGAGCCTTATAATGCTCAGTTGCTTGCTATTTATTTTCTATTTGAATATCAATTAGTTACTGAAACCATATTTGTTTACCTTGAGCAGTCACTTAGTACATATAATGCAATTTATAATTACTCTTTAGTCCCTTGCGCACACTGCCTACCATATCGACCTGTATTGCCTGTTTCTGATATACCCTTAATTATCTGTTTCTTCAACTGTTGCCTCCCAACTTATGCCTAGCTTTCAAGCTAAATGAGAGTGAATTTCTATATTTCTTTCAAGCTTTTAAAGAGTCAATTTCTGTATTTTTTTCTGTGTTTTCTACCCCAGCTATCTCAGTAGTGTCCATGAATGGGAATACAAAGCAGTACAACAATGCTAATATTAAACAAGAGTGATAGCTCAGCATTAAGATATCTGAAGAACACTAAAAATGTAATGTGCAATTTTGTTCACTGACCATACTTCATATAAAATGATGTTGTAAGGCCAATGGTTTAATTACTTGTTGTAAGCCACTCAGAAACATTAATACAGTAAACAGACCTGAAAAGTTCCCTGTTATTATCAACTTCTGTGTTATGTATTGGTAAATACATGTATATCAGAAAGATATGCTCCTCAACCTACCATTAATTTACATATAATGAAAGAAACTTCTTTGAGAAGACCTGTTGTTCCAGATCAGGTTGATTTCTACAGTCTCTTAGTATAACTGCATTAACATTTCTTTTGATTAAGAAAGCTGACATTTATTTAATGAAAGGTGGCAGCAGTCCATGGAAAACCAAGGCATTAGTACCATGCTAGTAACCAAGACTGGTCAAGCTAACCTATAAAAACCTTCATTAATTGTAACAGATATCCAAGGTAAGTAAATTGGTTCCATTGAGCATGAAGAAAATTTTCAGATTTTATTGGAATGCAGAAGAAGATATGGATATACTATATTTCCTTTTTTAAGAAAACTACCTTCACTTTGTTTCCCCTTCTCTCCTGGCTCCTTTGCTTCACCAAAATACCAAGGGACGCAAGCCAGCAATTTTCCTACTTTACACTGAATTACAGAAATAACGTGAGAACAAATGCTGAATGAATGGATTTCAAAGTCAGTCATGTTATTATCAGTAGCAAAGGAGATGCTGACCCTTACCTTGCCATTTGTTGTCATTTCTCAGACAATATTGTAGCATTCCCGTATACATTTCTGGGTTCACAAATTGCAGAACAAGATTTGCATCTATGTCAGTAGCACTAGGATTTCACCCCTTTTGTTCACCCAGAATTTTCCTGCTTATTGCACTATCATTTTAGTTCCTGTTACCCATACATTTTTTCACCTTGAAGTGTGTAACAGTTTGGAGTGTCCAGTCCAGTGAAAGCTGCATAAATCAAAATCACAACAGAAGTCAAAAAGAAATCTAGTAGAAAAGAAAGTGCTGAATGTACAGAGCAGTTGCTGTCAATATGCAGATCCTTTCAAGCCCAATTAAAACGTCTTAAAACGTTTTTCTTTAGTCTAATACAAAAGGCTGACCACTTAAATTTAAAAATATTGTCTGCTTGTGCTTAACTTTAAAACTACCAATTGTTAAATAGCCACTTATAACCATTTGAAAATGAGTTTCTATTCATGCTGAATGGAGAATCCTCTTTTTTAGCACTCTATCCACACACTTTTTCCTAAGACTATATAAGATTGAAACTCTTTACTTTAAAAATTTCCTAAGTTTTGTTTAAGCATCCCCTGATATTTGGATCTCAAAGAACCAAACACTACAGAATAACATAAATGTTATGGACATATTACATTTCCAGGTTAAACACTTCATCTGAGGATTCGCAAAATGTCAAAACAGACTAAGAGTAATGGGCAATAAAATTAGACTGTGCCACAATGTGTGTGCAGAAAGGAGAGAAAACAGTTTATTTTGACCTTAATTTTCATATCCCCAACTTCTGAGTACTATTCTGTCACATGCAGGAGAGGCCAAACATATATCTGGTATGGAACTGTGCAGTAAGATCCCCAAATTAAACAATTAAGTAATACAATTAAAAAGCTTTTTTTAATAAAGGTTTAAGAGTAATGAGGCAACAAGGATTCACCGTATGGCAACATTTCATTATGAAACTCAGTTACACAGCAAAACTATCCGTTTTCCCTTGTTGCCTTCCAAGAAAACGCTGTTACTTTCCAAAAGACATTATGCTCAATTAATCCCTAGTGGCATCGAGGGATGCTAGCTGCATGTTCTTCCACCAGGAGCATCCTGTGTACAGCGAAGATGGCAGGCTAATTTACACAACTACCCTCCAGCAGGGATTTTGCCATTAGACAGGGTCTAACTGCAAACTCTATATTTACCTCTAACCTTCTCTTCCCTCTACACCTTGTGTGCTCCTGAGCCATTTGTTTACATGCAAAATCTGGTAACAGTGCCAGCTATCCTTGCTCTTTAGTCTTTTCTCTTCCCCTCCAGATTCACTTTTTGCTTTTTTCCCAGCCACCTTTGCAAAATCTGCCAAGAAGGAAGGGTAATTAGCCCTTACTGAGCCCCCATTCCTGGGGCTAGGTTATCAAACTGCCTAACTTAAAACTGACTCCAGTATCTCCTTGCTGCATGCAGTCACTTCTGTCTTCTGCCTGAAATATAGACATAAATTTAGCTCAAGAACGCTACAGAGGGGGAGGCTGTCTTTTCATTACATGCTCGATATCCACTATAATGGAACCTGGCTTCTAGTGCAGGGCCTGAAGGCATATCACAATGCAAATAATAGACAATAATGATAATAAAAAAGAAATTTTCATCACAAGAAACTTGATTAGTCTCCTGCATCCTGGGTAAAAGTGTCTATATTTATATAAAGTTTTATAATTTTTTGTCTGTTTTTAAATACAGTGCCAGTAATTCCCTGTTTCCCCTGATTTCCATGCAGATATATTTATGTCTCAGCATTCCAGTGAGTTCCCTTAGCTGATGTTTGAAATGCATCTCTCAAATTACTATATCATCCCAAATTTAAGCTTATGGAATCTCCACAGTAACAATTGTATCTGGGTAACAAATTGTTTGTTAAATGGAAATGGAAATGATCAACTACATGGATTATTTCTTGTGATATTCCTGCAATACAATACTTTCATTCACATGCTGTTAAAGACTTACTGTTACATGCAGCAATGTTTTTGAGATGCCCTACAGCTCCCGAAGGTATCATCACAAGAATTAGAGGTCTCAGCGGTTTCTTGATGGGATAGGGTTTAAAGTAATATTTGTATATTACATTCTTGTTTGAACATTACCCCTAATAGCATATCCAGCTACATCTCTTCATCTCTTTTTTTTTCTCTCTTCACTCATACAGAGATTAGGAGAGCCCGCAAGATAAGCAATTAACTTGTGGTAGACTGGTAGTTTTGAGGAATAGATGTTTCAGTCACTCAGAGGACTTCTCTGCATCATCAGCATCAGTCCTATAGCAACTGCAGATGGACAGAAATAGTGAGTTTGGGAGTTAAATTACAGAAACTTTTCTACATGCCACAATGACCAAAATTAATGATATAGGCTTTTATTTTAGTATTTTCTTTATTAATTTCATTCAGGTCCCTCTTTGGTTCCTTTTATACAGTAAGGGTAACAGATTATAGTAAAATAAATAAATAAATAAAAATAATGATAATTTAAGAAAAATCAATAGAAGAGAGTTATATGCCACAATAACTGTCCATACACAGATAGTCAACAGCATAGCAAGAATATAGATGAGTACCAATTTAATCACTTTCATAGAAGTTTATATGCAGATCTGCCCTAGCTGAATTAAATTTTAAGAATAATTTGATAAGATTTTTGATGTACTGTTTTTGTTTTGTTGTTTTTTGTTTTGTTTTGTTTTGTTTTGTTTTTTAATAGAAAATGATTCTTTAGGAATTGATTCTCTATTCAATAATATTCAGAGTTACTGTTGTTACTATTTTATGTAGGCTGTTCACTTGGAGCTTCCTAAAATTCATTCACCTGCATGTCCTCATTACTTAGGCTACTGCATCTAGACCATTCCTTGTTGTTGGGAAACAAGTGGTGTTTTGTTTCTTGAGGATGTGGCAGAATGTGGCTGAGTCTGGGATGAAATGGTGAAAAAGTACCATCAAAAAAAAACATTGAGATCATATACAGATATATAAGCTATTCATACATATGCTAATGTACCTATTATCAGCTTAGTGGAAAATCAAGCATGTTTTTATTCTTACTTTATTAGTATGATATTAAAGTATTAAAGTATTTCTTTCAGGGGCTGATGGAAGACCTATCTTTCCTGAATTTTAGTATTAGGGACAAAACTTATCTGAAACAGGAGGATACTTCGCCTTCTCTGAGCTTACCAGCCTTAATTCCCACCATCCTCCCAAAGAAAGTCATTTTTTCTTCTTCCACCTCCTCTACTGTGAACTTGCCCATCTGTTTCTATTTACTACCAGATCCTCCCCTCCCACACTTCCCTTACAGTTGGTGAACTGCACTGCAATCTTCTCCTGCCTCTTCCTCCCCCAGGACTATGCTCATGGCAGCTCTCTCTCTCCTTTTCTTGAGGACTTGCTTCCCTCAGAGAGGGGGTGTCTTGCCCCAGGCTTGCTGCCCCTGGGGTTCATGAGGCATCCTGCCTTTGGGCTATGAGAGATTCCCAACCCACTGTGATGGCCAACCTTGAAGCTCTGCTGACTCCTTGTCACTCCCTGCCACCCACAGGCTCGAGTCACAGGATGCAGCACACTGCAACATACTGCACGTCAAGGAGTCCATGCAGGGGGATGTATGTCAGCAAACAGCTGAGTAATACTGATCTTGCTTTTCTGGGAGGACATCCCACTCTAGGGCACACAGCCACACGTGTGCATGGCACATTTATAGTCAACAGCTCCTTAATGAGTGTGTTGGCTATAGCTGCTCAGAGCAAGATATTGCTTTCTTAAATGTTTATACAATACCTAGTGCAGAGACTCTGAAAAGCTAAGGCTATTCAGCAATAAAAACATTAGTAACAGATAGTGAATGGGAGACTTTGAAAATAAAAGAAGGAGACAAAATAGAAGCTTGCATTTCTTTTTTATTATTTTTTTTCCAAAACAATTAGCAGGGGTGTATCAGGAACTTGCATCCTCCCTGTCCTATCATTATATGAGGCTAAGGAAATACTGCCTGAAAGTAAAAGCTGGGCTTTGGAAACTCATGAAAAGAAAATACTTCCCCTCCCCAGCCACAGCATGTAATTAGCCTGTGGCAATAATTGCCCTTGTGTGACACTGAGGCCAAGGGCTCTGTAAGATAGTTATACAGACAGTACAAAATACTTGTAGTTATCTGTTTTATAAGAGGGATATTAATCCCACACTTCAAGCTTTAGGTCAGTCTCTGTTAAAGAACAGGAGGAGACCTGATATGCTGGTACTTTCAGAGAGATTGAATATTAGACCTGCGAGACCTGTGTATGATCCTGTACAGCATTTTCTAAGGGAAAGAAGAGAAAGAGCACAAGACAGAGCAAGACAACAGAAAATAATAACAGGCATTTTTCCAGTTGTACCATTGATGCTACTCGCTGTCACCAAAGCTTCTGAGGTTCTTCTCTTTCTGAAAGAGAGAAAGGAGAAAACAGAAGGCTAGAGGGTCAAGAGGAAAAGACTGGTAGCGGGGAAAAAAATAGAAGAATAAAAAGAGAATAAATGTACGGGAAAGGAAAAGCATAGAGCTGGTGTTTAGGTAAACACTCTTTTACATTGTTCTAGTTTCATATCTCAGTGAGACCCCAGTTTTGTTTTGTTTTGTTTTGTTTTGTTTTTACTTAAAGACTATGTAATTACCTTTGTTTTACAGAAATAGGTTTTTGAGGATCATATTCTTTGACATGGAAGCTACCTCCATGGTTTACTTATGTGGATATCAAAATATCGGTAAGTCTGATTTTGTTCCTAGTTCTAAGTACAGTAATATTGATTTATTATTACAATTAATCAATCCTAGAAAGGAATGTCCAATAATTAATAATTTGTGAAGAACATATGTATTATAAACACCACTCCTGTGCCAGTTTTAAAAGCAAAATATCAACTTAATAAAAAGACTGTTGGATAAAATATAGTTGAATGGTATCTAGTTGATGCATAAAGTAGTAGGGTTAGCAAGAGATTGATGAACTATTTTGGACAGGATACAAAGCCAAACATTTGTAGAAGGTCTAACAGCTTTGGTTTGGTTTTGCTTTGTCTTTTTCTTCTCGTGTCTTTCAAGGATTCTACAGCTCTGTCTTTGCTCTCCCACCCTCGCAAACACACACGCAAAAGAAAAAAAGGAAGAACAACCTGATTTATCCAAAATACTAAGACAAATAATACATTTGAGATTTTACTGACCCTTCTGAGATTGCAACTGAATGTAGTCTTACCTAAAAACCTGAACAACTTCTTGTGAAGTTGATCGGTGTCATTGCATAATGCACATTTGCAGGGGATCTATTCTGAACCACGTGTTAGAGATAGTTCTTTCAAATAGTTCTGGACTCTTCTCAGTTCAAATGAACTTGATATATTTCAGAAATTACTATTTTAAAATAAAGGAGCCTGGAAACAGATTGCATCCCCAGAAATCAAAAGTATTGACTAAAAGAACACTATGTCTACCAATCTAAGTACTGCTCCACTGTGAAATTTTTAGTCTGCATTTTCAGTTTAATTGAGAGCTCACCATTGTTCTTAGGAACATAGTAGGGACATCCAGTGAAACCTTAAAACATGGAAAAGTAAGTCTAAGACATAAATATCCCATGTACACGGTAATATCATGTTACTTGAGTTACTTGAGTGTTTCAGAGTTATTTCTAGATGGTTATTGTGCAAGGCCTGTTGTTCATGCAAGACAGTAATTGCAGCATAAATGAGTAAAGAGTAAATGTATCTTTATTTGGGTTACTCAGCTTTCTATACTACTCTGTGTTTTATGGTTTGTTTTTATTTATTTATTTTTGTATTTTTTTTTCCTTTATATTAGCCCCTATTCCATGCCCCAGGGCTTCTTACCAGCTCCTCATTAAGGCATGCACCTTCTTGTGTCTCCCTATCAGCCTCCTGCACTGCAGTGATTAACCCATTATAGTACCAAGTACGATTGTTGCAGCATGTATTCAGATTCATAATACTGTCTCATTGTGAGCCACATTTTAGAATGAATTTTGAAAGAAATGAGAGGTGTGGTGAAATACATCAGTTTTCTACCAAAAATAGATCATGCCATACTGCCCAGATAACTTTCTTTCATAAATAATGGAGTGGATTTTTTTCTTAAGAAAGGAAATACAATAGATCTCAAGTCTGTGGGCATCCATAAATCATGTTATAGTGAGTTGCAGGGAGGAGGGGTATTATTTAAACCTGGGAAAACAGAGATTAGTTAGAAGAATTGTAAGGAACTGACTGAAAAAGAGTTGACCATGGGGTTGTGCTGGAAAAGGACCTACCAAGATGGACCAAGATTAGTAGTGGTGTCCTACACAGGACTGGTCTTTTTGTATAGTCATGTTTTTATTAATAACCGTGGTACAGGAAAGAAACCATGCATTAATTAAATATGCTGATTACACAAAGCTAAGAAGAACTAACAATATAGGGAAGGGAAGGGAAGGGAAGGGAAGGGAAGGGAAGGGAAGGGAAGGGAAGGGAAGGGAAGGGAAGGGAAGGGAAGGGAAGGGAAGGGAAGGGAAGGGAAGGGAAGGGAAGGGAAGGGAAGGGAAGGGAAGGGAAGGGAAGGGAAGGGAAGGGAAGGGAAGGGAAGGGAAGGGAAGGGAAGGGAAGGGAAGGGAAGGGAAGGGAAGGGAAGGGAAGGGAAGGGAAGGGAAGGGAAGGGAAGGGAAGGGAAGCTTGAGGTCTAAGAAAAAAAAATGAAGTGGTGTTTATACATCTAGTTTAGGTGGTTGACTAAAAGAAGAGGTATAATTTATGTACTTAAACAATGTCATAGAGTCATAGAATCATAGAATTATTAAGGTTGGAAAAGCCCTCCAAGATCATCTGGACCAACCATCTGGTATAACCAATGTCACCCACTAAACCATGTTACTAAGCACCAGGTCCAACCTTTCTTTAAACACCCCTAGCAACAGTGATGCCACGACCTCCCTGGGCAACCCATCCCAATGCCCGACTGTTCTTCCTGAGAATAAATGTCTCCTAATTTCCAACCTGAACCTCCCCTGGTGCAACTTGAGGTTATTTCCTCTAGTCCTATCACTAGTTATCTGCAAGAGGAAGACAAACCCCAGCTCCCCACACCTTCCTTTCAGGTAGCTGTGGAGAGCAATAAGGTCTCCCCTGAGCCTTCTCTTCTCTAAAGAACTCTAGTTCCCTTAGCCACTCCTCACAGAACTTGTGTTCCGGGCCCTTTACCAGCTTCATAGCCTTTCTCTGGACATGCTCCATGGTCTTGATGTTTGTTTTTTTTGTAGTGAGGGGCCCAAAAGTGAACACTTTACTCGAGGTGTGGCCTCACCAGAGCAGAGTACCAGGGGGACAATCACCTCCCTAGTTCTGCTGGCTACATTATTCCTGCTACAAGCCAGGATGCCACTGGCCTTCTTGGCCTCCGAGGCACACTGCCAGCTCATGTTCAGGTGAGCGTCTGTCAGCTCCCCCAGATCCTTTTCCTCTGCACAGCTTTCTGTTCACTCTCTCCCAAGCCTGTAGCATGGGTTGTTGTGGCCAAAGTGCATGACCCTGCACTGAGCCATGTTGAACCTCATCCCACTGACCTCTGCCCATCAATGCAACCTGTCTATGTCCCTCTGCAGGGCCTTGCTACCCTCTGGCAGATCAACACTTCCCCCCAGCTTGGAGTCATCAGCAAACTTACTGAAGATGCATTTGATTCCCACATCCAAATCATCAATAAAGATATTAAAGAGCATGGGTTCCAACACTGACCCCTGGGAAAAATATAGATTTTTCCATATTTAACACTTCCCGTTAACGAAATATGCCTATGAGCTTTAGATGAAACAAAAGTGTGATGAGGGATAGTTATCTAGCAATATTATTGTGTTGATTTTTTTGTTTGTTTGTTTCTTTGTTTGTTTGTTTCATTGAATGTTATTTTTCTAGGCAAAGTACAGGCAACCAATGTACAACTTCAGTCACCAATGTGTGAGAAAATAAAATCAAAGTGGGACAAGCTCAAAGGTTTATTGGGATGAGAAGGAAACGATATCTGATAAGGGAGAGTAGAAGTATTTCACTCTCCCTTAGTATTATTAAGTATTATTCACATGAACAAAACCAAGACTGAGACAGAACATAATTGTTGTCTATAAATATACAAGGAGTCAGAACAGCTATTTAAAGGATAATGTTGACATAAGAGTAAATGGTTATGAGATGGCCATGAATAAACTTAAACAGGAAATTAGGAGGAAGTACTGGAACAAAATCCTTGAGCAGCCCTCCAACAGAAGAAGGGGGAGCAAGAAACTTAGCTGGTCCCAATGTGAAACTTGAGCACTTCATGAAACCAATTATGTGATGTGTGGATGACAGCAAAAGCTGGGCCTTGAACTTGATTCAGGAGGTTCTTTTAAATCCTATTTCCTACTTTTCCAGGGGAAGCTGATTTAAATCTTCAGCAAGAGATGTTTTAGATGTTGATAACAATAATTAATACCTTATATTCCAGTAATACCCTAAATCCAAAGACCACAAAGTACATTGAACACATCTGGGAATTAAACATCTAAATATCCACCTGTGTTTTTACTATTATTTTGCAGCTAGGAAATTAGGATGCCCTGAGCAACTTGTTTTAGATCACTTGGAAAAATCTGTAAAAATGAAGAATAGACCTCACGGGTTCTTAAACCCTAGGTTTAAGAATAAACCTATAGTTCTGAAAATTGTCATCATGTTTTCAAGGATTTTTAATTCCAGAAAATGTATGAATTGTGTACAATTGCTCGTACAAAGCTATAAGCCATATGCTGCTTAGCTTAAAATGTCAATGAACGAGTCAGCAACAACAAGAAAATGAAGGTGTTTGTGAATGTTGCATTTAAAAAGCATTTAGAAAAATGAGAGTGGTCCTCCAAAGATGTATGCATCTTCAAACTCAGAACAATGCAGTATTTCACAGACATTAAGTAACGTGTCACGTAGCTACAAACAAGAATCATATAGCTTGAAAGAATGTTGATTTCCTCTTGGGGAGTTGGAGCTGCACCACTTCTTTGTGTGTTTATTCCCTCTCTGACTTCCACTGGGAAAGGTGCCAGAGGTGGCAAGGAACAGAGAGCAGCCGATCTGGCTCTGCTCCCTGCCCTGAAACCCTTTCCTCTCAGACCTGCAGAACCCTAGCCATACTTAGCTGGTATGCAGACAGCCATCCAACATACAGAGAAGACTGAACATGCTGTTTTGGATCTTTTCTGAGGACTTAAAGCCCTCTGCCTTGCCCCCAATCTTCCATCCCCATCCAGGAGTGTGAGTAAGTTCCTAAGTCCCTCTGGTTTCATACGTGCCATAGGGCTGCTTGCACTATTCCAATCCCTAATAACAAAGCACTGTATAGAATCTAGAATCATGGACTGGTTGGGGTTGGAAGAGACCTTTAAAGACCATCTACTACAACCCCCTGGATGGGCCAGGATGTCTTTCACTAGAGCAGGTTGCTCAAGCCCTATCCAACTTAATGGTTGATACAGAGATTCATTCAAAGGAAGAGATGATTTGTGCAGTTCCTACATAACAACACCCTCCAGCTGTTTTCAGTGCTGTGTCAGATGTTGGGTATGTTCCCTCAACAGAACAGAAAGGCCACTGGCTTCTGTTCCTTCAAGTTCCTCCCCCTTTCCTCCCTCTACCAAGATACTTACAAACCCTGAGCAAAGTGAGCCAGATGGGCTCCTGTGCCTGTCTAGAGCCATACCCCAAAAGTACAGGCTGTGCCCACAAAAATATATATTCAAGTCAAGGAAAACAGCATATGGGTAGAAGCTGGATCCAGCTGTGTGTATATCCTGTTAAAAGCAGGTGCTTGAAACAAGATCAAATACCTGCCCAGGTTAAATCAGTTTTAAGGATGAAGACTACTGTCTGGTGAATCTGGGAGTGGCAAGTACTGTCAGGATGGGGGCAAGGAGGAATGGGAAAAGGATACAGGGGATTTGTCAGCTACCTAAGCCTTCTCCAAAGTCTGAGTCAGAGCCCAAGGAAAACTACAGGTGATGGATAATTCATATCAAGAAACTATTTTCTAGGTTGCTAAAATTTATGTATGCTTCTTGGAAAAGATAACTGTGTGCAGGACCAATAGTTAGATTGCTCACACCAAAGACATGCTGCTGGCTTTCCTGGACCATAATCTCTGCAGTGGACAGAATACTGAGCATTGTCTCCCAGGATGCAAAACAATGGATCCCTGGTCCTTATAATACCATACACATAATAAATAAATCATAATAATTAATTCCCATACACAAAAAGACCAGATTCTGCCCATAAAAATATATGCTCTGTTTAAGTCAGAGGAAATTGCACGTGTGAGGCTGAGCACAGAAGCTGGCTCTAAACCCACTCATAACTAAGCCATGCATGTGAGGACAGAATAGAGCCCATTGTCTCTTGAGAGCTTTTTAAATTTTCTTTGTTGTTTTCTAGGACGTGAATTACATAAACTGGAAAATATAATTTTTCTCCAATGTTATCTGTCTCTCATGGGCAATTATTTATTTATTTAAAAATAATTTAATAAATGTTTTACCCCCGGCTGTAGAAATTGGTGAAAGGACGATGCATGCCTACAGTCTCTTCTTATAAATCTACTCTATGAAAGAAGCCACCTGATGCAAATGCCCAGGGTAACTTTTGATCAAGTTCTGTCCCAAATCATTTCTTCTGAGGCAAGGGGTGAAGGGCTTCCTCCCTCAAGTTCCAACAAAGACTTAACAAGGCCTCATGTAGTGACTAGAAGACAGACTGCCCTAGAAAATAGATAAAGCAGAAAAAATGTCCTTTCTGGTTTTCCTCAGGTTACAATATGATTTTACTGGCCTTCCCTTGGCTTCTGCCACTGCCCCTTTTTAAAGGTCTTCAGAAGAGCAGAGTGAGATGAAAATTAATGTGGTTTCCAACCCCATTAACTTTAAACCTCTTCTTCCACAGAATTTTAGCATAATTGTCCCCATCTATCCCAATACTTTATCTCCTCTCCCTGTCTCCCCAGAAGAGCTTTACAGAAACATAGACAGAAGAAAAGTCACACAAAGGCTTGTTTCCCTACTTTTCTAGAGAAAGATGATAGTGTGAGAAGGGTGTTTAGTCCCAAATCTCCTTCCTGCTGCTTCTGCCCTGGGACACACTGGCATATCATCTCAGACCAAAGTTTTTAGAAAGATCTGTATTTATTTTTGCCTGGAGACTCTGCCTTGGTTCTAGATAAGGCTCCTAAATTCTGAATCTAAACCTAAATATAAACTGAAAAAGGAGCCATCTGGTAAACTTGGGGAGTTATCTCTCCAGCTAAAGCAATGTGGGGCCAAGGAAACTCAACAGACGGTCTTCTAGTCACTGGCCCTGTCTCCTTCTCTCACAGCATCACTAACCATCTGAAAGGGCTCTGTTAAACACACAGAGCTGAGACACTAAAAATGAAGCCACGGCCTGTGTTAACAATCTTCATCTGTCCATTCTCTCATGTCCAAAACCCAAATATCAAAAATAAAGGTGTGTTAATTTTGGTTTCAAGCCAGCTTGGGGAGTGCAGAAAACAATTCAAAAATGTGAGAAAATCTGCAGAAATAGGGGTATGGGGGGGGAGAAAGGAAAAAAAAAAAAAAAAAAAAAAAAAGCTGATAATACATGATGAGCTGATAATACATGACATAAAGGTATTTTGCCACCATTTAATAATACTTTGGAGGGAAGGAAATGTTGAAAGAGGAGTTGTTTACTTATTATTTTCAACTTCAGCATTCATTTGATACGTATTAGAAGGCTGAAATGCAACCACATTAGTGGTTAGGAGGTGCGCTTCGCTGTGAGCTTGTGGGAGGTCTTGTGCTTGAAGACACTGAAGTATTTTGCTTTTAAATGCTCTTTGCTTTAAAAGAAAAAAAAAAGAAAAAAAAAAAAAAAAAAAGAGTTATGGGATTTGATTAAATTGGTGGTCTACTGGCTTTTTTCAGTCAGAAGTTACATGTAAGCTGTCTCCTCTCCTCTTCTCTCCCTCTCGCTCCTTCTTTTCCCCCACAGAAGGTTTTGCTAGGCATGTACATCCATTTCAGAATCTAATCATAGCCAACTTAAATCTTTCCAACATTACCCACATTAGTAATTGCAAAATAATAAACATGACAAAATTCAGATTAATAGGGCATCCTGCGTAACTCCTATTGCGGAGAGAGCCCTCTGGAATTCTAAGCATAATAGGTCTGTGTTTATTTCTCAACCGACGGCATAATGTGACTGATTTACAAGAGTTTAACTCAAGTGTTAATCTGACAGTGACGAAGAGCTTCTCAGTGGCAGAATCACTTACACTATCATATTAGTTGCCTCCTCTATTAAAGCAGTGTGGTCGATAATTGGAATGCTTTTATGTCTAGTGGTTCTGACAAGGCTCTCTTTAGGTCACATATGGGCGGTCTAGCTCACTGCACAGCTGAACAGTGGCAAATGATTTAAACTGAGAAAGTATTGTTCTCCTCGTATTATGGAGCAAGGGCAGTTCAAGGAAAGTAAGGCTCTGCACCGGCTACCTGCTGGTGTGTAGTAAAATAAGATGGACATGATACTGGGTCGGGAGTACAATTAAATCTATTTTGCACCAATGTGTTGGTGGACAGATGAGTTTCCACATGGCAGAGCTTTATGATCTTTAAGGTAGACTGAACTAATAGATTGGTGTGGAGCGCACTGAAGTTACTAAGGATGAGAAAGCAAGCAGCAGTACATTTGAACTACAGGTTTCTCATATGCTCCACGTCATGCTGAGTTTTTATAGCTCCTGGCTTTCAAAAAGCCTGTTTCAAAGAGGTTTGCGCTAGACTGGGCATGCAGTTTTGCTCTGCAGATATTGTCGCTACCGATTTAGTGGAATGCAATTAGGAAGCCTAAATTAAGTGGTAATGGAGAACCAGCTCTTGAAACTGGGGTTTCCACGGCAACCACTGCTTACAATACAGCCTTCAGTTAGTTTTCCCACTTTATCTGCAAAATGCACAATTGAGCTTTAAAACAGCTTTGTGCTGAAAAGCGCACTGTAAACAACTGTTTGCAATGAGAGTTTTACACTGTCTTTAAATACAACAAGCTATCAAATAAAATTTACTTGTCCACACTAATAAAATAAAAAAATAAAAAAATCCATGCAGTACAAAACACTAAAGGGTCCAGAAACTTATTATTCATTCTCGAAATGTATATATAATACAAAAATTCAAGATCTTGTGGATCCTCAATTCTTCTTTTAAGTCTTATCATTATTCCTCAATTTTAAGTCACATAATCCCATATCTCTCAGTAGTGAGAAGAACTGAGCATTTTGGTACAAATACTGTATTTATCGCAATACTAATGCTATATAGCTATAAAGTGCTTTTTTTTTTGTCTAATATGAACTAATAAATGTGCATTTTCATCAGTCTTTCTTTTACATCTAGTAATCTTTTATGGATTTTTTTAATTGCCTTTATAATGTATTATTATATACTTCATAAATGTTCATATTTTGCAACAAAGTAACACTGTTCCATTTCTGAACTGCTTAATATTCTTGATTCTTTTAGAATCATATCCCAACTTTTGCATCTTTTCAACTATAACCTTTATAGTTGAAAATATAATATAACCTTATATTAAATGTGTGTAAAAAAAACAGGAAAGTGAAAAGGATGATGCTAAGGTCACGTGTGAAATTTGTATTGACTGCCCTTTCCATGATAACCCCATCAAACTGAATCTCTAGGCTGAAATTACTTATTTGCATCCAGTTGTTTCAGCTCTGTTATACAATCACTAGTCTTGGATGAATAGTGTCAGGTGACTTGTAAGAGTTGAGGTCTTGGTGAATTTTAATAGTCTTCTTTTTTCCCTTTTATACTTTTTTGTTTTCATCAGGATAAAATCTCAGAGAAAATATTGTGTAAACATCACCAGGATAAGTTCAGAAGACACATCATGTAATTTTGATTTTTGACCTGTCAGGGTAATCTTTTAAGGTAGTGTTCCTTGGGGAAAAAAAAAAAAAAAATCATACAGCTAGTCAAAACACACCTAATTTGTGTCTCAGCTGAAGTACAGCAACCCAAGCACCTCACAGTGCTTCAAGGCTGATGCACTTGTGAGTGTGTGTGTGTTATAGCAACCATGCTGGGTTGATGAAGGGAGAGAGAAAGAGAGAGGGAAAGGATGGTAAGCTAGGGTGGTGGTAGGGGGAGGGACTGGGGGGCTGTGGATGCCTTCCCTAAGGAACCTTATGGTCAGAGGACTGCATCTCAGCATCCACAGTCACATATAAATCTGGATTTGATATAGTCTCTGCAGACTTTGAACATGCCAGGCAGGGAAGCTTGCCCTTCACAGTACGGGTGCTCTTTCAGTTGTGCTGATCAGGCTGTGTGTATTCTGATCTGCTCAAAACAGTCTTTTGAGCACTAACCAAAACCAGAATGGGGATAGGAGGGCTCATTGCAAAGTTCACATCTCCTCCAGTGTGTGCCGGTGCTAATGGGAGCTTCTCCCATGATGGGTAGGTCATAAAACACGCAGCTGTAGAGATTGTGCAGGGTGAGCAAATCAAAGAACTTAGCTGTAAAAGTGATGTGTGTGCCAATATTATTTAATATTAACTTGTGAAAATTGTTGAAGAAACACATCTTTGCCATATATCAGAATTGGCTCTAAAGCTGAATCAACGGATTAATAGGGTTATTTGTAATGATATTGTCCTCATAAAGGCTTTATTATTTAGGAATCAGAGTTTGAAATTGTAATTTCTTTAATGATTTTTCATCACATAAATTAGCCTGCCTCAACTACTCCGTCTAGAAGGCATGGGGAGAGGTTGAGCTGGTTCCCTTCTTCATTCTTACACAAAATCTGCTCATTTGGACTGATCCCAAATTTTAAAGAAACAAGTTCCTGGAAGAAACACAGAATGCCAGCGTGCACAAGACTTTCACAGGGCATCTCGTTTCAACACTGACTGCCTGCATTTTATCGGAGTACTAAAGGACACATTGAAATTATTTTGTTCTGGCACCAGTGCGCATTGTGATGTGTATGCATTCAATTGCACTTGACAAATCTTTGGGGCAAACAAAGTGGTCTAATGTAAGGAAATATCTCAGCATATTCCAAAATGACATTTTTAGACCAAACATGTGTTCAATTGATTTGCCTTCTCCAGAGATCACTTTTGAATCCAGGCCAGTGATAAGTATGGGAGCAGCCTCTTGCTGAAGGCCAGGCAGGTCAGCGGCGCTTCCGCTGGTATTTCCTGCATCGCTGAGTCCTGCACCTCACTGTACAAATAGCTCCACATGGCATCCTGAGAGCGTGCCAGGGAATTTTGTGATCACATGCCAAGCCGAGTTGTCAGGTTCCACTCCACTGCTGCGTGTGTATGTGTGTGCTCATATGTGCGTGTGGCTGGAGCTAACTTCAGACTGAGTAATTACCATAATCCAAACAGGGCCTTTACCATCTTATTTGCATTCAGCCAGCAGTGCTGTTTTTATCAGCACCACTACTGAATTGTTGCAAAGTTTTAATTATCTTGACAACTCTCCTTTTTTCCTTCATTTCCTTTTATTTTTTTCCTTCCCCCTTGGGTGGTGTCAGGATTTCAGTGATCATCCCCCTATGGCAGCAATCAGATTTCTGCAATAGGAGGTTTTCTCCCTTTTTCTTCTCCTAGTAGTAATTTAGGGTATCCCACCTCAAAGACTGCTCAGAGTGGGGACAGAAGTGGAGGAAGGTTGTCTTTATTAATTAATCCATAATATTTTTCTCAGTAAAAGTCATTCTAAATGCCTTTTTTTTTTAATTCTATTTGAAGCCCTGGTGTAACTTTACACATATGTGTAGTCTTGCTGAACTGAAAGAAACTATTTCCTATGCAGAAAGCTACTCCCTTGCATAAATGTTTGCCAGACTAGAGCTTTAGTTGTCATGTTTTCTGTATTTCCATAATCTTTTGATTTAGGATTAGTATAAAATGTATCATGTCACTTATATTTGCTCTCTCTCAAACACTGCTTTTTCAGTATTTGAATGCTAAGTTAGACAAATTCAACCTTGAAATAAGACACCATTTCCTAGCAGTAAGGGTAATTAAACATTGGAAGAGCTTACCCGGGGAGGAGGTGGACTTACTGTAGCTTGGAGTCTTTAAAATGAGATTAGATACCTTTCTGAAAGACAAGATTTAATCCAGCTTCTGGGGAAATATTCTAGTGTATGTGCATGGGAGGTCAAAGAAGTCTCTTTCAATGTCGGGCTAGAAATCTGAGTTTGGATGTATTTCAGTTCAGATGGAAAGATAAGTTATAATGTCTACACGCAGGAACTGTCTTTTGGGAATACTGTCAAATATTATTTTTCCAAATTGTGTATTGTCAGCTACAGACAATAAGGTTTTGTTCATTACATTTTGCATTGCCTGTTTTAAGTAGTTGAAAATTGCAAAGGACAATACAGATAAGATACATTAGTATGAGACTGTTGTGGTAGAATAGAAGGCCTTAAAGCCTAAAGATCTGTGCCCTGAACAAATGCAAAACTAGTCTGTTGTTTTTTAAGGTTCAATAGATATCTTAAAAATAAATAACATTAATATTTGTCTAAATCTATAATATAATTGTATTTAGCTATTCCTCTTTTACAAGCTTTATGCATTAGATTGCATATAATTGTTGTCCAGCGGTTGTTAGACATTTGTTTTGCTATAGTTTGGCCTTATGCACACCTTATCCTTGTTTTCCCTTTAAAGGGAAAAAAAAAAAAAAAAAAAAAAAAAAAAAAAAAAAAAAAAAAAGAACCATTAGGGATTTCTCTTTAAATCCAGCAATCTATGCATACTACTACGAATCAATGCTCTGTAAGCTGTCTGGTGTTCTGCAATAAATTCTAGCTTTTATAGACTTTTGCTGGGCCAGGTAGCTGCTAATGCCATAGAAATTGATTATTTGTGGTGTTCTTATCACTGCTTAAAATATCTAATTGCTTTTTCTCCACAGATTTGGATTTGGCTTGCTTGATGCTGGACGATTAATGAAGGAAGCCCTAACTGGACAAATGTTGGTCTCCTGAGACAATGTGTTGTTGATAACAGGTCTGATTTGAGCAAGTCTAGTCAAATTCAATTTTCATACTATTTAAAGAAACACACAACACACTCCACTGAGTTTGGGGATGGTTTGTTTTTTTGTTTTTTTTTTTGTTTTTTTTTTCAAATCTGTTTTGCTACCAAAGTTTATTCCCATTAAGTATTAAGCTTTGCAAAGCACCAAAGACTCATATCTGTCAGTTGCAGAGACATATTTTGCTTCAATTTAGTAAGCTTTGCTCAAAATTTGTCTTTATTCTTTCACACGTGCAGACTGGGCTATGTAATTCATCACTGTATGACTGTGCCTGTGGAGGAATTATTGCACTCTGATTATTTTGAACCCTAAAATTATTGATTGAAGTAAAGAAGAGACAAAAAGGTCTTGCAATCAGTTCTCAATCTAGCAAGATTCTCAACCTTCTTTAATGGCAGATAATCCTTAGACTAAAAGTTTATGCAGTTACTTCTCCTGTATGATTTTTTTGCTTAGCTGTATCTGTGTTATTAATTTACTTGAAGTACAAATTATTTTCCACTGTACTACCAAATCAAGATAACCACCAGATATCAAGTCACTATCTTACTGATCACTGCTCTAAAAGTAAAATTCAGCTCAAGCTCAGTCCCAGCTCCAGCTGAAGAGGAAAAAAGTTCTCCCACCCCACTAGAATACTAAACTCCCAACATGTTCCCCTTCTGCATCAAGACGAAGCAACTACATCTAGAGGTTTTCCCAAAAAGGCAGTAGTGTGATGGTTGATGTGTTGTCCATGGGTGTGTAGGAGCTTTCACTTCAAACCAATCAGCCTTGTATGCCACAGTTGACTTGCATCAGCAAGTAGGATTTTAAGTACTTTCCTCCTTGGAAACCTCTAATTTTCTTGAAATAGGTAAACCATAGCTAAGAGGAACTTGGGTCCAAGTGCCTTAAACCCCTGTTAACTTTTGTGCCAGTCTTTCTAACTTTTATCTCCAAAAGAGGCTATTGAAAGAGGGACTAACACTCTGGAATTCTCTCGTCAGTGTGAAGCTGACAGTATTTGATCAAAAGGAATTAATAATCCAGTTCTTGTGTTTTGCATCATTATCACAGTCATAGCAGTTGTGCTGTAAAGTAATCTTTATCTAACAACCTCACATATGAGGACACTATGAGGATGATCCAGGTCAAGTCTCTCTCCAGTCCCAGGAAAATCAACCTTTTCATTGCCACCCCACCCCTTAACCACACTACCTGAATCAGGATGCTTCCTCTCTGTTGGGGACATAAAGACATCACATTTTAAGACACGATTAAACTCTGGACAAAACAAAAAAGAACCCCACCTGTAAATAGATAATAAACACCTAGGAGGAAGTCATCCTACAAGCCAAGCCATATTATTATTGCTCGTATATTTTAGTCAGACTACTATTAATATAGACTATGCAAACAGTCCTTATGGTTTTGTGCACCTCTAGATCAACAACTTGTGCATGCTTTCCAAACATTTCTCTAGAAAGGGCAGGAGTACACTAGAAAAGTGCAATCCTGTGGGATGGTTGCTTCCCAAATTTGTGTGTTCCATACACCCTTGGAGTGATTCCCAGCAAAGTGATGGCTCAGAAGTTAGACCCCTGAGGGACATGAGCACTCTTCTTTCTCTCTGGATCAATGTTACCATGTGAAAGGCACAGTAAGGAAGTCTGTTTCTTAACACTGTATCTGCTTAAAATCCTGAAAGTGTGATTAATTAGGTGTGATTAATTAAATCATGAGTCATGACCTCCTTTTTTTCCTGTCACATCACTTATAAACAAGAGGACAGTTAGTGAAGTCAAGTGATATAGGACAGTAAATATAGAGGCAATAAAAGGAAATGTCTTGTGCTGCATATGGTCAACCAGTGGGATTTTCTGGTGCAGGTGACCACCTAACAAATAGTGCTACTTGTCTTGGAACAGTAGTTGTTAACGTGATTACCATAATTGATGGGACCAGTCCTGTATTCCCGGGACTTCTGGGTGCACTGGGAATGCAGAAGTGAGTCCTGCTTGGCTAATAAAGTACAAGCAAGTGCTCCGTGTGCTGGCAAGTCAGAAAAGAATGTTCTCCATGGACAATAACACTATACTGCTAGCTTGATCTATTATTTGCCATTTTATGGTTTGGTTATTTGTTTATTTATTTACCTTTTGAATTCCTCTGGAAAACACAGTACTGGCTCTCACTGTTGACTAAACAACCAGGCTTGGGCAGAAGATATAGCATTCTTCTTCTCTGATGTTTATATTGCAACAACTAACAACAATTTTATTGCAGAAAAAGATTGCAAAATAGGATGTGGATGTCCATCTTCAAAGAACTCTAGTTGCCAAGTGAAAACCAGTTAATTTTGATGGTATGGCTGACCACTTTCTCAGCATCCACTCCTTGTTGAAATGGCAAAGGAATGCTGTATCCATAGATAAGGTGAAGAACCACCTGTTGCTCTAGCTGTGGGTTTTCTGTTTTTTCTTTTTTTCTCTCTTGTGTCAATGATTTACAAGGACTTTTCTTATTACTGGCAGTAGAGGATGTGCTAACTAGTATTTATGCAGTCAGAAATAGCATGGCTTAGAATTAGAGCTTGTGTAACTCTGTCAAGTACTCATAATTATTATGTTTATATATTTTAATCTTTATATCGTAAGGAGTCCACTCATAATTTGTTTTGTTTATTATCATGTTTGCTATTTTAAAGAACAGTTCTCTGGAAGGTGCCTACTTTATAATGTTCTCACTTCCTTATAAAAGATCTTATTTAAAATAATCTTTATTTTCAATTATGAAAATACTTTCCTGATCTCATTAAGCTCCCCAAAAAATGAAGTGTTATTTTTTTCTTTTTATTTGTGATAATACAAATTAAATACACCTATGGTGAACTAATTACTATGTTTATGTTCTTTATACAGCACAAGCTTGTTAACTGAATGTGGAGACATGAAGCAAGCAAAAACAAAGAGAAGTGTGAACAGCTTTGCTGCCACTATTGTCTATGACACTGTATTAGGTCCCAATTTAGGATCAATGAGTGAATAGGTATGTAAGAGAAAAACACCACTATTCTACAAAGAAAGGGTATTTAAAAGGATATATATTTTTTTTTTTAAGGAAAATTCATGTAAAATACCTTCTCAGACACCACATGATGATGATACTAAAGAAGGAGCTTAATTTGGTTGTCTTTTAATTTCGGATCTTTACAGTGGAACGGTGTTATGGACAGGTAATAACGTTCTTGATCTTATCATGTATTGCCTCACTATTAACCTTGCTGTTTTTCTATTGAAGTTACTCATATGAGAGAAACCACTGTGTTGTAAAATTTATAGGTACACCTTCTGTCCTTCACTTTTGAACTTAAAATGGATTTGGGCATTAGAATGCTGATGCGAATTGCAGCATCTTTCTGAGTTATGTGGTTTACCTTAAAAACCATTTTGCTAATTGTAGAGATAAAAGATATCATCACCTTTGTTTAACCAGTGCTGATTTTCAGATTACTTGAAGTTTTAATTATTGTGATTATAATTCAGTACAGTCTCCATGACATTTCACATGCAGAAGTTACTTCAGTGTAAACTACTTGGGATAACAGGCAGAAATAAATAGCTTTGTCTCTGTATTTTTATAAGATACTGGAAATTGAGAGGCCAAGACACAGGACCATCCATTGCTGTGATTCCTCTCCATGGATGTCCATGCTACATTTCCTTCCTTACATACTAGAGTACAAAAGTGATTCCTTCACTAGCTGGGATTCATTGGCCTTTATTATGCTTAAGTTTCCACTGACTTAGGTGGCATACAAGACTTTGTAGAAGATATGAGCAATGTCTGGAATAGCTGCTCTGTCTTCCAGTCCTTTGTTTACCCAAGGCAAGGGAAAGCACTCGATCCAGGAGCCAGCAACATATCTTACCTTTCTTCAGGCCTGACCATGATGGACTGATATAGACATGAGTTGTATCATCAGAGTGATATCAAGTCCATCAGCATAAAATGGACTTTGTCAGTGTTAAGTGTTGGTATTAAATGCTAGAGGTGGGAATGGCTTGGAAAACATTGGGAGGAAAAAAAAAAAGAGAGAGAAAAAAAAAAAAAAAAAAGATGAATTTGTATTTCACATAAGTTTGTTTATTTAAACAAATAATAATAGAGACAGAAAGGGACTAAAAGAGGAAGGAGGAGGAGTAAACACAGGGTAAAAAGTCACATATATATATATACACATATTTAATATTTCTTTTAACTGGGATCAGAGGTGGAGATTATATTAACACCCAAATTCTCCACCACAGGTGAGGGCTGAGACACAGCTGACATTTTTTCCTCCAGTCCTCTCCATAGAATTGAGCCAGTTTTTCCCTTTGTGTTAAATATTGTATTAACATCATTAATAAACCCATTTGCTTAGTGTATTATCTGTGATTCTGTGAACACTGTAATATCTTGTTGTAAACATATAAATAGAATATTCATTTGTCTTGTACAAGTTGCCAATGTACTTTATAATAAACCAAGTAATTTTGACAGGAAAAAATAAAAATAAAAAATAAAAAAATGACCAACCCTAACCTAACAAGATTCAAACAATGAGCTCAACACTGGCACAAATCCCATCCATTAAAAAAGTCAGTAGTATTATATTTTCTTTTATAATTTGAAGGACAATGACAGAAATGCAAGAGATGTAGCAATAAGGACCATGTGGTCCCTTCTCTTCAAGGGTCTAATACAGAGCCTATTAAGTTAACGTACATACTCCCTTTGATTTTAATAGGCTTTGCATAACTCAGAAATTATTGAAAATGAATGGCTGAAGAAAACAATCACCCTGTTTATATTTGTTGGTTTATATCCATAATAAATTTGTAACAAATAAAAACTGTTAAAACAGATCCAAATGCTTATCATTATATTAAAATGCAAGAGGACCTCTCTTCCAGCTCCAATGTAAAGACACAAAGTCATGAACATCAGAAGACAGAAAATCATAGAAAAAATCATAGAAACACAGGGTTGGAAAGGACCTACAAGATCATCTAGTCCAACCATCCACCTATCACCAATACTACCCACTAAGCTATTAAATCATGTCATGTAGCACCTTGTCCAGGCCCTTCTTGAACACCACCAAGGACGGTGACTCCACCACCTCCCTGGGCAGGCCATTCCAGTGCCTGACCACATTTTGAGAGAAGAAGATTTTCCTCATAGCTAATCTAAATCTCTCCAGGCACAACTTGTGGCCATTTTTTCAAGATTTTTTTGGTCAAGATATTTTTCAAGATCCTTATTGGAAACATGACTGCCTACTTCATCTTGTATCTTTCTTGAAGGTGATCCTTCCAAAAACACCTATCTTTGTGCAAGCAGTTATGAATATCAAAGAGCAGTGTGGAGAACTAGTTGTGAGAGACAAAGAGACAGTATCACCAAGTGATAATAACACTACTGTAGTGGGTTTACGTGGCAAGGTTTTGGTAGCAGGGAGCCATAGGGGTGGTTTCTGTGAGAAAGATCTAGAAGCTGCCCCATGTTTGGGAAGGGCCCCATTGTTTTCCAGATCCGAGCCAATAAGCGATGTTGTTTTGCGCCTCTGTGAGAGCATATTTAAGACAGGGAAAAAACGCTGCACCACACAGCAGCCGGCAGAGTCGAGGGAGTGAGAGAACAGCCTTGCACCAAGGTCAGTGTAGAAGGAGGGGGAGAGGTGCTCCAGGCGCCGGAGCAGAAGTCCCCTGCGGCCTGTGGTGAGGACCATGGTGAAGCAGGATGTCCCCCTGCAGCCCATGGAGTACCACGGCGGAGCAGGGTTCCGCGCTGCAGCCCGTGGAGGAGACCACGGTGGAGCAGGTGGCCCTGCACCAACGGAGGCTGCCGCCTGTGGAAGACCCCTGCCGGAGCAGATTCTGGGCCGGACCTGTAGCCCGTGGAGAGGAGCCCACGCAGGAGCAGGTGACCTGGCAGGAGCTGCTGCACGTAGGGGAGCCAGGTTGGAGCAGTTTTCTCCTGAGGGATGGACCCCGTGGTACGGACCCATATCTGGAGCAGTTCTGAAAGAGCTGCTGCCTGTGGGAAGCCCACGCCGGATCAGTTCATCAAGGACTGCATCCCGTGGGTGGGACCCCACAGCACAGGGGACGAGAGTGACCGAGAAGGAGCGGCAGAGAAGAAGTGCTGTAGACTGACCATAACCCCCATTCCCCGTTCCCCTGCGCCGCTCGGGGGGAGGAGGTGGAAAAGGGTGGATGGGGGGGAAGGTGCTTTTGGTTTTTTTTTTCCTTTGTTTTCTCACTTCTCTCGCTTGTTAGTTGTAGGCAATAAATCTTACTATCTCCTTATGCCGAGTCTGTTTTGCCCGTTACAATAATTATTGCGTGATTTTCTCGTCCTTATCTCAATCCTTGAGCCCTTTTCACATATTTTCTCCCCGTTCCTCTTTGAGGAGGGGGAGTGAGAGAGCGGCTGTGGTGGAGCTCGGCTGCCCACTCGAGCGGAACCACGACAACTACTCAGAGACAGTATGACCAAGTGATAATAATACTACTCCAGGAACAGATTATCTCACAGATTCTTTTCTTCACCCTAGAATTTTACCTTATAAATACCCACTTAAATATATATATATTATTAAATTGGAATAAATTAATGCAGAGAAGTAAATAATGAGGGTTAGCAGATATCCAGCTATCCACATGGTCACAAAAACTACTTACCTCTTAGGGTAGCCAGCTTTCTCATCAGAGTAGTGGATTTATTTTCCAGATACCACTGGATTTCCATTTCACAAAAAAAGATCTGAGGAAAAGAAAGATGAAGTGATTTGCTTGGGCAAGCACAGACCTAGGAAGAACCAGATCCCCCTGATTCCTGCTTAGAGGCTACCCTTTCCTGTCTGTGATGTGGAAATAATATAAATATTATCAAGCACCTGCAAAAGCCTTTCACCTGTTTTTGTTCTGAGTGACAGAGCCCAGAGGATGATGTGTGAGCTTCCCACTGGTCTGCAGGGAGCATGATGTAGCTGATACAATTCCCAGCTTCAGCACACCTGCAAGGTCTCATTGATCGGCTGTTTGGGCCTCTGAAAACTCAGAAATCTATTATCAGTGTGAGCATGTGCTTATTGATCAGCTTACCTGCTCCTGCTCCTTGTGTGCACTTAATTGTACTGGTGTGCACACAGAAGCACACATGTAAATATGCACACACATATGCATTTGCACATATTAGCATGCACACATGGGGGTATATATGCTAAAGGCTTTACATACTTTTTCTGTTTTACAAAACTGCACACAAATAAAAAGAATGGACCTTCTCTGTGAAACGTGAGCACAGAAACACTCACAAGTGGCCAAGAGCTGCTAAATAATTAATCAATAGAGCTGCATGGCAGTTTGAAATGTAAATGTGATGGATGAAGGTGTGATGCTTGTCATCAAGCAGAAAATGATGTGACTGGAATGGATAACCTGCAGTACCTGCTGACTGGCAAAAGCTTGGACACAAAGATAAAGTAAAGTCATCAGAAAGCAGCCTCGGCAACCCCTAATTCTTGCCTTTGACCCACAATTCACTTTCATGTCCCTGTCCCAGAAGAGATGTTTAAAAAAATGATGAAGAGAGATCTTGGGGTGGGAAAGGGGAGAAAAAAAATACATCTAAAGAAATGCTACCTGACAAGGCTGCAGGCTACATTCTTGAGAACACCTTTCTTTTCTTTATATTCTCCTTCTTCTGTTAAATAAAAATGCAGCTCCTTTTTTCCCTCTCCTTTCTTCCAAAACTCTCCTGAGCCGTTCCTGCAAGTGGTTCTGTGACTCGGAAGCTGACAACAGCTGCATGCAAAGGAACAAAGCACGATAGTGACAATTCAGAGTGCAAGCAGGTGAGAAAGACACCTTTTACTTATCAAACTAGGCTGTAAAAAAAATGCTCTTTTTACTCAGTGAGCTAGAAATAGAGGTGATCTAACAAGGCACTGATCCAAATTCTTTATTTGTGCGGAGATGTAATGCTAACAGGATTTTTAGGTTGACTAGTAGTCTATGTCCCCTCCATTCAAGTAAGGAAATATTCCTCTGATTTGGAAAGAGGAAAATCCATATAATTACCGTATATTATGTGACAGGAAAATGTATGCCATGATGGCAAAGGGTGACAGAAAATGTCGATCATAAAATATGTTTTCAGCAACTTCCTACACTAGGCATTACATTCCTCTTGCGGAGAAACTCAGCATGATGAGAGTCAATACAATTCTCTTAATTTGAGAGAAATGAAATTTTGTACACAAAAAAAAGGATGGGGGGGGAGGGAGGTTGTTGGGGAGGCGGCAGGGTGTTTGATTTTTTTTTAAGAAATGCAAGCCTGCAAGTAGTGCAAGGAAGATTTAAAAGTTTGATGGCTCTTTCTCCCTAGTAGAGAGAATCCTCTTTCTCAGTAAGTACCATTTAGCAGGTTGTTCTGTTTGTTTGGTTGGTTGATTTTTTGCTTCTTTTGTTATCAAAATCCCATTCTTTTCAGAAGGTGAAAAATATCATGTTTTAACATTAGATTTCCAAACTTCCCTGAAATACACATTAGCAGATAACACCCACTAAAAGTGAAAGCTAAATATAGATATATAATAGTGCATTGGCATGCAAAATAGATGTTTTATCATTTCTTAGGCATAAAACATACATACAAAATATTCACTAAAAATCTTCTATTATTTTTTAAGAACTCTATAGACACATTTGCCTCTGAAGTGCTCCAAGATCTCCAAAAAATGAACTGACTGATGTTCTCATGTTTCTTCAACTGATTATTTTTACTTGTTTGTGTGTGTGTGTTTTCCTTTATTTGGTTTTTAGATTGTTATATTGCCATTACACAAAAGACAGAGTGAAAGCACAAAAGTATTTATAAATAAAATATGTCAAACCGAATATCAAAAGTCAAGAATTAGAGCTTATACTAAAATAGCACCCTAGTTGGCCCAACTCCGTAGTATAGAATCTACTTTTACTCTGGAAGAGGTTACTTGTGTATTTCCATTGAAGATGCACCCTTCCTGTAACTTGTCTACCTGGATAAGCTTTAAGCAGAGTGCCATCTCTCTATGTATACATGGAATCACCACAATCCACAGAAATATTTCCCTTTTAGAATTACAAAACTGTAGGCTGATAGGTAATTCAGGTTAAATTTCTTTTCTGGGGCATTTCAGGTTGTGTTTTCAGATTTGTATTTTGGGGGCTTTCTTCTAGCTTCTGTTAAAGGCACTCAACTGCATATCTTTACTTAGATAGTAGGTACCTTCATATTAATTTTGGGTCTTCTTGCACAGATTCAGGAATGCAATTTCATTGTGAGTAGGAATCAGACCCAAGAATCTGTGGTCATCTGAGTAAACTAATCCATGGGATGGAAAAATGGTCCCACACCTTGCATCTAGCATGCTTCTGGTAGAGATGTTCATAGATTTTGCAGCAATAAAAAGGAATTTGATCCAGTGGTTTACAGAGATTGATGCTGAGTGTAAACAATCGTCATATGGAATTCATGTAGCAATATTTATCATTAATAAGACTTCTATTCCCTCATAAACTGCTGCAGAAGTGGAAAAGCACCATCCCAGGGCTATGTTGTCACTAAGCTCATAGAAGTCCACTTCTGTCCTTTCAACCTATTTTCCAGCTATATAAGGACTTGCAATATAGAAATGTTAGACCAGGCTGCTTTCCTTATATCTAGGAAGGAAACTCACCTGCCTGCTCAGGACAGAGAAAGCTATGACACACTGTCTCCTTCACCTAGTCTGGATGACTGGTTTGACTGGTTTGCTAGGTCTGTGGGACAAACAACCATATACACTGTGCTATACTGCTGCCAATATATAAAGTAGAGGTGCCTAAAAGGCTCACTGTAGGAGCAATGGTTCACTGCACTAGGGATTAATGTTTCTAATAGCACAGAATATAGACACAACAACATGACTGGATGCCTTTTTTCCCCTTTTAAATTTGCTGGGTACATAGAGCAAAGGAACATAAAAAATGTTCAGATGAAGGTAGATCTAAGAATGTGTGTCTTAACTCCAACAGTTTCCATCCTCAAATGGCTAGAGAAGAGAAGGAGGAAATCTCACAAGTGAGTGCCCCACATCACTCTCCCAGCCCCCAGCAGTTCACAGCTCAGGGACTTCCTGAGCTAGAAAAAGTTGCCAACTTTGCTGGAGCAATAGTGGGTAAAATATGCAGCGATGACTCTTCCGTACCAGCAGGCTTTGTTTCACCCCAAGCGTTATGCCAAACTAGTTGTATATCATCATGAAGAATAACTGCATTTGCCGAGAGTTGATTTCCTATGGCACATTTTACTTAGATACTTTCTCAACACCCTCACAAATATGCCATAGATCTAAAGCACAATCTCCTTTTCAAAATGAATGGGTCTGATTACAGGCGTATTCATTTTGTAAAAGGTACAAAAGGATACAAATGTGCCTTTCCATCTCATATAATGTCAAAGTAAGACCCTCTTGCCCTTTTATTTCAATCCCCGCAATTTGAAAATAAAAAAAATGACTTGATTATATGTTTTTTACCATTAAGTGTATAATTGCTTTTGTGTTTTGACATTTAATTCCTCTTACCAAAATACATGGTAGGAATTAAAAGTCAAATCTTTTATGTATTTGATGTACAGATCCCTCCATGTATTTCAATGAGAGAAATAGAACGGTGAAACCTTAAAACAGGTATGGTAAAGCTATCTGAAAGTGAAGTCGCTTCTCATATTGGAAATCTGTGGACCCAGTCCTGCCCTTCCTTATCTGGGCTGAAGGCTTTTTGAAATCTCTGGAAGGTGCGGATGAGTCAAAACTGTGTAAAACCTGGAGGACTTGACCTTTAAGATAGATCTGGGATTATACTTGCCCTGAAGGGCAGATTTTAAGAATGTGGTCCAGTCTGAAAATGACTTCTGAAAGCCAAAGGACAGGAGCTGGCCACAAACTCAAGGGCACTGTCCTGCCACGGGATGGAAGCTGTGAAGATAAGTCCTAGTGGGGAGGGCTGGGAGCAACCAGGGCAAGAGCAGGGCATCCTGGAGGGCTCTGATGTTGAGAGAAAAATCACTCTCTGCAAGCCAATGAGAAGGCATGGATACATGCAAGGGGAGATGGATGTCGCTTATGGATGTTTCATGCTTTTTGTCTCCCCATCATAGCAACTTTTCCCATAAAGTTTTTCCCACTTTTTAAGGGAAGTCAGAGGGCCAGCAGCCTTGTCTTTCCCTTCTACCATTCTACTGCTCTTTTTCCTCTCCTTCTTACATGTATATCCTTCCCTTCCTTTCTGCCATAAGAACTTCTCTGTTACCCTCTGCCACATTCTTCCCTCTTTCTCATATTCTTCAAGCTTCCCTTTTTCCTCTGTTCTTCTGTTTCACAGCCTGTGCCCTTTAACTGAATTCTCTCTGACTTCCTGCTTTCCTTTATGGCATGATGTATTCTTCATCTTTATCTTTATTCCTGTTCGTACTCATCCATAACCTACATGCTGAGATTTCCTCTGGCTGTATTTTCTCCTAGTAGTCACTCCCTTGTGATTTCTCCCCACGTGGTTAAGTCCATCAGGACTTGATCCTACAACCATAGCTGTGTACACAGTGTACCATGATTCAGATTTATGGCTCCTAGTGCCAACCGCGAAAGTTTTCTAAAATCCAGTAAACACAAGCTAGTTAGAAACTCAGACAGCTTGGGACAAGCCAAGCAAAGAATGGTAGTGGCACATAGGGATAACTAAGAGTTCAGCAATGTTCTTCTCTATGTTAATATTCTCAATTACAAATTCTGGCAAGCTTTCACTGTGCCTATTCACAATAACCACTTTAGGTGGATACGCTCATGGTGAAAGACCTATGTCATCTTTCTATTTTTCCCAAAGCCAAGGGCATCACAGTTTTCTTTCTTTTATCTCAGGAAAGTGTCTTCAACACAGGTAAAGTAATACACAAGATGATAAAAAAAAAGAAAAGTAGACAGAGCAGGAAAGACTTGCATGAAAAAGAAGCAAGTCAGATAGAGCACTGCAGCTGAGTGTATCTCCGCACACTAATTGTAGAGTTACTGTATCTTATAGAGACATGCTTAGGTTTCCATAATGAAAGCAGCTTGCATTGTATGGATGCCAAGTATGTGGATGCTTGAAGTTGTCTCCCTTTGGCCATCACATTTGCACTTTTCAGGGGAAATGAAACAGCGTGGGGCTGCTCTGGTTCATCATTTTCTTTTTCAGTAGCTCCAAAGCATCTCACTGCTGATAGGACTGTGAGCAGTAAGCATTGTCCAGGCATTTTTCCAGGCATTTTTCAGGGCATATTTACATACACATGCATGCAAACACATGCACACACTTGCGCAGTTTTTCCATCATTGTTTACACATGCAAAATTTTCAAATTAAAAATTAAGAGGGAATTGAAAACCCATGACATGTAAATCACCTAACTGGCCCCAAATCATACATTCAAGCAAGGTCAATAGTAGGCTTTACAAAAAAAGAAGTGGAGCTAATGCCATTTATGCTAAATAAGTAACTGCAGTAATAAATGTTATAGTGTTATACCTATGTAGGCCAGTTTTTGAAGAAACCTCATTAATAAATCTTAAGATCAGGTATTCAGGATATCTTGAGTTTGTTCTTGCAGATAACTACTTCACCAACAAGGTGGGTGCCATTTAAAAATCTGTATCTTTGCTTGTGGGTTCTGTTTTCCAGTTTCAGGGTAGTAACCAACTCAAGGAGATGCTGCAAAGTTAAACACTTAAAAAAAAAAAAAAAAAAAAAAAAAAAAAAAAGTAATCCTGAAACAGAAATGTGCAAGATAGGTGCAAATCATTGCTTTCTCCCAGCTCAGAGTGACCAAAGTCTTCAGTGGGTCAACTTGGATCTTACAGCCCTTCAGAATGTACTTGCATACAGATAAGAGTAAGTATTAATTAATGTCAAACAATTATAGAATTTACTGCTTCTTAGCCTCAAAGGGAGCTGTTTCTCAGGATGTAGAATTTGGGTAAGATGTTTTTGCTCAGCTGGAAGCTTTATGGGGTAGATTTCATCCATGGTCCAGAAGTAAATGTCAGCTCCCTTGAGATTTTGGAATTTGATGTGTGTTCAGCCCCAGAAGTCAACTGATGAACCACAAATTCAGACTCTCAGAAACCAAACACTTTGGGCTTCTTAGAGGTTGGGTTTGTTGATTTTTTTTATCTTTGTTTTATTTTTTTTTTTAATTTTGATGGATGATGTTTTGTTCTGCAGTGAGTTTTAATGTGTGCTGCTGTGGAACAATTTCAATTGTCGAAAACAACAACAAAAAGCAATATTTCAATATTTCTCAAGAAAAGGCTTCAAAGGTTTCAGATCTTTTTAAAATGTTTCTGCTTTATTTTGACGTGGCATAAAAGTTTTGTATGCATTCTCGCATCCGCTATTGTGACAGCTGTATTTAATGAGTGCAAAATGATCAGAAAAACATCCTTTACTGTGGGCTGCCATTGCAAGCAGATGACAGGAGAGAGGCAGTACTATAATAAGAGAAGCAATGAAGTAGTTCATACTACTACTGATGAGGTATTTCTAACTCAAATGTCTAGGTGTGCCTTTTGAAAATAATACATTGGTCACATTACCTGATAGTTTCATCAGATTATGTTTCCGAGTGTGTTTTGAAATAAAACTGTGCATCCTTTGCCTCAAGTCATAAAGTGGTTTGTTGCCACATATTATTTGTGGATAACAGTCTGTTTCCCTAGGATGAAGAAGAAAAGGTCCCAGTCTTGTCTATAAATATGGGCCTTTCCATCAATTTGATGCTAAGTAGATCTAGAGTTATGCTAGAAATGAAACATTACACAATATGTTTGCTTTCTGTTACAAATGCGTATTTAATATCAGAGTATTTTAGTCCAAATTGGAGAGAGTATAAAAGTAAATCTAAATGGATTTGAAAGGCAGAGTATTTCTTTTTTTCAAAGCTTTGTCATTCCTGACTTCCTCTGGTGATTGTTAGCTTATAGTGCCTTTGTACAGGAGATCTAAGTATTTCATTTTCTCTTGTGTCTCCATATGGTACCATTTCCCAGATAGTCTTTCTTTGGTCATAAGATGACAGTGAGAATGGATTGTCAAACTGGACCACTATGACACTTTACTCTGGGGGAGAAAATCCTGTGGGTGTTTAGAAGCTTTACTGAATGTTATATTTGATTAACTTATCCTTCTACTGACAAATAATTAGGTCAGCAATTAATTTCAAAATGCAAATGTGCTACAGGCCTTCATGTTTTAAGAAATTCCCTTTGTCTTTAGTTTTTACTTATGTTAAAGTCTTAATGGATTTAGCTGGGTGAAGGAACAAAATTATGTTTTCTAATGCTTTATTTACTAGGCTGAGTTGGACTTTTTTAGCAAATATTGACTGCAAATGTTTGTTCAGAAATGATCATGTGTGATGGAATTTAATGGAATAAGAGAACAGCAGAGTAATGATGAACCACTCATTTAAAAATATATATTTGTTTCACACTTCTGCTGCAAAATGTTTATCTATCTTCATGGATGCAGAACAGAAAGACAAACCAGAGGGTCAGGAGCAGACTGTGGTAGCAAAGTCATTAGTACCTGCTTAAGTAGTCTAAAAAAACAGGGTATATCAGAAAGAAAAACATGCTTAATATTGCTACAAGTGTGGCTCAAAGAAACCTATCTACCGGCCTATCTCGGGGACTTTAATATTAAACAAACACAGATTAAAGGCTCAGTCCTTCCCAGCAGAAGCTCATGGGAGTTTTCTATTGACTTTAAGGGAGTGAGGCCTTTAAGTCTTAAGTTTTCTCTGATTAAAATCACACAATTTTTTAGAAAATATTCCAAATATGCAGCTGTAAACAAACCCAAGTGCCTAGCCTGATATAAAATCTAAATGAACTTATGTAGGTAATGAACCTATATTAAAATTTGCTAATGGTTTATTTGCTTGATTGATTTAAGTCAAGAAGGAGAGCATCCGCTGTGGAAACAAGTGAGGTTTTTTCCTTACAAAATTTTTACTCATTTTAAAATTAAATCTTAAACTGCCCATGATAATCTGCATTTTTTCTTCTGTTTAATTGTGTAAGTAGTTTTGGACAAAATTATAATTAAAAAAGATGGAAAGCCACAGTATTTCATTTTTTATATTTGATTTTTCATTCAAATTATATATTTACATCACTCTCGCTTAAATTATGAATTCCAATAACTACATGAAAATAATTCAGAAAAAAAAATAATAAAAACATTGCATTTTTAGGATATTTCCATTCTGGAAAGAAAAGCAAAAGAAAATATTGTATGGAGTCAAAATTACCTGCCCCACTTATGCAGACAAAGCTTTGTTTCCAATCTTTCCCAGAGGATTAACCCCAGAACCCTCTTTCCATCTTAAGCAGAGTCTGAAAAACTTTTAAAGTTTCAAAAGATGAGAGAATGGCACAAAGCATAAGTTTCATTCTGAATGAGAGAGAATCTCTTTCTCTCCAAAGCTGTGGTAAAGAAAATCAGAAATGTAACTGGATACAAGAGAGCAAAGCTGTTGGGAACTCTGCAGACAGAAGTATCCTTGTAAGACATGGACAATGTTCAAGCTGCTCAGCTGGGCACTGTCATGGGCCCAGTTAAAGCACCACATTTTAAGAAAGATGCAGCTTACAGAGACTGTCCAAAGGTTTGGAGTAGGAGTGATCAGAAGTCTGGAAAATGTGACCTGCAATAAAATCTGGACTGGGATGATTTCATCTCAAGAATAAACAAATGAAAGTGGATATAAACAAAGACTTCAAATCTAAAAAAAAAAAAAAAAAAAAAAAAAAAAAAAAAGAGGTCTGCAAAGTCAAGGATGAGTTTGTGTTTGAGGCCTACAAAGAAACAACTGAAGGTAGCAAACCTATATTTGCTACCAGGAAGATTCAAGTCAGACACTCATAGTCTTTCTATTTGTAGAGAGTTTGGAGCCCCTCTCACTAAAAATCTTTGAAAATTAGTTAAACAAACTACTGTCCAAAGTAACATAAATATAGATTCTGGCTGACAACAATTCTTTATCAGTTACTACTCTAGTTATTACTCTGACATTTTTAATTGACTTGAAGAAGATGATACAACTCCCACTTGTCCGGAAGTATAAAATAAACTTTTGAATGAGTCTAAGGAAAGAAACAAATTATGAATGCCCACCACAGCTGCCACTATGAATGGTAGCAATTGAAGATGTGTTTTTTCTACAGGACAGCTCAACAACAGTGAGACAGAATGGTATGTATGCTCAAAGGTTATCTCATTAAAATTGGGGGGGTTGGAATGGGGAGAAATTAATAAACAATTTCAGTGATTAGTAAGCAGGCATTAAATATAAAAGAAAGGAAGGCAATATGCCAGAACTTCTTCCTGGAAGTTGAGATTTATTCATCAGCTTTTAGGATCAGAGTCACAACAACTGTGACCAAGCAGAGAGGTACAAGGCAAAGCAATCTTAGACTCTGTCTCAGCATTAGTGTAATAGCAGTTACAGAAAGATACATACAGTGCAACTGGATTAATGCAACCTTAAGTGGGGATGATTATTTTTTTCCAGATAGTATCTGTTAGTTACATGAAAAATAAATATATATATATACATATTAATAAATCAAATCACTTTTAAATTAAAAAATAATGATAACAAATTTCAAAGGTCATACTGTGTAAAACAAATCTTTCAAACCTAAATGACCTCTGGAAGAGTTTACATAAGTGTTAAAGTACATAGTAAGCTACAAATGATTCTAAAATATTGTCGCACGCTAAAATTAAGATATTTCAAGATATTTTATTATCTTTTTTATCTGTTTACACTGATATGAGAATAATAAATAATCTAGCTGTTTTACAAAAGCCTTCTGCTAGCTTCACTCTTCTTGGCTACTTGTATACTATAATTCTCTCTTTGTCTAAAACAGGGAATAACACCACATCCTGCATCACCATATTGTGTATTTTTCTCTTTCTCTTTCTGTCATTCTTGGGAACGAAGAGATTTTCCTTATCCTGCAAAATGGAGATGGTGTATTTCCTTGTGGAGATCAAAAGAGCATTTCCTTTAGGAGTGCCAAGCAATGGTGTAGGTCTGGTGAGTGTTTGTTTTTCCCGTCATCTGTTTTGAAGGGCATGATCTTTGTGCAGTTTGAATATGGGCTTTGAAGGCTAGTTATGCCTAGACTATAAAGGTGTCTAAAAAATTATTAAACTGAAACTTTCCTGGCAATCTGGGCCTTTTCTTTGAACGAGAAACCAAAATTAAAATGCCTTGCTATTTTTTTCAGAAAAATAAGATGACAAACCTTAGCCTTTTCTTATGGCACAAACCATATTTAAGATATGACTGCAAATGGTTCTTTCCAACTTCAGGTAACCTTCAGGTAACCTAAAGAAGGAAGGAAGGAAGGAAGGAAGGAAGGAAGGAAGGAAGGAAGGAAGGAAGGAAGGAAGGAAGGAAGGAAGGAAGGAAGGAAGGAAGGAGAGAGAGAGAGAGAGAAAGAAAGAAAGAAAGAAAGAAAGAAAAGAGAAAGAGAAAGAGAAAGAAAAGAAAAAGAAAAAGAAAAAGAAAAAGAAAAAGAAAAAGAAAAAGAAAAAGAAAAAGAAAAAGAAAAAGAAAAAGAAAAAAAAGAAAGAAAAAGAAAAAGAAAAAGAAAAAGAAAAAGAAAAAGAAAAAGAAAAAGAAAAAGAAAAAGAAAAAGAAAAAGAAAAAGAAAAAGAAAAAGAAAAAGAAAAAGAAAAAGAAAAAGAAAAAGAAAAAGAAAAAGAAAAAGAAAGAAAGATCCTGTGCTCCCCAGCTGCAGGCATCACGGAAAAGTGCCTCAGGCCCCACACATGTGACTTCACAGCAAAACCTAGAGCCAGCCCTGAGGGGTCTAGCACAGAGAGCAAAGTAATGTGACTGTGATTACAACATGTGGAAATTAGAAGCCCTCTTGTTTTAAGAAGGTAGGTTATCTACTGAGCCTGTTCTACGCTTCTTTCAACTATAATGTACTGAACAAAGGCTGTCTGTAGAAGATGCTTTATTTCTCCACCAAGTCTATGTCACTTAGAGCTTTTTATGCTAGACTGGTTTTAAAAACTTCAATTTAAACCAACATGAAAGGTTCTTAAACAGTAAATAGCATATTATATCAAAAACAAATAGATTAAAAAGTGAACATCCATAGCCAGTATATTTCTTTCCAGAAGAGTTTCGCTTTCCACACTAACTAAAACTGTAAGACTGGCAGATCTGGGCCAGAGGTTTGTAATGGGCCTTTTACTTTTTTTTTCTTCCCTCTCCAGTGATAAATAATCAGTTTTAGAGAATTGATAAAAAGAGACAAGAATGAAAAGTGAGTGTGACACATTTATGAGACGGATTTTTCATCTGTTTCTTAAATATAGCACCTTTATTTCAGATCATATTAAAAAAAGAGACGGGAGAGCCACCCAATTTATGTTGTGCTGCAGTAGTGAATACATATGAATGTATGGAGCGTAGCCTGAGAGAGCAAGAAAATTCACCAAAAAAATTCCTGACAAGTTGAAGAAGTTATGTTATCATTCAAGAGTCATTTATTTAAAAAGGAAAAATAAAAACAGGCCACATGACTACAGGCAGCAGGATAAAAACACATTGTTTCCAGACAAACCCCCATCAAAGACATATGACTGGGAATTCTGAAGTCAGAATATCTTCATATTTTAAATTTTACTACTTTCAAATAAAGCTGGAGTTTCACTGTATGATTTGCTTCATGTTTCCCACTACAGATTGATAACAAGGAGTAGCATTAACAGTATTTTTCCCCCACCATTCCTCTCTCTGAAGCTAATGGAGTCAAGGATTTGTTACTTGATCTAATGGCAATAGCTTTCCAATAGACATGCACAGAATCATTGATTAGTTTGTCTTCTCCTTGTTTGCGTTGGAACACTGTTCAATTTACACCAATTAAAGAATGCTTGGTTTGTGTATTGAAGAATAATTAAGGGATGGAATTCCCTATAGGCTACTAAAACTGACATCTGACTGGAATGGTGATTACAGCATGAAGGCAGCATTAGTATTTAAATAGTTTGACTGCTATATAAAATCATTACAGCATCTCACCATGAAAAAGAGCATTAGTTAATTTTGCCTATAACAAAATTAGTTGTATATATTTGCCTGGTCACTTTAAGCAAATTTGACAAGGCTAATCTTAAAGCAAGTGTTCCAGGTTTGGTGGAAGGAGCAGATAGAGCACTGTTTAAAGTAATAATCATATATTTACGTAATCTTCAACCAAAATATAAATACACAAGAAATGAAGAGCTTTGTCAGGGACATTCAAATCAAATTTAAACATAAAAACACATTGGTTGCTGTAGCTGAAAATCCAAATGTAACTGGCACATTAATTAAACAATCAAGGCTTCACAAACCACAAACACACAAGAAATCCTTTTTTGTCCACCACTGTTGTTCTCCAACTTTTAACATCCCTTCCACCATTGCACAGAATGAGGCATCATGGGAAGTAAACAGGCATGGTGGAAGGAGTTATCTTTGCAAGTAGGTCTCCCCTGTGAAATAACCCAAAGAATTTAAAAAAAAAAAAAAAAAAAAAAAAAAAAAAAAAAAAAAAAAAAAAAAGAATAGCCTAGCACATCCATACGATGCTTGCTTAGACGAGCTCTCTTTTTGGGTTACAAGGTGGACGTCCATTCCTGAAAACATATTTGAGGAAAGAGGGATTCCTATCCTCAATTTAGCTTTCTCTTGTGCATATTAAATTCTGTCTCCTATTCTTAGAATATAGAAATGATATGTCCAAAGAAAATGATATGTCCAAAATATGACAGTAACATTACTGTAAGATGAACTTCTTAGGGCCATTTCTGGAGCATATTTACCTTTCCATAGCCTACTTAAATATAGCGTGTTTGTTTTACTAAACTTAGATACTGCAGTACATTTATAAGGTCATCCGCCTGCTTCAAGACCTCACATTGCAGCTACTATCCTTCTTATGAGAATTTATGCAGTTCCTCTTGAAGGTTGTCAACACCCTCTTTAATTCATTAAAGGCTTCTCTGTGAAGGAACATAAGACTTTTCCATTTAAGCCTCTAAAGGGAACGAGACTTATTAGCACGTCTACATTGTGCAATGCATGACTGTGTTAAAGATGCCCAAGCTCCCAAACCCATATTCCAAATGAGGTGATACATCTGCACAACACAATATACCCTTATTTGTGTGGTCCAGCATCCTGGTCAATCTGCAACACTTCTTTGCAGATCAAACTAGCCTGGGCACCATTCTGTTCTCCTGACTGTGCCTGGTTCTACAGGTAGCTTAGAAGATACCTTCACTGCACCATATTCCAATGTATTGACCTACCTTAAAACAAGGTTTGGGACAGTACATTTCACTGGAGAGTACAGCCACTGAGTTTCCCTGAGTTTTGTTTCAACATTTAAAAAGCCTTTTGGCTTTTGTTTTGATTTTGCATGAGCAGTTCTCTCTTCTGTACTAGACCTTCTGTTGGGATCTCACACTATAATCTGCCTGAGTAGAACCTGGACTTTCAGGAGTGAGACTAATACTTCCTTTCAATGAATAATCTTCTCTTGCAGCAAGGCTGATATAAGGGTGTATTCTTCCCTCCACCCACAAGAAGAATGTCCATTAATTTCAATAGAAACTCTCCATGCAGAAAAGGGAGAACTGTGCCCTGGGGAACATTCATGGAAGATTAATGGTGAGGAGAGAAAAGTGATACAGTACGAGCAGAACAAAATCCGAACCCACCACACAAATAAAACTGGACAAGGGTTCATTTTTTAAGTCAGTCAAAACGGCAGGAAGGCTTTGAAAAAATCAGAGCTGTTTCAGTGCACGTTTGCATACATTGGCTTTCAGGAGACATGAATAGAAACCTAACAGTAACTCTTTTTTCATACCTCCTTTCACAGGTCTCACTGGCAAAGAAGGATTTAGCACTTAATTCCTGTACTTTTATGTGGCAAATTAAGAATTTGCACCTTAAAAGGAAATTGCTTTTCAAACTCCCATAAATTCTGGATTTTATTTTTTTAAATGGTGGAAAACATTCCCTACCTACATCCCAACACATAATAAATAGCACTCTCCATTAAGTCTCCTCAGAAAGGTGTAGGAAGGTAGACCTGTTTAAGGAGAGGTGTTTATCATTCCTTCTGAGGAGAGGCTAAGGGTCTACAGCATGTCCTTAACCATTTCATCTGCTTGTCCCTTTCCAGTTTAAACTCACACATTGCACCATTACTCAAAACCCAGTGTCAGTTGGGAAAAATATTTACCTTAAGGTGTGGTTATTTGATGAAGTAGGACTGACTGACATTGAATAGCCCAGACCAAAACTAGAATATGAACCAAGCTGGAATGCGTTTGATTTTTCAGCTTAACATCAGCTAAAAGTAAAATCCTTGTATTATCTTCACCACCATTTTAGACAACAGCTGGTTGGTATGTGACTTCATGAGATAGCAGAAAGATGGTGAAGTGGACTGAGACTGTGTGAGAGCATGCAGTAGACCACAATCAATATCTCTCTAGGAGGAAGCACTGAAGGTATGGCTGGTTCTGCTGACAGTAACACAAGATTCCTTTTCAAAGGTGAGGTGGTACCCACTGGAATGGGACAAAGGACACAGTTAGAGCACCCTAAAATGTTTTTCTTCAGAAAGACAATGAAAGACTGAGAGAAAGGAAAACACAGTAATATCCGGTGAAGAAATATATTCCCACCATGTTGCACTACCCTGGCAACCATGGCTGTCAGCAAAACACCCTCTCTTTACACTGTCAATACCCAAGAGAAGATAAACTTACCAGAAAGTTAGTACACATCCTGACTTGATTTATTTTTGAGTCTTTTTTGGCTCGGTTTCTTCCTCTCTGCACTTAAGTACATCAAGGCCAGAGGCAGGTGTCTGAATGGCACTGTTTTTTTTCCCTTTAATCTATGAGGCAATGTTAAAAAATAAAAAATTAAAATAATAATAATAATAATAATAATAATAAAAACAATCAATGATATCATAGAGCATGTTCTGGATTTGTCTAAGCCTAAGTAACTCAAATACTAACACGTGAATTTAGTAAAGTTAGAGCATGCGGAGTGGAGATAAATTACAGCGCCAATTGAAGTTGAATGTGATATAGAAATACAACCAAGAGAAGACAGCCTGGAAACAATTATTCAGAAAGCTGCTGACCCTCTACTTCTTTTAAGAGTTAAACATTTGGATTGGTTAACTGGCTGCCACAATAACAGGCATATGCTCTAATCTTTGATCCACAGCTGAATTTGCAACTCTTTGTATGAGAAGCAGATCACATAGATTTGCATATTTTTTAAGGATCTGCAGGGAGAAAAAGAACAAAAACTTCTCTTCCAAGATTCCACCTTGAAATCACACAGAGTGTCATGGGTTCCCCCAAGTACACTAATGTTCAGAGCCAGTTGCAAGACTCATATTTTATAAATGGCCCTGAACTGTGACATTCACATCCGAAGTTCAATCAAAATTCCTCCTAGAACAGAGAACTGCAAGCCAAAAGTTTGCTTCATAACTCTTTACAGAGTTATGTACGTCTGTCATTAAGACCTCATTTCTTCATCCAAATTCATGTCAGAACATTCCTAAAACCTGAAGGAGGCTAGAGTTAATAGATAAATAAGATTTTTTTGTGGCTAAAGGAGAAACTGTTGTCCACACTCAAATGCATGAGCAAATAACAGATTTCTGTCAAGGTCTTGACATCGTCATAGTTTTGGCAAAATTTTCTTCTGTTGATGAAAATTCCACAGACACAAGAAAAACATGAATCACCCCACTGGAAGGATGAATGTTAACCAAACCTAATTTCGTATATGTTCAAGGTTCATTTCTTGCGCATCTCTGTTTTCAACACTTTCTACCAACTGAAAGATATTTACTTATCACTCATTTCGCATCATCAGAATGCATCAACAGTAGAGTTTATATCACAGGGGACTTCCTCCACTTGGTAGTATTCCCCCAAAAAGTAGCTACTACTGACAGAAGTGAGTAGCATATAGATTACTGTGAAGAGGTATTCATCTCTGCAGATGTTATCAGTTGTGGGATGTTTCTACATAGTTTTTACTCCATTTGACAGAACCCCTATCACTTTACAATATGCCATCTGTGTTAATTCACCTGCAAAACACTGTTTGATAACCACAAAAATTCAGTGATAGTTGTTATTTGTTTATGAATAGTTCTTTTAAATCCTAACCATAAATATGGGTCATTACATGGGACTATAAGATATGTGCAGAGAAGGCAGTACAGAGAAGGCACACAAGATATTCTGTCTAGCTTCCTTAGAGATAGAGAATGGTAAAAGTTTGGTTAACACATAAGGTAGTGCTTCCATTTGTCTTGTCTTGTGGGCAGGCAAGACTTTGCAAAATCCCAACAAAAATCTCATGAAGTAGGTGGTGCACATAGTACTATGTATAGGTAGAAAGTGAGGTGTTGCGATGGCATTCAGAAAGCTTATTTTGAGAATGATCAGACCATCAACAGGTGAAACAGAACCCAAAACAGAAAGAATAACCTCAGTCTCTTAAAGAAGGAGGAAAGCGACAGAGAAAGAGAGTAGTGTACAGATTTTAATGAGAAAAATTATCAGCCTGAGTCCTGACAGTTGTGTAACCCACTTATTTTGTGTGAAGGCAGGGTACAAGAATGGAGAAATAGGAATTGCCTTAAGTACTGTATAATACGATTTCAATTACTTCATTTAGTTATTGCTAAGCACATTTTATAAATGCCATATCCAAACATTATATTTGTTTTGGTCATTGAAATGATGCTTTCAAACTGACCTGAAAATGTATTGTGTTATATTACGTCAATGTAATACCATAACTGTACAAAATTGGTAATATCAGATGAAATAACTTAAAAAGATGCATCTCATCAGTTCATTCTCTGCATCCTAACGTCTGTAAGGAGTACAAGGCCGTTTGCTGAGATTTTGCTCATGCACTGTTAAGTGGGATACTGGTATATCAGACAAAGATATGCAGACAAAGTATTGAAAGATAAAATGAAAACATCTTCATCTGATGAAAATGAGATCAAGAAAGTAACATTTCTCTCTACATCATATAAAGTAGAAAATCTGAAAATCATTTCAATGAAAAAAGATTAAGACTGGGATGTTTAGGGGGCATCATTATTGCTGCAGACTACTGCATAAGACAAAATATATATATATCAAACCAGTATAGCACTAAATTGATTTAAATTAAAGATGGTAATGAACCAAGACATTGACAGTGGTATAATGTCACCTTGGTGGTTTGGTTTAAGGCAATCACCTGCACTCCTTCTGTAGTTGAGAGAGAGAGAGAGAGATAGAGACTCTACCAGTAATGGAGAATTATTTTTATTATAGAAATCTGAGATACCACCCTAAAGTGGCCACATGAGCTAGTTGAACTGAGTAAGATCTGGAAGTGTCATGTGTAGAGGACAGAGAAAGAAAAAAACTGAGACTAGATAGCTAATTCTAAGACAACTAAAGAAAGGGGTAGTGAATCCTGCACTGTATGTAAATTCACAAACTTTAGGAAATTAAGGACACAAATAAATTTATAAGCCTTGTTTTTTCATTCATTTCAACAGATGTACTAGGCATAAACATGCCTGTTGATATCTTGATATGGATTTCTTGGACTGGATTTTGACATCTCTACAACTGTGGATCCTGAGACATATTTAACATCAACATAAAAAAGTTAGGAAGTTCAGTGTCTTTTATCTACTCCCAAAAGCCAATGAAGAAACAGAGCTGTCTTATGTCAGATTTTCCTTCTCCTTCACTTGAAATAAGAAAGTGAGTGAAACAAGAATAATCTCCACCATTTTGAAAGTGAGGACCACCCCAGTCATAGCAGAAACGCTTTTCTCGTTTGACAGATGAAGCCAAAGAATTGTTTTTAAGCAGTTTCCATACCTGTGCCATAGGCTATTATAGTTGACGTCTATCCATCCCATACCAAAGGGCAGCATAATTTGTCTTGTATCTCAAATCAGGTATATAGATATCTTTGCTGTTTGTAATACTAATTAAAATAGTAATCAGGAGTCTAATTCTGTAAACAGACCGTGTAATGGTCATCAAAGTTCAATGAAATAAGTTTTATGTCACAAAGCTCAGTAGTGTTTGCAAACCCATGCTTTGTGGCTGACATTATAAAAATGACCTTCTTTTGAAATGTCTGGACTTAAGGCCAGCCTACAGTGACCAGAGAATAAATGAGGACATGGAGAATATTTGCCCCATTTCTCATGTTGTAGTTCTGTCCTTCGTAATCATTAAAGATTGGATAGGCCGTATGGCAACTTCTGTCTTTCTTTAAACAGAAAAGGAGTGGGAAGAAACAAATAAATATACACAAGAGAAAGAGGGAAAAAGAGAAAGAGAAAAGATTGCCGCAGCACTCTGACTTTCCTTCACCAAAGGTAAAAGACCAAATGGTCCTTTGCTTTGCTAAGGGCTAGCCCATGGGCTAGGATCCTGTCCTGTTCTTCCTGTTCTGTGGTGCTGAACACTCAGCCTGTCACTCTGCTGCTGCATGCCAGGGGGCCGTTTGCCATGCTGTTGGAGGAGAGGGCTCTTGCAGGGAGCTGCTCCTCTTCAAAGCATCTTCCCAGGGGGAACGCTGGTTTGCATCAGCGAGCATTTAACCCACCTGTGACAGATGCGGTGCAGAGCAGTGGTACTGAGTGTAATAAGGCAGCTGAATAAGGTTTAATGAGAGTGGCTGCAGCAATGTGCAGAAACATCCTTCAGTGGAACAGCTAGAGAATACCAGCTGAGAGCTAGGCCTCACCTGTAAGGTGAATATAAATCTTATGCTGGGTTATGCACCAAAACGCCCCAGAGATCCCCACAAATCCGTGTAAAGTGGGTCAGGAGACAAGTGCAACAAGCTAACAGAGGAGTTAAATGAATCTCTTGCATCATGTCTGCTGCTGAGAGTTGTGCAGAAATTCCTGTGCCAAAGGCACTTTGCAAAGAAAATCAGAGTGTGGCCTTTATACAGATTGAAGTCTCTGAGGAGGAAGTTGTAGAGTAACTTGAGAAACTCAAGTGCAGTAAATCACCACAACCGGATGGTGTTCATCTGGGAGTTCTGAGGAGAAATAAAGTGAGAAAAAGCCAAGATACTGACAAGGGGATGCCTTCTTCCCTTGAAAAATGTAGCAGCACAAGAAGGCTGGGAAGGCCTATTATGTTGCCTGTCTTCAAAAGGAGATGAGGAAAATCCTGGGAATTGCAGAGCTTTGAAGTTTACCACAGTTTTAGGGAGCTCAATAAACCAGTTCCAAACAGTAGCTAAAGAGACAATTTGTTGGACAGGAACACCCTATGAGGGTGTTCCTCAGTCTTTGAAATGACTGAGGTTGGTATCGGGGGACAAGTACCTCTCCATGAGACTGGAATATTTTGAGGAACCATTGGAAAGGCCTTCATAGGTGCGGTGGAATAATAGGTACTTGTCAGAAGAGGGTGACCATGTGCCAGTGTTCCAAATATTCAAAAGGTTTTGCAGAGGCCACTAATAAGCAATTGTTATAGAGGATAGTAAAAAATAAAACTGAGAAAAAGATCTAGAAGATGAGGTGTTACTGGAATGAATTGCAAATCAATCCAGAGGAAGTAAATATATGAACATTCCTCTTTCTGGTAAGGGGAAACTTAAGCACTGAGCAGTGGGTTATTAAGACTAGTTTTATTATGAATAAAAAAAGTCTAGATCCAAAATCCTAATGTATTTAAATTAGAGTATCCAGAGTCTACTGCAGATCTAAATCCAAGTCTCACATGTGGTTCCTATCATAAAAAAGGGCGAAACAGTTCCTGGATTCAAACTTGTAAAGCTCTGAGGTTTGCATACTCCATAACCAAGGACTGTAGCCCACTTGATAGATACATATGAAATACAGAGTGTGGGTATCTATGTGTATAACATGCAGAGGAAACAATTTGATGCAAACTCAAAACAATTTTAAAAGTGATTCATGGCAGACAGTGCTCTGATACCGAGATTGCATGAATGAGTATTTGCTCTCAACATTAACTTGCTGCAGCTAGTTGAAAGGGAAAAAGACCACAAGCAATAGGACTGTGAATTTTGTTAGGTTTGGTGAGCCTGCTTACCATTAAACATTTTAAATTATTTGGATTTACATGATTTTATATGCTTTCAATTTCTCTCCTGTTTTTTGGTTGTTGTTGTTTGTTTGTTGTTTTGTTTTGTTTTCATTTCCTGCAGGCTCAGTGCACTGGAGGCAAAGCTACTTCAGTTTTAATTCACTCTATCTCTTTGAAATCATTAGATTTCAAAGGAAGTCAGAGGTAGGAATTAAACAAAATATAGAAAGTGGGACATTTCTGACTGGCTTGTACACTCGCAGTGTCTAAAAAGAAAGCTTTCTTTTAAAGCAAACTGTAGGAGGGCTTGTAAAAATAGATATTTACATTTGCATACTGGGACAGATCCTCAACTGCCACAAAACGGTATTACTCCATCATCTTGAACAGAGCTAAACCTAACCACTACAGCTGAGATCCTGGTTCTCACACATGTACATGTGTTTGAAATATGTTTAGGATTCTGTATTCTTCTGAATGCACATAAGCTGCTGCTTTTTCCAGGTGCTTTTGCTTGTACACTAAGTTGTGAGAATTAAAGCTGTTCTGTATTTACCTGAGGGTGATATGTTCAGGGAGGCAAGGTGGGGAAGAAGGTTGAAGTGCAAGAAGAAAAACACATGCAGAAAGGGTCTGGAATGAACAGAGAGTCCTGGAGAAGAGGGTGGGGGAGAGAAACAGGAAAGGAAATGATGCCCAACTAAACCATGCTGGGGTCTAAGAGCATCACTTCTTGACAGCAACCAAGCACCAAACAATATCTGCATTCACAGCTACAGGGAGCTAAGCTGTGGCTGAGCAGCAACCATGACTCTTGGAAAACACCTCAAGTGTTTCCTGCTAGATAGCACAAATAGCAGGAGACCTGCTATTGATAGCAAAGTGGAGAAAAAGCAGTTCTGCACTCAGCTGTGCTGTCGCCAGAGTCATGTAACAGGACACAGAGTATGTGTCACATCAGATAGTGCTAATAGGTGCCAACAGTCACCTTCACTCCCTCCCCCTCAGTTTGTCCCTGTGTGAGAGTCAAGTGGAACAACGCTGTATTGCTGCGTGCTTCTGCCCACACAGTGGGACCCTGGTACTGATTCAGACAATACTGGACTCTAGACACATAATGTACACTGAATATCCATAATAAATAATAATTACCACAGTAGGGGGCAGCAGCCAGCTGTGGAGGAAAAGAAGGGCCAGCTGCTGGAAGAGAAGTAGGCACTGGCTGAGCATGCATGCTGGGCACTGGGGAGGGCGAGAGGGCCATGGCTGGGAGCCAGTGTCAGCTTACTGCCAAGAAGAGGGAGATAAAGGCACAAAAGAGGTTCACCAGAGGGAGCTGCTCCTGGCCACCCCTCAGCAATTGGTAGCAGCCCCGATCCAGGAGGGAAGGCTGATGGCAAACAGGAGCATCACCAGCCAGAGTGTGCAGCCCACACTGCATGCTGCTTTGGAGCTGGTGGGATGGATGTTGGTAAGCCAAGCACACGTGCTGCGGGGAAGCAGTGCTGCACATGTCTCTCATTTGCAAGAGAGCCATACCTCCCCCAGAAATGAGCACAGACTCATCCTATTCCCCTCAGCATCTCCTTAGAGGCATCTCCAGTTGAAACAGTGTCAATAGTCTGGGAACATAGAAAGGTCCCCAGGAGTGAACAATGTTTTTCTGAAGAGCCCCAGTAGCTGGTTCTCCGTGATTTTGTTAGGAGGCGTTTCTGGGCAGTACTGAAGATCCCCAAAGAGCAGCATGTTTAGCTGTCTGAATTCCTCTGAAGATCTGACGCTTAGGGCTTGGGGTCCCCAGGTGATATGGTAAATGGTAAACTGCACACACTTAATATTCCTGTTCTGCAGCTGCAATTTATCATAATTTTAAAATATTATTCTACCCACCCTGAAGTCATTTCCAAGACCAAGTTGGTTCACCAGCCTCATTTTCACAAGGTTGTTCATGGCATGCTCCCCACATACTGGCTGCTCAGCAAAGTCAATAGCATCCCAGTGTAAGCTCCTTTACTTGACCCCTATGTAATACATACCAATTTCATCAGCACAATGTAACAATGAATTAGCTCATGTTCTGTGTAGCAATTATAACAGTGTGGCAGAATTTAGCTTGGTGAAATTTTGCTTTGCTTATATTCATGTCTTTATCTTCAAGCTTGCTTTTTGTGCCTGGTTATTTTTCACTGAGTTCAAATGCAAATAGATAAACCCTGTTTGCATTTTCTTCCAAAGGAGGAGTGTGTTTATTTCCAGATTCTATATACATCCGCTGGGAAAAGTCACACAGGACAAACCAATTTGGGGGGATTGTTTGTTTGTTTGTTATGTTTTTTGTGTCCCTAATTGGCTGAATACAGTGCATGTGATGTAGGTGATGTTAAAAAGAAGGTACTTTTCTTCTATTTCTCAAGAGATACTTTCTTTTTCTTTTTCTTTTTCGTTTTCTTTTTCTCTTTCTCCTTTTTCTTTTTCTCCTTTTTCTTTTTCTTTTTCTTTTTCTTTTTCTTTTTCTTTTTCTTTTTCTTTTTCTTTTCCTTTTCCTTTTCCTTTTCCTTTTTTTTTCCCCCAGTAAAAACAAAAGACTAGTGTATGACTATAATTTTATGTAGCCCACAAAAAAGTGGAGAATTTGATAGAGGACAATCTCTGGCAAATAAGTCATGGTAGCAGGGAGAAATGTCCAAAATTTTTTCAGGTAATAGCCAAGCACAACCCAGGTGTTAGCTCAAATACAAATTCTTGGGCAATGAAGAGTCTGTATGTTGAATATATAAACATTTCAAATCCAAATAAGCAGATTCTTTCCAAATAACTTCTATCTGAACATCTGACCTTAAGAGCCAGCCTCAGTTAAGTGCTGGCAAACACCAGGATTTGGAAGGAAGTTAGGGGTGTTGCACTATTTTGAAAGCTCTGTTTTGAACCAGCTGTCATTGCGAATGTCTGCTGGTACCCCGTCTTAGCATACAGCCTGTCACTGTTGAGCATAATGGTAACGAGCCAATGGAGTGTATTGAGCTTTACTTTCTTGTGAGTCTTTGTGGCTCAGATTTTCCCTTTACATGTACATAGCCATAACAGGTAAGCTTTGAATCTATTTATGCCATATCCTAATTGGTTGTGTTTAATTTGTGTATATGTCTCTCTTTGACTGTTTGTACATATATATATGCATATTTATATGCGCATATGTACATTTGGACATCAGTATTAAATGTAAATATGCATATTGTCACAGCTTATTGCTATGTTCATCACAGATTCTTAGAATAGTTGGCTTTATTATACAATAAAACAACCATAGAAAGTTAATGCCTTCTTTAGAATAAATAAGGAACACAGGACTCATTATACCATATATGTTTAATGGTTTGAACATCTCAGTGCCCACATGAAAACAAGGAAACATATATTGCAATAGGCAGCATAATTATCCAGCAAGGAACATCCATCCTACACTCCTAGAAATATGAGACTCAGCATCACGAGATCCTAGGATTATGTCATCAGCTGCATGAGTTTCACAGCTTATCTTTCTGATTTTAGGTTACAGAAGTAAACTCTAACAAAAATGTATAACACTGCCAATTTAACAGCACATTTATGTTAATACTAGCTGAAATGTTTTCAAGAAGGTGAATAGGATCAATGTTTCTGTATGAAAGTGTGCAGTTATGCATATATATGCATACACACACATGCACACATAAATACACGCACATATGTGTGTGCACTGTGTATATAAACTGTCTGTAGAGATGTCATTATTTTTAAAGGTTGATTCCAAGTATATTAAGCTCAAAAACAATGTTCTGTACAGTTGACCAATTTAAAGAAGCCCCTGCTGGTGCATGGAAGAATGAGCTAGCTGATATCATTAAACATCATCAGATGAGGCTGCAGGTAGCTGAAACGTTCCTTAATGAAAATTTAAAGAGAGCAGATTAAAATGATATTCCTCCAATCCAACAGAACACAAAGGTAAAGACATTCAATTACAACCAAGATCTCATTTAGAACTAAAGGAGTGTTGTTTGTTGATCAGAATTTATTGCTTGAAGTGAACAGCTAAGCTTGTGACTATATATATAATTACTTTTTACAAGGTACTCTAGTGGCACTTAAATATAGTTGCTAGACAAGACAATATCTTCCATAATTTCAGATTGTGATGTCCATGACCAAGAGTTTGAAAACATCAACAACAGCAACAAATACCTTTTCATCCATGCTAATCTATCTCCTAAGGTTGTGAAAAATAAAATAAATCCATAGTGACAAGTATTTGAATTTTGAACCACTATATTAACTCTTTTAATAGGATTTTTTTTTTTTTTTTTTTGACCAGTAGAAGAAGTGGTACCAAGGAAATGGTTTGAACAGGATACTATACCTGTGTGTCTGCTCAAAAAAACAATGTTTCCCCTGGATGCATCAGGAGTGTTTTTCATCGAGAAGAGATTGAGGGTGCTCAGATCTATACCGGGTCTGTCATTAGTTAAGAAAAATACATCACATCTTTAAAATCTCATAACCACAAAAGATATTGACAGGCAGGAATGGGACAAGAGGAGATGAAGAATAACCAGGGGACTGAAAGGAGTGATTTATCAGAGAAAATTAAATGAGCTAAATATGTGTGGGCTGACTTAATGTTAACTAAATGCAACATCATTGTAATCTAAAGACACTGGAGGTAAATAGCATCCATGAAGGAAAAGAAGGGGGGTTGCAAAGGAGCATAACTAGGATGTGAAGAAAGGGGGGAAAAAAAAAAAAAAAAAAAAAAACACTTCTAACAAGATACACTAGACATCACAATCTCTCCCTGGGGACATGGCCTCACTTAGGACATTTAATCTAGGCACAGAAAACAACCAAAAATATGCCATATGCCTCACGGTGTCAGCAAGCTGTACTGGATGACCTAAAAGGTACATTGCTAATTTGTGTGCATCCGTTATCTGTGATTTTCCTTGCTTGTATGGCCAACTCATTGTTCCTTGTGTGTATTTGGTTTCTCTGGGCCCAATCCAACTCTTGCTGTAGTCAGCAAAAGTTTCCGATAGGAGCAATAAGACCTCAGTGTCTTTTCCATGTCTTTGTTTTTCTTAAAAAAAAAAAAAAAAAAAAAAAAAAAAGCCCAACAACAACAAAACCCCACCCTGCAAGAACTATGAATTTATACTGTGTATGAATGTACAAACAACTAAACCAGATTTGTCCCTTAATATTTCTTGTGTATTTAAACCTGTGTTTATCATTTAAGATAATCAGGAAAACAAATATGTGTTTGTTTTCATACAGAAGAGTTAAAATATTTGGTAGGGAAGAAACTTACAGTTCATCCTAAAATAACTTCTGATGAAAAATTGCTTTGGTCGTGGAAGAATTAAGACAATTTTCTATACTAAACCAATAAATAAATAAATAAATAAAAGACATTACACAAAAATGGCAGAGCTCTTTCTAGTGTAAAAGTAGTAATGCAACAGATGAAAGGAGCTAACAATGAATTCTGAACTCAAGACTGTATCTTCAAATATTTCTGCCCAGTATCTGCATTCATAAGATGCTTCAATTCCAGCTCACTTGAAGGTAGGGAATAACTATTTTGTGGCAACTCAGTGTTGGCCCCTTGAGAGGCACAAATTTCTGTCTAAGTGAGGCTGAACATTCAGGGGTCAGGGCTGTGTTTTGGTGTTGTCTATATTTCTAGCAGCTGGTATTGTAAATCTTAAGAGCAGTGTTTCCTGAAAACACTAAACAGACATTTTGGTAGCCAGTATTGAGCCTGTAGCTATACTGCTTCAGGCTGTGATCTTGTCAGCTTTTACAAGATAAGTAGGGTCAGGCAGGGTCAGCACTTGGATTGGTAACTCTAAGGCAAGCCGGTAGCTGCGGGAAGTGTCTTAGGCAATAGAATGGATGTAGCTGTTTTCCTTGAGCCTTTTCTAATACCTTGATGAAGGCATCATGCCCAGCTGTGACATGACAGCAAGATCCTCACACTCTGCAGTCATCAAGCACCTCATTTTCAATAGGGGTCTTCCCCTGACCTAGTGTGGAGGTATGAGGTACATTAAACAGGAGACAGCAGTGCTCAGTTATTGCTTACATACATGCATGGATGGCGTGTAAGTGCACAGCCTCAGAATCCTGCATCAGGAAGGGGGTACAGAAGAATAACATGTCTAACATCTTTGGGCAATCTCACAGCTCCAAATAAGTCTTTGGCTGTGTTTATAGTATGAAAGCCAAGTCTTTTAAACCTAGACTTTGTACACCAACTTTCAGCCTTGCACTATCTTACTAGAAAGTATAGAAGGACTAATAATGAAATCCTTGCCCAATGGTCTACGTTGCCAAGAATTTTAAATTGTAAGTTAACCAATTTCTCCTCTAAAGTTCAAACAATAAATAAAATTCTATGTGAAAAATGGAGCCTTTTATTCCTTTGTCAAAATCTGATCAGAGTAAACTACAGATGTTAAAAGGCACTATAGTTCAAAGAATTAAAAAGAATCTTATGGGGTTTGTACAAAGAAAAGAGTTTTAGAGAATAATACAGAAAATATTATAATGCCATTATATAAATCAGTGGCACATCCTCACTTTGAATACTGTCTTCAAATTTGGTCACCTCATCCCTGAAAAAAAAAAGAAAGTAGAAATAGAACAAGTCCAGAGAATGGCAATAAAAATGATAAAAGTCAAAAGGATGTGGAATTTTTTGAGAAAAGATAAAGAACAGAAGTCCCAGCCTGTCTCTCAGGGTAGATTCACCCTCATGGGACTGCAGATTTTACATGAAACCTTTCCATAAACTTGGAACAAACTCTGTTGCCTGAGTTAATCTAGAAGATGCCCTTGTCCTCTAGCTGGAAGGTTTAGGGACCTGAGAGATGTTGCAAATTCTTTCCTCAGTGCATTCTGCTCTCTTAAAGGGATGACTTCAGAGCATGAGACTCTGGAAGCCAAAGTGACCTAAGGACAGTGCTGCATATTAGCTACACCTTTTTATTTTCATCAACTACATCCCATACTCTTTTTTAAGTCTCAGTTTCAAAAACTTCATTTTTCCATACCTTTCTTTCCTTCAGACTTTGGATTCATTTTTCAGAAATGCACAGGTAATTCAGAAGTATGAATCCATTGACTTGTCTAACATTTTTTTCAGTGAAATCCTTCAGCTCTTTCAAAAATGTGCCATTTGTCTATTCAAATAGTCTCAGCCCCGAAGGAATTGCACAGTCTCCCTCAGTTTGCACAATGGGATCCCCAGGCTTCGTCAGAGCTCTACTTAAGCATGACTATAATATAAATAACATTTCGTCCTCATGATCCTCCAACCTAATTAGCAGCAAAGGAATAAAAACCCTTTCCTATCCTGCAAGGTGAAATGAAGAGGTTTCAAATTTCAAACGGATAAGAGGTATTGCTTTTCCAAACAATGTACAGTTAATTAATGGAACTTGCTGCTGCACAGATAGTACTCAGAGAAACAGCATCATATTTGTAAATGAGCAGGCATTTTTTAGGCATAAAAGCAAATCTTCATTCAAAGTTCAGATTGGGTTAAGTTCAGTAGCATATATTATGCAGAAGATCAGACTAGATGATAATAATGGTTGCTCCTAGCCTTGAGGGAAAAAAAAAAAAAAAAAAAAAAAAAAAAAAAAAAGTGAGAATTTTACTACCAGGTATTATGCAATAATATCAGTAGTTCTGGATATATGTTAGTAAGGTATCATCTCCCTGGTAAACTGTTACACACTTAAATAGGCAGGAAGGGGGAATAGTCCCTGGTATTGGCCTCTGTCACAGTCAAGGCAACTTAGGGTTTACCAATGCCAGTGACTGGCATTGGAACACACCGGAGGAAATTTCATTATTATTGGAGTAACTGCAGAGCATCACTGAACACCTGTCTCGGAAATGGGAGGTTGTCTGACCTACTTATGGATAATCAGGATTAGTGTGGACTCTTACGCTGGGCCTTCAGAGACCCAGGGAAGGCTAGGAGACTTTTCAAACTTGTAGCTGTTCAACTCTCTTACTAAAGCTGGGCAAATCTTTCTCCCCCAACCCTGTGTGAAGGGAACGACCACATTCATTGTAGCATGGTATGCTATACAGCTCTGTGTGTAGATCAGGAAAAAGCATAGAAAGGCCTTGAGAAAAGAGGTTAGAATGTGAGGATGCCAAAGGCTCAAAGGCTGACAGTAAATCCAGGAGTCCTAGTCCCCCATCCTCCTGAACAGCAACCCCTCAGAGTGTCCCCAGCCTCTACCTAAACCTACGCACACCTCACCCATGCACAAGGAACATATGGAGACATAAGGCCCATCCTCGTCTGCCCACAGCTGAATTGTACAGCTGAACTTTGAGGCAGGACAATGTTCCCCATGGGCAAGTGTAGCCTATGATGCCTCTGTTGTTCTTTTCTACTCCAGATATCCTCAGATGGGGACAGAGGTCAGGAGACCTCTCATTGATCTTTCTGAGAAATGTTACCTTATTCTGGTATCTGGTATCTGGATATGTGGTTTATCACTGAACTGTCAATAAGGTGGTAGAGACTTCATGATAACAAGGTACCATGAGAATAGAGGCCCTTTTCTCCATGTTTGCACTTACCTGCATCGCCAGATATCTTACAGGCACCACAAGAAATCAGGGAGAATGTCTTCTAGAAAGTAGCTCTGTTGGAGCCATTTCAGTCACAGGAAGTGTTTCAGCCTTGCGGGCTGAAAAAGTTATCTGCCAGGGAAAAAATAAATAAATAAATAACACCACATCAAAAAGAGCAAAACAGATCCTTCCACTAGGATTTTTACACCAGCATTCTGTACATTCATGTAAAGACAGAGTATGCACATAAAATAAGAACAAAATCTCCACAGAGTTGCGATTCTAGTATGTTTGTAATGACAAGTTAGATTTTTTTTTCTTTTGGGGGCAGAAAGCACAGTGGAAAAGAAAAATGTATATTATTCATAAAAATGATTGTCCTGTTCACTTGTATACCTCTGCAATTTATTCTGTAACAGCTTTTTACTTCAAAGAAATCACTAGCTAATGACATCTGAAACTTAAAAAAATCCACTTATTCACAACCCTGTCCCTGAGGGAATTCCCGTGTGTTATCAGAAATTTTTCCAAAGATCATTAACAGATATTACAAACCAATTGAAACTGAGTATTTTCTTTGCAAATTACTTTTAACTTTAGAGCTATTGAAAAAAGACATTGAGTGATTTAATTTACTTAATCTGTCTACAGATTGCAGCTATGTGAATATTCTGTGATTGCATTTCCAACAAAAAGCATATATAACTATCCCTAATAGAGATATTTTTCTAAATTATCGTACAAGATCAGTAAGATCTCTGAAGATATTAATGTTTACTTTTTCATTTAGGAAATTGCACTCAAGAAAGAAATGGGCACCTTTATTCTGTTGTTATCTTAGAAATAATAACACACCATAATACTTATTTTACCTGCTATTTTAATTAAAACTCCAATAATCATCACATCTGTATATCCTTTGAGGATATGTTCTACTGATTTTTCTGAAAAATCATTGTATTTTTATTAGTCTGTGAAGCCAATACTCTTGAAACGCCTTACACAGCAATGAGTATACTGAATGAAATCCTCTATCTTGTGCCAATCCAAAATAAGCGTAGAGCAAGCTAAGTCAGCAGAGGAGGGCTGGAAAAGGCATCTTATTCTCCACCTCATTGCCTTAAACTCCTCCCAGAGAACCATATGTGTGCCAGCGCCACTTCTGCAGGAAGTATGGAAAATATCTACCCCTGAGAATATTTAGTTTGTAGCTTCCTGGAGATACAGATTTGCAGACAAGGGCTTGAAACCCCTGAAGCTCAGGTGGACATCGGAGGTATTTATTCTGAAGTGAAGACAGCTGCTGTGTTTTATATGCTGCTCAATCCTGATGGTGTGTTACACATGATTTTACACATGATTTGCCAGGTCACTTTTCCTAAGAGCTGTGGGCAAAGCAATGCAAAGTTTCAGGAAACAAATTGGGGGTTAGCTGCTGAGAAGTTCAGCCCAGATAAGCTGGTGACTGCCAGGCCAACAAGCACAAGCGGAAGAAGGATTTTAGATGTCGATATTTTTATTAACAAAAATATGGGTGATAAACTTTGCAGATGTGTGAACCGGTATCCTTAACCTGAAAATCTTTATCCTACCTGAGTCTAAGTCATTTCCTTTTTGTCTTTAGGCCCAGAGATGACTATTCAGAGAGGGATCCAGATTTCCCACAGAAAATAAGTACCTAACCATCTTTTCATATCTTGTTTAAAATAGGAATAAAGGGTTTGCAGAAAGGTAGATGGAGAGTTTGCAGGTGACAGTTACTACTGCACCTTCTTCAGATATTCCATATCTTCCCATCAACTAGATCAGTGTAATAACTTATTCGTTTCTACTACTATTGAACTCCCACTGTCCTGCTTCTTCCCTTTTGTGGGTTACAAAAAGGTCTTAGAATGAAAAGAAAAATTTTCCAAGTGCACCAAAAACCAGGGGTGTTATGAACTGAAAACCAGGGGTGTTATGAACTGGAGCTAATTTTTAAAGTGTGTTAGTAGCTGATGAAGGTTGAGAAGATTATTCCCTGAGCTATGGGAAGTCCAGATTTGTCCTGTGGACTTTGGGTACTTATATTTTCAGTGGCATCTCTCCACCCTTCTGTCACATACATGCAGCCAGCATCACAGTGTTATCTCAGATGGTGCACACATACCTCCAGAAAATCAGAGCCAGGGGCTTTCATTTAGTTCTAGCAGCACAGTCTCATACACATCCAGCTCCAAGAGGAGTCAGCTCAGCCCTAGTACTTCCTCCCTTTCCCCTTGCTTGCTTTTCCCCCTCCCAGATTTTAAGTAGCTGCCTTGCATTGCTTGGGCTCTAATAACTGGCCACCCCCAGCTCTGGGGTTCCTTCTGCCCAAGAGCTGGTGGCACAGTGATGGCACAGCAGCAGAAGCCACCAAGGTGTCCCAGTCAGGGGTGACCTAGAGCTCCCACCTGCCAGCACTGGGCACTGCTCCACTGGCTGCGATGGCATGGCGCTTGCCCACTGTCACTCAAGCCGGGGCATCTCCGCGGAGTCTGATAACACATCTGCTAATTAATGCCAGTTGTGATCCTCGGTCAGATCCTCAACTGGGATAAATTGACACGGCTCCATTTAAGCCTGCGACAATTAGCGGCAGCTTAGAGCTGACCCGGTGGTTTTCTTTATAATGTGGATATGTGTCTTGTTGGAAGTGAACAAAACCCACCAACTAATTGCATATAAGCCACCAAACAATCAGAAAATGAAATGATTGTCAGTAACTCCCAGCCTGGGCCAAATTACAATGGTGACAAAGAAGTGATAGCCTCAGATCTGTTAACAGCCCTCTGAGCTATCCAATCCCCTTATAATAATAATAATTAATAATAATAGATGTGCTGCTGGATACATTCACCTTTCTGTAAGGAAAGCCTAATGAGTCTCTCACTCTCTCTCTTTTTTTATCAGGAAATTCAAAAGTGATTCTATTAACATGTAAGCATAGCATGTTACATTTTAACAATTGAACTGATCAAATATACTCTTACATTCTCTTTTAGAGTCTTAGGAGTAACATCAATAAGTGAAAAGGAACAGTCTAAGAACTTTCTCAGGATTCTTTTTCTGCCATTTGTCAAAATTTCATTTCGATCAATACTTCCACCCTGTTACGTTGTATCACCAGTCCTCTCAACCAAAGTAAGCAGAGCAGCAGTAGGTAACATAACTTAACTAGAGGCAAAGGCAGCATTCCCAGATATAAAGCAAAAGTTTGATAGGTTGTGTCAAAAGGAACTGTTGTTATTATTATAATTTATTATTTGTTAAGCACTGACAATGTGCTCAGTTCTGCTGATTAAGTTCTTCTGAGCAAGTTCTACTGATTAGCTTCTGAGGACAACACACTACTACAAAGAAGATATTTGACAGCTATCAAGACTTTTGCTTTCAAGGCTCACTTAGCAAAACAATTACACGCCAGTTATGCAGGTTTCGCATAAACTGAGTAAATATCATGACTTTTGTGTTCACTAATTTTCCTACTCCAGATCTCTCACTTCAGTACTGTCTGACAACCTCAAAGTTACACTGAGAGTTGAGTAAGATCTAAAGCCTCATCTTGGTTTATATTCAGTTTCAAGCATCATGCTACATTAAGAGCAAGCACACAAGTTGTGTTGTTAAGCTCTGTTTTTGCATTTGGGACTCTCTCCCTGGGAGAGCAGAGATATCTGAACAGGGCCAGCCCAAAACGAACAAAACTTAAGCAACTCCAGGCTGATGTGCACATCTCCATACCACAAAGCAGGTTGGACACAGTCAGTCCATGTTATGCTTGTAGGTGGTGGCCTGGCCTTAGAAGGACTTTTGTGGGTGCAAGCACCAAAAGGAAGCATTCTTCCTATCCTGATGGGTCTTTTTTTTTTCAGCAGATTTGTCATTAAATCTCTCCAGTGTGAGCTAAAGGTACATCGCTTTATGATGTTGAAGAGTTGGGATGCTGGTTTTAGGCTGGTCACTGTAGCAGCATTATTCCTACAAGACTAGGTGAGTTTTGGGCCTCTTTCACATCTGCCTTAGCATATAAAGGAGTCACAAAGAGTTTCTTCCTTCACCCTTACTCCCTTCAGGCCAGTTGTTTACAGTATACATTCCCAAAAAGTGGGCATTGGATGACAAGACAATGCATATGCATATGTATGTACATGGCAGAGGACAGGGATCTGGGAAGTGCTGGCCAAATCTGTGTGTCAGGAGGGTGCTGAGCAGACATTGTCACTTGTCTCAGCCAGGTAACACCTAGGCTTTCTGACTGCAGCGCTGCCAGAGCTCCAGCAGTGCAGTTGTTCTTAGAAGAAAAATTCTCTTTTGTCTGCAGCTATCCTCTAGCTTGCACACTTCCCTAAATCCCACCAGCATGCTTTTTTTTTTCATAACTGACAGAGGGAAGTGAGTTCTTATATAAATCCTTTGTGTGAAGATCAAACTGTGTGCATGTAGAACTGTTTTTTTTAGGGGAAAATCTGCCCTAAAATAATCACTCCATGTTATCCCCACAGAGTGCCTGTGCTGGCTGTGGAAAAGCATCCAAGGCCACCATCAAGACCAGGATCAACATTCGCAGGCAGCAGCAGGCTGCAGCTGAAGTCTTGGTGCTGGTGGGGAGGGCAAAGCGTGGGCAGCCTGGGGCAGGCTCAGGGTCAGGGACAGCACAGCTGGAAGGGGCCGTAATCCGAGTTGCTACTTGCAGACAATGTCAGCCATTGTATGGATTGATAGAAAGTCATGGAGCAATGCAGGAGCCAGCCTGGGGCATGTGAAAAAGGTGTCTGTCTGCCTAGCTGGCTTGGATGCCTCACGCCTCCAGCTGGCTACACAGGTATGGAACGATGCTGCATTTTCAGTCATATCTTGTAAATTAATCTTAGTTTGTTAGTAGACCTAAGAGTGGGGGATTTGGTTGAGAAAACACAGCCTCTAATTCACAAATTCAGAAACTCTTGGAGAGAGGAGAATTGGAAAAAAAAAAAAAATGACTGGTTACAGTGCTATTGAGAAATTCTTTTAGAAAACGTCAGCTAAAGAAGAAAGCACCTGAATTACAATAGAACAGCAGTTTTAAGATCAAGTTCAATGTGGCTTGGTGTTCAGCTATTAAACAACTAGATTACCAGCCAGGAAATGCCAGGCAAGAAGTAGGAATGGTGAAGCTTGCACTACCAAATCACAGCACGACTCACTGTAGCAACAAATCTTTGGAAAAGCCTCCCTTGTATCCTTCTTTTACTCTTTCTGCTCCCCTTTCCCTCTTCCCTCTTCCTGTGCTCCTGGTTTGCTTGAATAAACCCTGACAATACAGTCAGGGTTTTATAGCCAGCCCTAATTTTCCCAGAAGGCACAGCTCTTATAAAGAAGCACAGGTTCTTCCTCTTAGGACTCACGCTTCAATGCCACCATCTAAGAGATGGATGAACCAACTCCACTTAAATAAAAACACTCTACCTGTGCCCATCCTCCAGCAAAGTTTCAGCCACAGGTGGAACTAAACCCAAATCTAGACAATATTAAAGTTGAGAAAAATCAGCTTCCCTTTATTTCCCTATTCATTTTCTGCCACTTTGATTTTTTGAATTTCAGACAAGACCATGACCAAGAGCTGCAGGGCCAAAAGGGGCTGGATGTGCCATATTGCTGGCCTGAATGGAAGCAGGAAATACTAAACATCTTGCATGGAAGCCTGTTCTCATCAGGTTTATAGCCCAGCTTTTTCCATCAAAAGCAGTGAGGATGGTACAGACAGGGTTCAGAAATGCATCCAAGCATATGGGAGTATATCTACACTAATCCTCCTTTTGAGCTTCATCCAGCACTAAATCAGAGCCACACCGTAAAGAGGAATAATGCAATAACTTGTGGAAAAAGCATGGCTCCTTTCTATTAAGATGGGGAAAATTAAATAACATGACTCACTTTTCTCCTCAGAAACTGTTGGAGGAATGTAATAATGTAAAACATTGCAGAGACTGGGGAAAAAAAAAAAAATGTCGACTACCACCTTGGCTGCCCTACAGCTATATGCCCAGTGCAGTTGCAAGCTGTAGGTGGAGGACAGCATCACGGCAGGGTCAGCCTTGAAAGAAGAACGGGATAACAGCTACCTGGGTGCCGCAGTCCTTTGGGTGACAAAACGTACTTGGGAGGCTGTGAAAACATCTTTTTTGCCAGACTAACCCATGTTATGGCTGTCCCATGCCATGCTGCTGCCTGCATGCTCTCTGGTTCTGCTGTGCTGTGGGTGCTGCCCTGAGCCATCCCCTGAAAGCAACATTGAGGAACTTGGGGAAAGAAGGGGTTTGTGGCCTTGTTTCCTCAGCAAGAACACAGGGCACTCTGTGTTGAGGAGGAAACGGGCTCTGCTTATCTCATGGCAGTACAAGAGGACCCTAAGGCTGCAACAGGGCCTGGCAGGCATGCTGCCGTCTCTTGCTTGTGCGTGCGAGCAGGGTGGGCTCACACAGGGAGTACCAAAGGCTTTCCAGGTTCATCCCTATCATGTGTATCTCCCAGCCACAGTCCCTGGCTTTACCTATTGAAAGCAAAAGAGAAAGATCTGTCATTGTAAGACAAGATATGCACTGAGCGCCAGAGATGCTCTAATAGCAATAACATGTGCTAGCTGAAGGTCTAGCCCTTGACCACTTTTTCCCTGTGCTCAAAGCAAAATAAAATAAAATAAAATAAAATAAAATAAAATAAAATAAAATAAAATAAAATAAAATAAAATAAAATAAAATAAAATAAAATAAAATAAAATAAAATAAAATAAAATAAAATAAAATAAAATAAAATAAAAAAAAAATCTAACATGTGAAACCCTGCTCCATAGCCTCCAAATAATGTTCTCTGGACCTTAAACCAGGTTCAGAAAAATATTTTCAACAGAGCTTGCTGAGGGAGAGCTAATGGGTTAGGGAGATTAAAAAGAGCTGTCAAAATGAGGTGGGTATTTAGGTAGGGAGGGATACAAGTTAGGAGAGGGTTTAGCTAACTAAATAGGGACAGGAAATAATAAATGCAGCTCCACACACACAAGCACACACACACTCATACATGTGCAGTGCCAGCCTACGACTCAGGCAAAGAGTCTATTGTTTCCGCATATAAAAATCTTCAAACTAGAATTTACTTGATCATGTGCACTGCCTTTTCCTGAAAGAAAAGAAAACTGAAAGAAATTATACTCAAAAGAAAACTGAAAGCAATTATACTCATCTATTTTCTTATAGAAAGAAATCATTACATAGCTCTGTGGAACATCGTCTAAAACTTCCAGTTCTCAAAAATTACTGACCAGTCTCAGCTGGTGTAAATCAGCATAGTTATACTGACATCTAGGAAGCAGAGCATTTCTACCCCAGCTTAAAATCTGCCCCCATATGCTGTTTCTTTAGAACAACTTGTCTTCCCTTTTTTTTCATGATATGCATCTGGTTTAAGGTAACTTTTCCTTTCCCAGCATATGGAGCTGAATGATTATGACGATTTACATTTATTTTAAATCACAGCCTATTAAATGGAAAAATAAATGCTAATATGTTGATGTGGTTTATTTCTGAATGAATTATTGATATGAATGAGTAGTTGCAGCTATCATAATTACTGTTTATTAAATAAATATATTTTGAATTAGAGACCCTTGATTAAGAAATCACATTTTTGTCTGAAAATTGTTTTCCTGCTGCTATTATAAGCAATACCTCACATTACTCTAAATAATAATAAAAAAAGATTGTTGAAATTATTCTATTTTTTATCTTTTCCTTTGCTCTGTGAACTTGGCAGCGCTTTGTGCATATTCCCTTTCACTGCTTCTCTCCTCTAATCAGTTAAGAGAGGCTCTTTCCCCTCTGTTGTTTGTGTGGATCTGTCACATAGCACCTAGAGACACAAAAAAACATTTTAAGCAGGAAAATGTGAAACACGAAAACTAAAGGATTGAGGATCAGATACCTGAAACTCCTCTCATCATTTTCTTTTAAGCTGAGCACGTTTCATATTAATGGTGTCTCTTTAACATAAATAATGATCTAATGAAATAAATATGAAATTGAAAGAATCATAAAAAGAATTTTACATTTAAGAATGCCATCTGTGTAACACTTAGCCTAACAATTAAATCATTTCAGCGCCAAAGCAGCTCACTCCGCTTCCAGCACAAGTTACAGAGCAGTATAATGGTTCTGCAGAACAGCACAGTATCTGAGCTCAGATGAAGAACAAACACCTGGGTTCAAACTCACTTTAGTCCACATGGGCAGTGGATATCACATGGGAGTTTTGAACTAGTCCCTGCTAATGCTTCTGCCTCGAGTCATCACAGATTTTTTGTGCAGCTGCCGATTTTCATCAAAAGAAAATTTAGATATCAGTGTACAACATTGTGCAGATCAACATGAGGGTATCTTGCTACAACTATTGCACCAATTCTCTGCTTTTTCAGTGTAAAACTCTCCTGGAACTCAGAGACAGTAGAGTTCAACTGGAGAGACCAGGACTCAGAAGCAAGACCCCATACAAGTAAATCTGTAGCATGAAAAGCTCTTTCCAGAAAGCACTTGCAACAACAGCAAACTTGAGGATGGCTTTTAGGACTGGCATCCTAAATCATAAGATTATGGACAGCAATACAGCGTCATGAACTGAGCTCACAAGACCTGGGAAGCCAAATTCTGGTCTCCTGTAAGGCAGCACAGCAGAGCCACACTGAGCACAATGGGGATTGTTTGTTTACACCAGCTGAAGAGAAGGGAACATATTTGTTTTGAGTGAGCTGTGTTAGAATACATATTTTTTTATATGCCCGGGCCTCATTACGCAGTGCTAGTCTTCCACATGGATCAGATCCTAAAACTGCTCTACATACTGAAATAAATGTGAGCTCTACCCACAGAACATCTCCAGACTTAGGCCTCACGTCTATCAATGTCATCTTAAAAAACAAACGCTTAAAAAAGAAAAACAACAAAAGTATCTTAGAGACGGTGGAGGATGCTCACGTGCAGTAGATGCCATTCAAGGCGATGCTGAGGAATGACTTGGAGAGACAAAAACCCCATGTAATAAGGCTGGAGAACAGAGTGGGCCTGAAAGAAAATGAGAGATAATTAAAGTTCACTGAAAGAAATGTGACTTGCACCAGTCAGTCAGGAGTTTTCTAAAAGTGAGTGGAAATTATGCTTCCACAGCAGCCATGAGGCTGCTCTAACATCCCCCCAGGCAAAGGTGGCCACAACCCCTGTTGTGCATGAGACATGAGAGCCTTCACAGGGGAGAGTTAAAGCACTGCTCAGCAAACAACCTGAAGAGCTGCACGCTGTATTCATGTACGGAAGGTATGAGCCAACGGAGAGAGACATTCAGAGGCAATCAAAGAGGATCTGAGCCTCCCTGAGCACTCACATGACAGTTGGGATCATTTCGGATCCCTTCCAATGAAGATAAAATAGCATCAAAAGCAGTGAGGGTTTTTTTCTTTCTTTTTAAGCATGAAAACATAACATCATTAGTCAAATTTACTCTGAACTTCTGCCTCCTCATGTTGATTTGTACTCAGGTTGAGTAAACATATCTTTCCATCAAGGTAAATAAATGTAAAAGCCTATCAGTAACTTAATTGCTTAACGAATGATGCAGTGTGGGGTGTAACACTGTTTTTGACTATGCTGTTGAAGTTAACGACCTCTCAAAAACACCTATTATACATCTTGGCAGTAAAAAAAATATCTCTTCCTACTTGAAAATTTGCTCATAAAATTTCAACCATTTTCTAATAATTTTTTCCCCAGTTTTGGGAAGGGGGGTGGAGACGTCCTAGGGCAATTTTCTAGGTGTACTGCCATCAAAAAGAGTTTATCAGTGAGAGACACTGTATTTTGCATGTCTGCATGCCCCCAAGAAAATAAAATTGAGAAAAGCAGAGAGGCAGTCCACAACAAGGGCAGAAGTTACCAGGTGTACGGGAAATGCCTCTGACTAAAAATGGTTCACATTTCACTGGGGTGGGGAGGTTCAGACCACAGGTGTCAGGCAGGAGCCCGATCTCTGACGCACAGCACACACATAGGGACATCTATCTGGTAACGTGAACTCCTCCGTCCTGGTGTACCTGGTGCCCTGGGCTGAGAGGACCCAAGGGAAAAGCAGCCATGCTGGTTAAAAGAAAGCCATTTGATAGAGGTGCAGACAAAGTCAGCTCTCCGGTGAGAGGACAGCCAGGGAGGAGTGTGTACCAGGCATCAGAGACTGAAATCTGGCTTGTGGCGGGCAGGCAGGCAGAGCACAGAGGCACAGCTGCCAGGCTGACATGATGGATCAGAAAAGGCACTAAGGAACTGCAAGAGTCCGGGCAGCTGAAGCAAAGCAAAACATGGAAAGGCAATAGGTCAGCCCATCTTTACAATCTATCAATTAAACAATCATCCACTTGCAAAGGCGTGTTATGTCCTGAGCAGTGGATATCCCAGCATGCGATCACTGCCGTGATGGAGCGACAGGCTCACAAACAGGAATTAATAATAATAATTACTAGGAATGCTAATAATTTTGGATAGGCCATTCTATAGTGAACCCCTCCGAGAAAATAACACGGTTGGGTATTTTGGCTTAATTATACGGTCCCATATCAGCTTTACTCAGCCCACTGCAAAACAAAGGTGTGTTCATAATTGTCCATTATGTGGGAGGGTTTAGCCAAAATCTCACCCTGCTTCGGCCAGTTAGCGGGGGTGAGAGTGCCGTGTAGTTAGCTTCAGCTGCTTTCTCCAAAGCCCTGAAGCTTTCAGAAACATTCATTTCTGTTGGCATCACTCAACAGCTCATTGTTAGGATTTGTTCTCATTGGCATGCATGAACTAAGACTGATATATCAGGCGATCCAGAGTGACAGCCTTCAGCCCAAAAAGTGGATACCTGCTTCCCTTAGAGTCCAGGGACTCGCACTTGATTCAGAGGATATATGCAAAAATTATCTTTCCTCTCTCATTTGCCTGTGTTAAGCCTAAGAGCATTCATCCAAATTAGCAATCAGGCAAACTGTGCATGCAAAAATCTGCACTTGTACAAACCGTGCTTTTTTTTTTTTTTTTTTTTTTTTTTTTGGTAACACTGTGAGATTAAATATCTTGACAAAAGACGAAAACCCTTTAACAAATCTTCCCCTAGAGAAAAGTAGCATTTTTTTTATTCCATTTACTGTCAAATGACATAAAGAAAGTATAGCTGAACACAGTCCTATAGGTTGATTTGTTGCTTTAAATAATGTCACTAACATCCAGATATCAATGTGATGGTGAAAAAAAAAAAAAAAAAAAAAAAAAAAAAAGTTCACATTGAGCTAGATTCAATTACAGACCTAGAAATTGAAATTAAGTCTGATGCTACATGCTTAATTCATGTTTGTGTGACTGAGAAAGAGAGTATCTGGTTTACCTTGAATTTCCTGCCCTGGTGTGGTGAAAACATGACCCATTATATTAATTAAAAATAGTTTTAAAATGTAGCTTAAGTCATATCACACTGGCAGGAAAAGACAAACACTTTTTGTCCTCAGACTGTTATAGGATATAAGGGAAGCTGCTCAACATCTTTTCCCTTGATTCCTGGGTATATCTCACAATTCCCATTGTGGAATCAAAATAAATAAATAAATGAAATGAAATGAAATGAAATGAAATGAAATAAAATAAAATAAAATAAAATAAAATAAAATAAAATAAAATAAAATAAAATAAAATAAAATAAAATAAAATAAAATTCACAGTTAATAACCAAAGATTCTTCTTTAATTAAAAAATTAAGTATTTGCCCCTCAAAACCCATAATCATTTTCCAACCACACTGATTGAAACTGATGCATACTGGCAATTATCACGTGCGTTATTCAGGTCTATACTTTGCTCTGTGTTACCTCGTTTGGTGCTACACCCAGTATGGTACGTTAGAGTTTAATACCCCAAAATGCCATATCATATCAGTGGAATTTAAACCAGCACACATTTGACTACTGATTTCACATATGGGGCTGGGACTAACTTTTCTCCTAATATGGTGATGGCACAGGCACTATTTAAATGATTCCTGAGCCTTGTAAATATACACCAGATGTATCTTTTGTAAATGTTACATTTTTCAACATCTCAGCATTTGTGAATAGTTGAAAGCTATGCCAGCCATGCTTTAATGGGGCACAGAAGCGTGCTGCATTCAAAGAAATGGCACACCATTGCAATAGTCAAAATTACAAGCGCTGTCAAAAGCGACATTTTCACTTTATTGATTAGCACCAGGTAATGCAGTGCTCTGCATCGCACACTCATATAGGCCATTTTCAGATGATGTTTCTGTGCACGAGGGTGCACAGAGGGACCTGGAACTGGATCTGCAGGGGCACACACTGGGGAAGGAGGAGAGCAGAGATCTGGAGACATGAACATGCCCCTGTGGACACAACAGACAGCCCAAGGTGAGGTGGGAAGGGCTTCAGGGGCTGCTGATCCCAGGGTCTTTGGTCACCAGCACACCTTTCCTGCTAGCACTGGTGCTGTATGAGGCTACAATATGATTTTCTGTGTCTCAGGCTCCCGCTGCTTGGTCCTCAGCACAGGGAGAGACATCTCCCGTAAGAGATGGAGCACAGGTTGCATTCATTTGGCTGTAAGAAGCATTCATCCTCTGGGCTTTTCTAGACCCTTTTATTCCCCCAAACTCTTCCTACCTTTCCTGTGTTGCTGCAGAAATCTAGTCGGAAATCTGGGAGCAGGTGTGTGGCAGGTAATGGGAAACATCCACTCCTCCCTTTCTACCTCCCGGTACTTGACATGCCCTTCGCTACATCCCAACTGCAGCCATGGCCTCCCCAACAGCACCAGGCAGTAAAAAGAGCCATTAGAAAAGACACCAGCACATTTGTCTGAAAACCCACTTCTCTCCTTTGCAAGATTTGCACCGAAGCTGTACCACAAATAAGAAGGAAGGCCTCTACAGTGTTGCATTGTTCCTATTATTCTAAAGGCAGAGTGCTTTTTCCTAGGTGAATTTCGTGCTGGATTTGCGCCACGCACCTCGGTCCAGCAAATCAGCTAAAAGTCAGAGCTAGGTGATACATGACAATAAACTTAGAGGGAATGGACTAGCTGTAATGCCCCACTACAAGTATTATTTCCAAGTTCACAGGCTTGCAAATTAAAATGTCCCTGGATCACTGCCATAAAAAAGAACATTAAAAATCAGGGGAAGAGGTCTGGGCATCTGTTAGAAGCATCTAATATATACCAAATGTGTATGCTGAGCTTCTTAGATATATGCATTGCTGACATATAGCCTACAAGTAATGTAAAAGCAGAAATATTTTAATTGTATTTTTCCATTTGATATTCAAATGAAAAAAATATATCTTATTAAACACAACACTTGGCTTTGCTATTTTAATAAAAAATAAGTTGTTGAGGAAAAGAAAAGCAAAACTACTGATTCCTTTCCTTATGATGATCAAATGAGCCTTTCATGTTTGTATCTTATACTTCACTTTTTAGCATTTTGAGGCAAATAGCAGATATCAAAACTTAGTAAATAATCAAAGACTTATTCAGTTTTTCCAAACTGTCATGCTGCTTATCTTGTAATAACTGATCTCTTAGGTAGCATAAGCTATTTAATTGCTACTGAAGATTATTTGAATGAAAAAGAGACGACACTCTCCCTTACCCCTCAAAAAGACAAAACTATATTCTTCAAAAAGACACATGCCAGCAGATAGATTCTGATCTCTTATACACACACACAAGTGCAATTGCTAATTTTACAAGATTTGATAGGAGCTGCGGATCTGAGATTACACCCTGTCCTCCTGACTGCACATTCCACATGGAAAATGGCTTAATTTGGAAATAAAATTTGTTGCTGATAAATCAGGACTCCGTAGTCTCTGGGTATCAGAATAACCAAACCTATTAAAGGGTTTTAAAAAGCAGCTAAGTATGCACAGCAACTGTATTTTAAAGGGACTTTTTACAGTGTTTGGCAAAGTGCGTATTCATGTATCCCCCCTGACATGATAGACTGTAATGGCTTCGGTCTGTCATGTCAACCATCTGCATATTAAACAGTCCCTAAGTACACATTGACACAGCAGACCCTAATAGCTCTGAAGCCGTAACAATCTATTGAGTCAATAATATGCATGTTAAAGAGCATCTCATGTACTTCCATCAATATCTTTTATCTTTTACTTAATTTGTATCTTCTTTTTATATTTATAGCCAGAGTTAAGGTTTTAGGAACCTTTATCCTTAACGTGCTGCCGCAGATGTGAAACATGTGGCACAGAGAGGCAGATGCAGTAGCAAAATCCTTCCCTAGGATCTGGGCCAGATCTTAAAATGACGACTGTAATATTTTTACACTGGCAAAGTGCATTCTTCCTCCTGTTCCAGATAAGGTGGAAATATCCTCTCATTTCTGCTGGGCCTGATTCGGTGCCGGTGAAAACCATGGGAAAGATTCCCAGTGATTTCACAGACTTTGGATGGAGCCCAGTGTGATGCTACTCATTTCCTATTACACATTTCCTTCTAATTAAATGAAATAGGTCACAAGGGGAAAATGAAACAAAAGACAAATGTATTTACTTACAGTAATATCAACCCCAAAAAAAAGACAATCAGAAACAAGAGAAAAGATAACACAAAATACGCTGTCTCTTCATTAACTTGAAATTACATCTGGTACCATAGTCTTAATTCATTCCAGTGTGATCCTGAGATCTTTTATGCTGTGGAAGAGGGAGACTGTTATTTAAGCATAAGAAAATGGTGAGTTAATTTCCTTTGTCTAAATAACCACTAAGAAAAAAAGCTTAATTTGCTTTTCCTCAACTTTACATCACTGAAGCATGCTATGTTCCTCGTACTCTGAGCACACAACTTCCCCACCTTCCTCCTCTCCTCTTGCTTTCTGTAAGCACCACAATTTGGCTCACACTTTTAAAAGTGAATCCAAAGTGCAGTTTGTGTTTCCAAAAGGCAGAACCAGGGCCAGGGAGGCCACTTGACCCTATCAGCAGATCTTACTGGCCTGAATTCCCCGCTCCTTTCCACTAATTTGACACCAACATGTCTTTGAAGCACAAATGGATTTATTCCAGCATACCCTTGATTAACTCTCACACCAGTGAGAGCAGAAATGTGGTACTCTCCCTGTTGCTTTCTGGAAGTGTACAGGAAATTCTTCCTCTGTCTTGTGCCTTTTCATGTCCCCAGGCACACCAGACCAGATCATCTACTTCTGTGCTTCACTTCAGGACAGCATGCCCTAATCGCTTCCTGGCCTGCTATTCACTCACATGACAAGAGCTGATGGCACCTGCCCTCTATTAATTCCTCAGCAACTTTCTTGCTGTTCCCAGCAGGCTTTTCTTCCCAACACAACAGCAGGGAAGTCAATCAGACGCCCACGTGCATGCCAAGGGATCTGCCCAACTATGGGGCTGGTCCTCAGAGTAGTACAGACACTTCATCCAACATGCCACAGTGCGTTATCAGGACAGGACTTTGAAAGCAATGGGTAACCATCATTTATTATTTGAGCTCATCCACTGAAGATCTAACAAGTAGATTTAGTTTGGAGATTATATTTTTTTTTTCTAAATGAAAAAAGCTGTTGAAAAACTCAAAGCAAATGCACAAAAGCTGAAAGATCTGTCATTAAAAAAAAAAAAAAAAAAAAAAAAAAAAAAAAAAAAAAGATAAAAGCAAAAATCACTGGAAGTCCTGCTATCTGCATTCCCAGTACTTCCTTTAGACAGCCCAAGCAGAGCTCTGTAAGGGCTCATTCCTGAGGGAAACTGTTCTCTGCCAGCTTCTTTGTGCAATGACGCAAGTCATCACCAAAGCATAGATGAAGGGCACTCCTCTCTCTGCAGCATTACAGGTACAGCTTTGCCTATTTTAGGAAAATGTGTCCTCCCTGGCCTTGCTGCAGGAGCTCTCCTTTGCTGTTCTAGCTAGTCAACACTGGTATTTGCTGTGTAAATGTGAGGAAAAGGGTCAAAGTCCTCTAGCAGCCCAACAATCAAGACCAGTCCAGCCCTGAAAGTAAGAATGTCACACAGCAATGATAGGCCAGCTCTGAATCATATATATGACACCTGCCTGCTGATCTGGCTCTTCTATTTTCACTTAACTAGCTGCACAGGCTTACCAGAATTACCAGGCAGTGGAAAAGAAGGACAAGAGAAGGAGGACTGCTGGCCACACAGCCAGAAAGAGTCCTTTAATGGAAATCCTCATCACTGAAGATGATGGGGTTGGGTAATGCTCACTCAAGGCTATGAGCACTTCCAGGAATTGTTCCACTGATTTATGAGGAGAGGTCACCCAGTCCAACCACACATTAGAGCAACTGATGTCTGTCACAATGTGAAAGATTCATCAGCTTCTGTCAGCAAATGAGACTGATAGCCTGATATCTAAGGGCAATAAAGAGAAACTGACTGAAAGAAATGGGGTTCCATAGGTGTGGTGTTCCATGTCACCCAAGAAACCACCTGGTGTGTATTGCAAATACAAGGTGGGTACTCAAAGAGTGATGGCTTTTCATATTGGGAAAGTGAGAAGCTTCTTGCTTCCTCCCATACCACATCCAGCTGCCACCAAGACTACCCAAACCTGGCCTGGTCCTGAGCCCACCAAAGTCAATGGAAAGATGCCCAAGGACTTCAGTGAAGGAGGCTCCATATCCTCAGGCAAATGTGGGAGAGAGAGATTTGGGCAGGGCTATGATTTCACTGTCTGTGTGCATAGGATGTCTCCTTTCCCACACGGAGGAACGTTGGCCACCCTTCCCACTTTTTTGGTTCTCAGTGTTCAACACTGCACCTGGAGTTATCTCCCATTTACCAGTGAGCTGATTTAAGTGTCTGACTCAGTCACATATGTTTGGCTCACTTATCCAGAGTAAGATTTGGCCTACTAGCTGTGAAAACAGCTTATATCACATGTGCTGCAAAGCCTAGCCAGAACAGGCTGAATAAAGGATGAAGTTTAATCATGGAAATGTTGACCTACAAATAGAGAACAAAATGTTAAACCACATGGTATAGGGTGCTGCACACCCCAAATATCAAGGAGAGGAAAGAAGAATTGAACACATTTGGAAAGTAAAGCTTACTGTTTTGGTTTTATTTTTTTCTTTTTTTTTTCTTTTTCTTTCTGCAGATTCGGAGAGTCAGACCCACACTGTTCCCGCTCGCGATGACACCCTGGCATCCGAAGAACAACATGACACCCACCACAAAATGCTGCTGTTGGCTGGCGCTGTCTAAAGTGGTGAGGTTTCGTGAGGGAGGTGAGACTGCCAAAGGAAGGCAAGTGGGGGTGTCACAGTGAGTGGGACCCGGCCACCAGCGTGACTCTAGCCTATGGGACCTGTGAAAACTGGAGATAGGTAAACATGACGGAGATAAATGTCCCCTTTATCCCGTGTCCTTGAAAACAGTCTGTGGGTTACCTCTAATGGCTGGGGAGAGGGAGGGTCTTTGTAATTATTTTCACACCACCTTTCATCTGGAATTTTCTCACCTTTGTAGGTTTCACACAAGGAAGGGTAGCTTTTTTGGCAGAGAACCCGTTTCCATTTTTAATCACAGCCATCACACAAACAGTTCATCTCACAGGATGTGAAAACTTTCTCATAGGCTTTATTTAACATAATTTGGTGGGTTGAAAAAGACAAAGAAGAATTTTTAAATCAACTATTGTCTTGCTTTCAATACCTCGCCCGCTTTGTCTTTAGGTACCCTGCGTTTTAGACAAACGTAGTTAACAGCAGCCGGCCAGACCTTACTGACTGACAACTGTTTCTTTACAGGATTTCTATGTGCCAAGGAGCTGGACAGTAATATCCATTTGGTATTCATGGAAAGTACTTGCAGAACAATAATGACAATAATTGCTTCTGATTCTTGTGTTTACAACACTGCCAAAGTATCATTAGAGCCTTATTTATAGATAATAATGCTTATTAATCACACATATTTAAATTTTGGAATGTATTAGATTAATATTCTTTTGTAACTTGGTTCTGTACTAATGCTATGAAAAGCAGTTTCTGAATGCAGCCCACTGGAAGTGCTTGCCTCCGAAGAGTAAAATCATCCAAACCATCTGCAGGTAGGGACAAAGGGCACACCTCTTCCTTAGCAGGCAAACACCAGGACTGCAAACACGATTCCCCAAAGCAGCTCCTTCGGACTAATTCTGGGGACAAACTCCTGAAAAAAAATACTGTGAAAGGTGTGATAGTAATGTCACACTTGAGCTTGCTTTTTGATGCCCTATGAAACAGTATGCTTTGAACAGCTTTAAAAAGAAACTACTTTTTCTATCATCTCCTCCTTGAACAGTCTACTCTACCCTATGGGCAAGTTTAGGATTCGTGATCCTGGACCTTAGGATTTGTGATCAATCATGAGGTTGGTAGCGAGAAATGTAGTACAAAAATCACTCCTAATTTTGGTTATTAAATAATTCCAGCTTTTATATATCAACGTCTGCTGCGATTCAATAACGTGATAGAATGAAAATGGATTTTTAAAAATGACAGTTACAACAAGCAAAAATGTCACCCAAATCTCAATACCAACTGCCATATATTCATATTCTCCTTTGTCTCCCTGTAGCCCATTACAATGCTGAAAAATACACCAAAGCAACTGCAGTACCAAACTCTTCAATTTTTGGTGTGTGGCCAGCTCCATAAATTTGCATTTAAACAAATAAAATCCAGAACAGTGTAGTAAGTCTTTTTTTTTTCCCTCTTTTTTTTTTTTTTTTTCTCCCTGAGATGGTTCTTCAAGCAAATTTAAAGAGGCTCTGTCAGTTTAGGGATCACATTTCTGTCTGCTTTTTTTCCTTTTACCCACCCCTGATGTAACTTAACTACTACAAACGTGAGAAATTAGAGAAACTGTTCTTTTCTCTTTCTGTATGTTATTCTCTGTGCCCGTTTTGTGTTTTTTATGGCTTTCTGTGTGGCGTCAGTGCAACCTGTCCCTCAGTGTCACAGTCCCCATTGTCTCCAGGGATCTTTTACACAGCCACAGTGGCAGAAAAAGAAATAATAATTAAAATGCAGAAGCCTTACGTTGAGAAGAACACTTGTGGCTTGCTGCAGCTCCTGCAAACTGTTCTCAGTTTATAAATTTTACTGGACTGGATTACCGAGCAAGAGTGTCCCTTTAAAATGTCTTTCACCTATTAATATGCTAGTGTGCTTTGCTTACTGTTTTTTATAAAATGCGAGCATTGAGGTTTCCCAGGGACTTCAAGCCTATCAAGACAGTCGGTTCTCTGCAAAGCCCAATCATTTCTAGACAAAGCAAAGATTTAAAAAAAAAAAAAAAAGAAAAAAAAAAAAAAGAAAAGAAAATAAAATAAAAAAAAAAAAAAAAGCTCAAAGCATGGTTTGGGATTGGGATGAAACCAAAGAGCAAAGTTCGAGCCACAGTTTGGAAGGGGGCCCGGCCCTGACAGGTTCGACCAGCAAAGGCCTTTGCCCAGGAGCAGGACAAAGAAGGGCACGGCTCACAAACAGGGGATGTGATTTTACTCATTTTACTAATTTTAGGGATTTTGCTGGGACGATAGACTCATTTACGTTGTTTCACCCCCAACTTGCAGACAAAGCAATGAGTGCCCAGAGGCCCAGAGCTGGGTGTGTGCAGAGGAGGCTTTGGACTGGGCCTGTTTCCTGCTTTCTGCTCAACACCCTCCAGCCAAAACTGACCACAAAAATGGTCATGCTGTACCGAGGGGACTTGCGCCAATATTTGCTCATTTGTTTCAGTTCTCCTAATTCTCCTGTTCTGAATATGGGCCCGTAAAGCCAGGTAGAGGCCGCCTGCTGCCTGATTTACCAATGCAGAGGGGTCGTTGGCATCTTGTAACCTCTCCAGCTGTTGGCAGCCCCTCCAAATGTTAGGAATATTTTCCTCAAGTTTCAGTGTGCCACAGTGCAGGAAGCTGTCCCTCAAAAAGACCTGTAAAATTTGCATGTGATTATTTCCTAAAGCTAGGGAGAAATACGTGGCAACGTTTAGTACTAACATCCTAATTTCCAAAAGTCAAAACATCAACACGTAAAATCATAATTCCCCCTATGTAGATTCCAGTCTTCTTATTTTCTTAATTGAGTAATGAACAATAATTTCTATTATTGATGTCTTATTTCTTTTTTTTTTTCAGGGTGGTTGTGGTTTAATCGTTTATCCTACCTCTGTGAAACGAAAGGCAAAGCAAACAGTTGTCACATGGGAAAAGGTAGGTTTGTGATTTATATCCGTAGGGCTGACGCTAAACCTATATGAAGATAAAACACCAATATTTTACCTTTTTTTTTTAGTCAGAAGTACAGGAAGTCAGATTTTTATATCCACATTTGACTTTCTCAAAAAAAGTGGCCCATCTTTTTGGAAGATATTGAGTTTTTACAGTTCTCACTGAAGTCAAACGAAGCTGAAAATGCCCCATGCCTATTGACAAAAAGGCCCCTCCCCTGCAGTAGGTATCCCATTCTTGTGCCTGCATAAACTCCCAGTTTGAAAGTGCTGGCCTTCCTGCACAAAATAAGTAGACGAACCTACAAATACCACTCACATAACCCAGCAATTTTAGCACTCAAGTAAGTGTACGCAAAATCAGACCTCCAGCAAATCCCAAGCAATGAACAGCAAAAACACCTTCCTAGTGTTAAGTGGGGTTGATACCGGTTACATTTTGGATTTGTAGACATGGGATATGATAACCAAGATGGAAAAGTTTTGACTAACTTGTTCACTAACAGGGTCTCAGCGGTCACAAAACATTCAAAATCTACATTCAACTGAAAAAGATCTAATCAGAGAGAGAGAAAACAACAGAGAGAATTTCAAGATCATCTTTTTGTTGTATATTTTTATTTGCTATATTTTTCACTAGAACAATATTATCCTGTTTGTATTTAGCATTGGTTTTATTGTCAAATAGTTATTCTTTCTGCTACCAAATTGCATGATTATTGTGTATTTATCCCTCCAGATACGTAACACGAGCATTTCTCTTGCTTATTTTTATATCATTTATAGCCACTAAAATTTGGGATTTGTAGCTCCACATCATCTTCACAGAAATGTAAGACACAAGCAGGAATAAAAATAAAAACATACCTTCTCATCAAGTATTCTTCTAAGCAAAAGGAGAAAAATTAATCTTTGTATATTTCTAAATAGTCCTGTAGGAGTCATATACTTTTACTATGTGCTATATATTGTATAGTTTCTTCCTCTGTTATGACATGTCTGATTACTTTAAAAAAAAAAAAAAAACTTTCAAAAACATTAAGGCACAAACCTTTGTATGGAGTACTTTTAGTATGCTTTTTATTCTGACAAGATTAATAATTATCCCATAAGCATGACACAGTTTTAAAATGTTGTTCCTAGTATGAGTTAGCATTGTTCATATACATATAGATGTGGAAAGAAAGGTTATTTCACAGCAGAGAAATGCATATTTAAACAAAGAGTGGTAAAACTGTTTTAAAAGGATTTTTTTTTCTCGTCACTATTATTCTGAATTTAAAATAACTATAGTGAGTTTCAGAAGTGAATTGGCCATTTATAACAAAAATGGAAGCTACTGAAATTAATGGGAAGTCATTTGGGGAAGTATATCAAATGCCCCAGGGCTTCAGGCAAAAGTGGTGAGAAAGAGATCTGCCATGTGGAAGGTGACAAGTGTGTTACCTCCCCCTCGGTCACTAACTTTTGCCCTCTTCCGTGGCACCTGTGACTAACTCCTGCTGGGAACCAGGCTACAGACTACCCAGGCTTTTGCTCTCCTTCAACAAGACAGTTCCTAGGTGCTTATAGTTCTCATGACAGCCGTAGCACTTGCCAGAAGGTGTCATTTCCCTCTTCACTAAACTCATACACATCCAGTGCTTTCCACTGGTGCAAACACACTTTTTTTTTTTTTTTTTTTTTTTTTTTTTTTTTTGCCTAGCTGTTCCAAATGCCCACTCATATGTATCCTATGTATTGTATGTATCAACTCGAATTATTGCTGGCTTGGTTCACTGAAGCCAGAGCCAAAGTAGGTAGGGTGTAAACCGTAGGTTTCTTCAGCATAAGTGCAAGGTCAGCCTAGCCCTGAGCCCAGCAGAATTCTCATTGACATTAGAAACATGCAAAAATAATCCCTCTGTTTCTATTAAGGTCCAAAGGAGTTGCACCAGGAAGAGGACTGACGGCCAGATTCTGTGCTTTTCAGTGAGACAAAACACCAGGTGTGTTCAATGAACACGGCAAGTAGGATTTGGCCCAACTGAAGGAACACGGCTGGCTCCCAGAGGCTAAGCTGTACCTGCTCGCTTGGGTTGGAGCAAGGCAATGAAATCCAGGAGTCGATAGACCTCATATTAGGGAAAGGACTGAGGGCTGCACCTTCTTCCCACTGAAACCAATGGCAAGGCAGCCAGTGGCACCTCAATTTCGCCTGCGCTGAAGTGCAGGATTCAACTCTGCTACACTCTACTAACTTCTCTTGCAGGAGTAATTTTTCAGTAATGCAAAGTCAAATGACACAGGACTCACTTTTTACAACATCAGGCTGAATTGTATAAACTCCCATTCTAAATGTAAAGTCTTATTGCATTACTTGAGTTCATACTTTTCATAAATGTCCCGTTGTGGTACGGTTTCACTATGTATAAAAACACGTGCAGGTATTATGGGCTGTATCACTTCATTTCATCTCATTAATCAGCTACTTAAAAATGTTTTCCTTGCAGTGCAGTAGAAAATGAAACAAATGTTCTTTTTTATCATTTCCCAAATTAAATTTATATTCCATAATGACCGTATTTCATGTGCAAAATAACAAAATATGCTTACATACCTGACTTCACTTCTTTAGTGAATTGCTTCATTTGTAAAATGGTGCATATAAAATTGGAATCTAAAATGAATTACTTGTTTTTTCTTGCTATGAAACCTTGTTTAAGTTCATAGCAATTTTAAATATGATACATTTAAAATATTAATATTTCCCATATATTATTCACTGACTTTCAGGTTTCATCTCAAGTTAGAGGCACTTCATATTTCAAAGGAAGAACTGTTCTTTTTTTTTTTTTCAGTACTAATGTTCTATTAATTCACTTTGTAATATCACTCTAGTTCAGACAAATGAAATTGCACTAAATTGCTTATGCCAAGAATCATGCTAAAGTTGTTGGCATTATATAAAATTCCATTTTCCATTATTATTTTATAAGTTTGGTTTTGTTTTTTGCTTTCCTTTTTTTTTTTTTTTAAATCTCAGTATCGTCTTTTAGGTATAATTCATAGCCCTGTTTAGTTTGTTCTAGGACAAATATATATGCACAAATATTTTTATGCTGAGGTGGGGGTGTAAGTAGGTATTTACAGTAAAGTCTGTAACTTAGGTGATTTTTTACAAGGAACTAAATGCGAACTCTGAGAAAACAACCTTTACAGATTTTCCTTTATGAATATTTTTTTTTTTTACTTTTTGTAGTTTTATCTTCCAGCATGTATATCATCACACACGTGTATATACACGCACGTACACACACATATCCATTTATGAAAAATAAATTTGTGTGCGCGTAGAGATGCTTGAAATGTCTCATATGCATATTATACAACATATGCCATTCATGTAATCACTTTGTATTTATATATACATAAATAAAATTCATTTTATATACATAAATAAAATATGTGAAGGTATTCCTTAAAGGAGCTACAAAGGCCTAAATGTAGGTGGATTCTTCATCACATCCAAAGAATTAAAAGACAGGGGATATAAAACAGAATCTTTTTATATGACCATGTATCTTTTATAATCTCTCCATAAAGTCCACATGGCTACTTAACTATTTCCAGAGACGTGAATGAAAGTTATAGCTGGACAGGCTGAAAACCTTTAATAAGTAAAGCAGCATATAATCCTATGAAATGCTTTTCAGGAGTGAAATAATTACAAAATGCTGGAGCAAGAGTGGCAAACAGCAGTAAAATCACCTGTGAATAGATGTAAGAAGCTATAAATATACTTCGGTATTTGTATTGTCGACTTTCCCTGACTTCCATCAAAATCAGATGTTCAGGAGTTAGAAATCCAACTCCAAGGAATGCAGATTAAGACTTATAATAATATATAGCCTGTGCCTTAAACTTTAAGTTTGTAACATTGTTAGTAAGGTATCCTCTTTTTTAATGCTGATATTTGTTCCCTTTGCAATTAAAAAAAAAAAAAAAGAAAATTTGACCCAACTCTTTTAAAAAAATAACTTGCCAAATGACTGATGCAAATCCTTGTCAATTGTGAATACAATGAAATTATACTCAGAAGAGTGAAAGACAGGAGAGCCTCCTGCTCAGAAGCAGAAAAGAATGCCCTGTTCCTCTGCAGTCCTCAACCGCCAGGTTTTTGCAATATGAATTAGACCTCAAATGCAAATTAACCTCCGAAGGGGGAGAAAAAAAAAAATCAGAGAGACATACCGAGTCAAACGCTCCTTTTTCTGCCTATCTCGTCCGCAATGTTAAAATAGGCTAAACAAAACAAGTGCACATCAAGATAGAGCCAATTAAGGCGAAGAAAGCGGGGAGGGGAGGGTGGGGAGGCAGCCACCTTCCTGAACACATGGGGAGTGGGAGCGCATTATCCCACGATGAGCCATCCCTACCTTCTGAGGGTTTCAAAGGCAGACAACTGGGGGAAATTGGAACCAGCTTGGATTTTGGTGATCCGCTTGCACCCGGGATGCGGGGCGGGTGGGGGGGAGAGGGTCGGTCTGGGAGGGGGCGGAATGAAAAGAGGTGGGGGGGGGGGATCAAGGGTGCCTCGTGGTGTGCAAGGGGATGGAGATTTTTTTAATTATTATTTTTTAGGGGAGGGGAGAGGGGGGGAGAGGCAGCGGCGGGGTGAGCGGGTCCCCCTACTGCTGGCGCGGAGGAGGGCGGAGGGGAGCCCGATCCCCCCCTAAAAAAAAGGGGGGATTTTGGGGGGGCACCGGGCAGCCCTGAAGGGGCGAGGAGGGATGAGGAGGGGCCACCGTGCGGTGCCGGCGGCGGGCAAGGGAAGGCGCTGCCCCTATCCAGGCTGCAGGGGGGATGTTTCGGGGTGCTGCCCCCCCATCCTTCATTCTCTCCCCCTCCCAACATCCCTTCCCGGACCCGCGCATCCCCCCCGCGTCCCCCCCATCCCTGCCGGCTGCCTCACCGCTCCCGGCGGCTCCCCGCTTGGAAATGGAGACCGGCAACTCTCGCCAGGGCTCGCCAGCATCCCACGGTCCTGAGGAAGGAGTTTGGGGCGGCGGGGCGGGGGGGGGGGGGGGGGATAGGGGAAGGTTGGGGGGTTTCGGGGACTTGCGGGGGGATGGGGTGTGGGGGTTGAGAGTGACGGTGAGGCGAGGAGGAGGAGGAAGGAGGAAGGCTGGGAAGAAGGGGGTGGGGGGAGACGGAGCTCCTGAAATGGAGCCAGCCCGAACGGGAGCCGATGCTGGAGCAGGGGCTGCGTCATTTCGGGGCTGGGAGAGGGCGAGCCCCCCCACCCCCCCGCTCCGGCGGGGCGCTACGAGGCCGCCCCCCCCCCCCCTCACACGCACACATCCCCCCTTCGACAAGCCCCCGGAGCCGGGACGGGGCATGAAACCCCCCCGCAAGGGGCAGGAGCGGTGCCGAGCGGTGCCAGGGGCAGCGAGGGGCGCACGGGGGGGCGCAGGGCAGGGGGCGGGAGCGGCCACGGTCACGCGTGGGGGCATTTCACGGGAAGGGGGGGGTGTCGCCGTGCCACATTTCAGGGGTCCCCGGGAGGGCAGGGGCGAGGAGGAATGATCGGCATGTCTGAAACGCGCAGCCCTTCAAAGAGTTTCAGCTGGGCGAGTGGCAACGCCTTCTGCCCCTTCCACGTTTCGAAGCGCAGTAAGGGGGAGGAGGAGGGGGAAAATAAAATTCGTTCTTTTTCCCTTTTTTTTTTTTTTTCCTGCGCCGGACAGTGGGGTTCTTTGAGCGTACTGTAATGTCCCGCAATTACAAACAAACTTTCCTTCTGCAGAGAGGAAGTAGCTGAGACTGAGGATCTGAAGCTAAGCGAGTTGCCAGCGGCTACCCAGGCCTCGGCTGACCCTCGCCGAGGGGCAGGGGCTGTGGTGGCACGGCCCTGGGTGCGGGGGCTGCGGGTGCTGTGTGCTGTGCACCCCAGGGAAAACCTGGCAAACTCTTCCCTTCTTTCACCTGTGCCCCTGGTCCAAGTTTCCATCTGAAATTCATCCTCCCAAAGGCTTTCTAAGCTCAGCTTTGGACATTCATGTCCATCTAGTGTTTTATTTTATTATTATTTATCTTCCCACCAGCCCCGTGAGAAGCCAAGCTGCTCTGAGCAGGGCTGAGATCGCAGGTGCTGTGATGGAGGCCCATGGTGGGCACCACTAAAAAGCAAGAGCAAAGAGTCCCCAGGCCATGTTATGGCACTGGCACAGCACCATGTCCCAGCCTCGTACAGCACCTGCCACAGCAAAGGTGGCATAGCCAAATATTGACCATCCTCATTACTGCAACGTGCGTATAGGTGTTAGCTTAGTTCACAGCTCTGCACGTGCGTGTGCGTGTGTGAAATATGTGTGCACACACGCACACGTGCACACATCTGTGTATATGTATACATTCAGTAGCGAGGGGCCTGTTAACCCGAGCAGTGTTTTCTCTCCTCCAGATAGATGCGTAATGCACACACACAGTGGTGATACCTGAGGTGTTTGGGGGTGGGGATGCATAATATCTTATAAATTTGAAGTTTTTATCAGGCAGAGCAGATTACTTTAAGCGTTCAATTTCTCAGCGATCCAATTTTATTAGGATTTACTATCATTTGTGCTGCGCATCCCTGGGGAAATAATGCTTTGATTAATGTAATCCTGGGCTGGGATCCACCACATGCCCCTCTCCCAAGAGAAGGGCCCTGTTTGACAAACAAAAACAGAGCAGCAACTCTTGCAATCTGCACTCACCTTTAGAAAGCCCACAGACACGCACACACGCAAAATGCAGCCACCTCCTCCCCCTAGCCCAAACACAATAGCAGCATTTCAAAACAATGTGCGCTTATTCATTTGCACACAATGCCTCTGATTCAGTGTGGGCTGTACAGTCCAGCCCTCAGCTGCACGGAGCCAGCCCAAAAACGATACCGCTCTGTTCCCCACTGAGGAGCTGAAGCATCTCCGGGAAGCTCAATGCCTCTCTCTGTGTTTCAGGCTCTCCTTGGGCTCCCAACATTTTCTGCCTCTTTGTTTCCCACTGCAGGCCTTGCTGCAAACTGATTTCAAGGCTGCTCATGCAACCCAACAGCCCCCAGAAACTGTCCCCGAGACCCTTTGGCATGTACCTGGGGGTACAAACCCCTCCCTGAGTGGGCCTGGTAAGTGGGTGCCAGCCAGACACCCCGCTCAGCACCCCTGCTGCGCAGGGACCCCAGGAAACAGCTCCCAGCAGAAAGCGTCACTGCACGCTTTTCGACAGGGAATTGAAGGGACTATTCCTCCCCCTTTTGGGGGGTCGCTTGGTTGCCACCAGCTTTGTTCCCAGCCACCAGCACCCCCATTTTGCTTGAGACAAATCCTGGCAGCAAGAAGGAGTCTATAGGGATAAAGGTGCCCAGATGTTTTCCCTGTCCTCTGTCCACCAGGTGAAGTGGCCGGTGCTTATCCATCCCTCTTCCTCCCCAAATCCCTCAAAACCACTATTTTAAGGCTTATTTTCTTCCCTCCTCAACAACAGTGCGCCAGAGGAGGACACCCAGTGACAAAGGAGGGCCCTGGCCGCACTTGGGCCACTTTCTTCCAAGTCTGGCTTGATAAATCCAGGAGGAGGGAGGGACCTGCGGGGCTGGAGATGAGGAGGGATGCGTTTTGAGCCGGGGTGAGCAATGAGATGCTGCTGCCTCCTGCGCGTCCCCGCTGCCCCCCGGTGCGGTGACTCAGCGGTTACGGAGAGCTGGGGGGGGGGGAAGAGGAGGGCGCATGGGGGGGTCCCCCCCTTCCTCCCCTCTTTTCTCTCCTGATGAAAAACGATGCAATTACGTTTCTGCATGCTGATCGGGAGAGTTCAAATAACAAGCTTTAAACGCGTTATCAGGCGCTTGTTAAGGGGAAGGACGGAGGGAGGGGGGTGAAGATAAGGGGGGGGGGGCGAACCCAGCCGCGCGGTGCGTGGCCGTGCCCGGGGTTCATGCCCCTGCCGGTGGGCGCACAGCGTGTGCACGTCTGTATGTCTGCACGTATATGCTCCAGTGAAAGCCTGCTAGAGGAGGAGGTCGGCTCTTCGGCCTGATTCCTCCCCCCCCTCCCCGCACTCTGAAAAGGGTCCCGCTTTAAAGCCAGCCCGACCCCCAGCACACCGGGGCGCAAATCGCTGCCAGGAAAAGTTATTTCCACCCCCTTCCCACTCCCTTTCCCTTTCCCCCTGCGGCCCCGGGGGGCATCGACCCCCATTTCGCATCTCCCTCGCCCTCTCCCCACCGGGTCCCCGCCTCTGCCCACCCCCCCGGCCGACCCCAGCCCTCTCAAAGGCTCGGGGAGCCGGACCGGGGCTGGATGCGGAGGGGGAGGAGGGAAGAAAGGCGAGGACATGATGAATAATGTTAACTTTTGACTGTAGGAGTCATGATAGAGTTGAGCGAAGCTGCGGGGAAATATGTCATTTAATCCCGGGGCTACTGAAGTCCCTTTTATTAAGCATCGTGATGCTGGAATTACCCTGCTGTAAAAGCGGCTGAGTGCTTAAAAGTATCCAGCACCGGGGAAAAAAACGCATAGATGGGGAGGAACTGGTGTAAAATGATGGCACGGACAAACTAACCGCACGACCGTGAAAACCCCAAGCGGATTAAATAAATATAAATACATGTGCATTAAAAAAAAAAAAAAAAATGCACGGTAAAACTGTAGCTGCTGCATTCACGCAAGGAGAACAGACAGCGTGTGCATGTTTGTGTGCAATGCCAAAAAGAGCAGCCTTAAGGTTGACCTGCTGCAATCTGCACTGAGCTCCTCAGACAATAGACAAGTTCAAATGTCAAAAAATCTAATAATAAAAAACAGAGCTGCCAAACTGCACGAACTGTTTTCTGGTGTAGCACAATTATTCACCCTCTTATCCACTAAGAGACTGCCAGTCCTTATGCGCGTAAAAGAAAATCTATGTAATGCATATGGATCTTTCTTTCTTTCTTTCTTTCTTTTCTTTCTTTCTTTCTTTCATTCTATTTTTTTTTTCACGTGTGAAACGCTATTGAGATGGCAAGCACGCAAATCAGAATGATATCATGTCTAATAAAAGCGGGGCTAAGGTTTTCACAGTCTTTTACAAAGGACTCCAACTTGTAAATCCCCTTTTTATGTTGCTACATGCACGATTATTCTTATAAATAAAAATCTACATGTTCAAGGAGCCGGATGGTAACTATACATCCCTATGATTTTAACGTCGGTGGGAGCATTAGGTTTCTATCATATGTAATGCGTCTGCGTTGAGCTCAAGTCAACAGATAGATTGTTCCATTCATTTGGCAACTTTCATTACAGTGCGTGCGAGGTGAGCCCTAAGCACGACACATTGGGTAATATCGGAATTATGCAGCTGGGAGAGAAAGGACCTCTATTTTAAAACCTATCCAGCTTTGCATGTGCGGTCCTGTGTTATTGTTCTAATTTATTACAGAACCAGAAACGCTTTGTTACGCTCAAAACAATAAATAAGGTTGGGAGCGAAGCCTTCATAATAAAAGGTATGGACAAATGAGCCGCCTGCCTATTGTGTTTATCGTTATTATTGTAAGCCTTTAAAAGTAATATGTATATTTTCCTGTTTTCTCCAGATTGGTTAGTCTAATATCCCTAGTGCAGCTATCAACGTGGTCATAAGAACTCTGAACTACAGCATGGGTAAGCTTGAAAAACACAGAGCAAATCACATTAGCCAAGAATGCCACATAGCTGGAACCCAGTCAACTCGGCGTTTTCAGCTGACTGCTGGATTATGCACGGCTGTGTTTTACATATAGCACGCTGTATACGGAATATGTCTCGATGTTTAACATTTTCATTTGTAAATGCTAATGAGGCAGTCGGTCTCCGCCGTTATATCAGGAGATACCTAAGCGTTTCCCACCCTGAGTAAACGACTCCTCGAGACAGTCGCCACGCACTTTCTTTTCCCCACTTCGGTGCCCGTTCCGTTTACACACCCACTTTACAAAGGCGTCCCAAATAGGCTCTTAACGGGGCCACTTGAGGCACAAGCCCCAGAACCGCAGCCGGGACAGCAAGTTGTCGCCGAGCTAACTTGTTGCTCGTTTTAGCGGTGGCTTTGCTGCTTGCATTGCCCCGAAGTCTTGCTGCTGCTGCCCACCGCGGGCAGAAAGCAGAGGAGCTAACTCGGGGTCTGCTTCGTACACGGGGAGGGTTGGGGCAAGCGGGAGGGAGAGGAGATTTTGGGAGAGGGGAGCCTCTGAACCTCGAGCCCGGGGCTCTGAACTTTGCTGGGCTCCTCAAACTCCAACCCGCCCGCTCGGAGGCGAGGGAAATGTTCACTAAAAGTGCGGCAAAGCTCCAAAAAGCGACCGCCTTCCTGGTGGGAATTGCGCTCTGGAAATGTGTTTCACCGGGCTGGAATATTGCTCTTGCTTGTTTGGCCAAATGCGGTAGGTGGAAAGTTTTGTCCACGCAAATATCTCGAGCGTTTTCCCGCACGGTCAACACACGCTGAGGCTTGACTCCGTTTTCCCAAGGAAGAACCAGCACCACTTTAAATCAAAAGTGGATGTATTCTCCTAGGTCGTTTTCCCTCTTTGCCTACTTTTCTTTCTCTCTGCTTTTTTTTTTTTTTTTTTTTCTTTCTTTCTTTCTTTTTGGGTATGCATTAGGTTTTTAGGCGGGGAGTTCATCTTGCCAGCATCTATCATATTTATGGGCTGTGTGATTTCCAGGGCTCCAATTGGTCTTTCCTTTATGGAGGCGAGGAATCAAACTTTCCCAGCCGCACGGAAACCGCTGGGGCTGCAGCTCGGGGAGGAGGGGGGAACAAAGTGCCCTCGTGTGTGTGTCCCCCGGGACCGTGGGGACATCCCTTCGCAGGTGCCTCTGCTGGTGTTGCAGCCCCGCTGGCCAGCCTGCTCCCCGAAGGGGTGGGGGGAGCGACAGCGACGCGGTTGTCGTTGCTGTCCCCTATCGCGACAGCTGGCAGGGTTTGGGGGGAGACGGAGGGGATTTGGGCCAGAGGGCTGACACTGCGCTTTTGCAAAAGGCCGGAGGGCCGAGCTGTGGTGGGCTAAGCCGTGCCGGCCGTCGATGTGCTTGGTTTTAGCTCGGGTTAACTCCTGCCAGTGTCCCGTCCCGGCTGGCGACAACTTGTGGCCGGGATGGGGGGGCTGGAAGGGGGGCGGCGGGGGCTTCGCCAGTGGGGAAAAGGCGTGAGGGGAGGGAAGGAGGGGCCAGTGGGAGGGGGGAAAAAAAAAAAAAAAAAAAAAAAAAGAGAGAGAGAGAAAAAAAAAAGCTACTTTTCCAGCTTTAACACAGCAATTAAATATTAAATGATCTTAAAAAAATAAATAAAAGAGTCGTTTTATTGCATCTCCAGAGGCTTAAGCGCGTTGTTTGGGAAAAAAAAAAAAAAAAAAAAAAAAAAGGAAAGAAAAGAAAATAAAAGAAAAAAACCTGCGTGGCACCTCAGGTTGCCCTGAGTTTAATTAGCTGATTTGGCTCCCCCGCAGGCCTCGGCTCCGCTGGAGGCACCGCACCGCCCGGGACACTTTGGGGGCCGCCTGGGAGCCCGCACCCCCTTCCCCACCGCCTCCCTCCCGCCCCGTCGGACCCCTGCTCTCCAGCCTCCAGCATCCCTCTCCCCTGCAAATTTGGGGCTCCCCCAGCCCGGGGCTCCCGGCCACGGGGCTGTGCCCGCTGCGGGAGGGGGCGGCGGTGCCCGGGGGTCCCGAGCATCCCCCGCCGGGCCGTGCCGGGCCGAGCCGTGCCGGGAAGGGCACCCGGGCGCCCCCTGCCGTCCTCCCTCAGCCTCGAAAAAGTTTATTTTGTTCAGCAAGCCGCCTCGTATAAAATTAACGAGAGCCAATAAAATTAGCTTACATGTTTCAACTGTAAAAGTCCAAAACAAAATAAAGCTAGTTTTGGTGAGGCTAAGGAGCTCGGCTTTGGCCGCGCTCTCTTTGGCTGAACTAGGGCCCTTTTATCTAAAGCCCAGTGCACAAACATATAGCTTAATGTGACTAGTGTTCTTCCTTTTATTTCTTTCTCTATGGCAACCAATATGTTCTGCTCAGAAATGTTCCCCCATCAAGGAAACAAATGATCTTGAGGGAGCAGCTCTATACGGCATCTGTTCCAATGGAGCACACAGAGTTAACCCCAGTCAAAAGAGACGCCGGGCACGTCAACAAGAAGTGGAAAATGAGCGATTCTTCTCCCCCCCCCAAATTGAAACCTATCCCTCCCTAGTTTTACAAGCCGTTTTATTGATTCGACGATCGACCGTTTGCAAAGAAGTAACTAATTCTAGGAAATCACAATGATCGCCAGCTATTGTGTGCCCAAAAGAGCAGCCACAGAGGGGGGAATATATATATATATATATATGTATATTATGCAAATGGGACGGCGAAATGAAAATAAATGAAAGTCGCGTAACGGGATATTGAAGCCTCGGTAAAGTTTGCAGGAGCGGGAGCTGGCCTACTAATTTCAGCCTACATTATTTATCACATTATTTATCGCGCTGACCCCACCGCTAGAAAAGAAAGAAAAAAAAAAAAAAAAAAAGAAAAAAAAAAGAGTTGCGGCTCGTTAGCCTCCACCTCTCAATTAGCCGGAATCGAGGAGGGAAAAGCGGAGCGAGGGGGCAGGAGGGAGAAACAAAGTGCAACCTGCCCTGTAAATCCTCCGGCCCCCTCTCCCCTCGGAGGAGAAGCCGGAGGGATGCCCTGCTTAGTTTTGATTGATTATCCTCTTTCCGACGGACCTGCGCCGCTCCAGCCCGGGATGTTGAGCCCAGCCGGCTGTTCCCTAGCTACAGCGTTAACCCTGTGCGCGCTCCGCACCGCTCCGCACCGCTCCGCACCGCACCGCGCCCGGCCCCCCCCCCGCACCGCCGCCGCCAGCAGGTGCCCGGCTCCCCGCACCCGGCTCCCCCCCCTCCAGGAGCGGCCCCCTCCTCTGTCCCCGAGCCCCCTTTCCATCCCCGAAAGGTTTTCGAGAGCTTTCTCCCCCCCCCCCCGCCCCCTTCCCTCTCCCCTCCATCCCACCCACCCCCTGCCCCGAGCCCCGGCGTTACGATAATTAAGAGTGCCCAGGAAAGTGAAGCAGGGACCCAGAAAAGTCTGAAGAATTGCTTTGCTGCCTCGAGCTTTGGAATGAATCCACGCTTTTTATGTAATATTTCACTAAGGTGGTTTTTGTTGCTGGTGGGATTTTTTTTTTTTCTTTTTCCTTTCCCTTTCCCTAAGCCTGTTTCCTTCCAGGCAGTTGCCATGGGTTTCCCTGTCTTGTCCTAGGCTTTTGAAACCCCATATCCAGAAGACTTTAAAGCAAACAAAAGTAGAAGAAAAAAAAAATGTAAAACACTTACCGATCATACTTCCAGGATTTAGAGATTTTTTTTTAATTTTTGATTTTAATAAGGTGACAGGGGGGAAAATCATGTTCTCAACTCCAGCGAAACGATCCATGTTAAGATTTTCCTTTGCACTGACTCCACTAAGCCCCGCTCTCCACTAGTCTATTATTTTCACCAAAATATATGAAAATTTATGCAAATGAAAATCAGCACTAACTGTTCTCCCCTTGTTATACTTTGGATTTTTTTCCAGACAAAACAATCACACTCGGCAAGGGAGGGGGTGGGAAGAGTTGGGGAACTAAGTTTTTTTGTGTGTTTTGTTTTGTGTTTTTTTTTTTTTACATAAAAGACATTACTCCGGTTCGAGCTTTATTTTTTTGTTGTTGTTGTCGCGGTTATGAGGGTGTACATTTTTTTATTATTATTATTTGGGGGGGGGGGATTTCTCGCCCCCCCCCCTCCTTTTTTATTAAGAAAGTAGATCTGTTTGCAGAGGCGCTATCACGTTTCATCAGGCCACCTGAGACGGCTTTTGAAAGCGTGTACTGTGAAATTCATAGCAGTAATTTAGACAAAATCCTCACTGTATATTAATGAAAGACGGCCCCATGGCACCGTTCCTATCCTCCCCATTCAGTGTAAACAAAACCACGAGACTCGCTCGGTTTTTGAGCCTGATCCAAGCAAAATCGGCTGGAAAGGAAAACATGGGGTTCTGGCACCGACTATTCAAACGTCTGCACCTGGAGATCTCAGATTTATTCAATGAAATCTGTGTTGGATCTTTTATACATATATAAAAAAGGAACCTTTGGAGGACGCATGGGAACAAAAAAATAAAAAAATAAAAAAAAATAATTAAAAAAAAAAAAAGGGCTCTGCTTAGGGTTTTAGTTCCCAGAGCCCTTCGGAGCTTGGCTCTGATGGGGATTTTTTTTCTTTCCCGAGACCTACCTAAGATGGGATCTCGCCAGCCGGGGCCGGGCTCAGCCCAGCGGGCGCCCGTCGGGGGCTCGCTGCGCCGGGGGAGCGCTGCCGGGGGGGGGGGGGCCCGGAGCTCGGCCCCAAGAGCTCGGGGGACAGTGGGGTCCGGGGGGGAGATGCCCCGCACCTCGGGAGCGTGTGCGCGGCGGTGCGTCCCCCTGACCGTCCGACTTGTGTTATTGCGCTGGAAATCCCCGAGGAGCGTTCAATTCGCCCTTGTTTTTGTTGCCACTTTCTCTCTCTCTCTCTCTCTCTCTCTCTCTTTTTTTTTTTTTTTTTTTTCCTTTCCCCTCGGTTCACTGAGGTTGCCCGTGTGCGGCAGCATTTCCGCTCGGTCGCATCTCTCTCCCCCCCACCACACACACACACACCACCACCACCACCACCCCCTCCCCTTTTCTCTCCGTTCCCCCCGCCCCCCTTAACTCTTTCCGCTGGATGGGAAAAGAGAAATAACCGCGGGGGGTGCGGGCCCGGGGGGGCTTCAGGCCGGCTGCCTGCTGCTCGCCGGGAGAGGACGAGCCCCCCCCCATCATGACGGCGGGACGGAGGCTGGAGGGGGGGGCTCGGGACACGGGGGGAGGACAAAAGGAGCGGGGGGAGGCAGAGAGACGGGAGGGGAGGCTGCGCGGAGGCCGTGCCCGGCGCTGCTCGTTGTTAATGGGGACACCCCCCCAAAAAATAAAAATAAATCCCCCCCCCCCTCGGTGTGTGTGCGCCCCCCCCCTCCCCTCTCTCTCTCTCTCTCTCTCTGTGCACGAAGAGTTAAGGGGAGGAGGGGAGGGCCGGCTGGAGGGAAGGAGGCGGGGAGGAGGAGGAGGAGGAGGAGGAAGGGGGGGAAGAGGCCGGCGGAGGGAGGCCGGGGAAAAAGGGGGGGGGGTTGGGGAGGGGGGGGCGACTTCCAGCCCCGACTGCGCTTTGCCTAAATTAACGGGCAGCCAATCGGAACGGCCGGAAGGGGGCCCGGCGGCCAATGGGGGGCGGCGGCGGGCGAGGGGACGGGGACCGGGGGGCTTTGGAGAGGGGGGGGTCCTCCGGGGGGGGGGGGGGGCGGCGGGCAGACGGCGGCGGGCGAGGGGACGGGGAGGGCGGAGGGGAGGGGGCGGCGCGGGCACGGCCCGGGAGAGGGAGGGAAGGGAGGGAGGGAGGGGAGGGGAGGGGAAGGGAAGGGAGGGAGGGAAGGGAGGAGGGAGGGAAGGGAGGCGGGGAGAGGCGAGCGGCGGGACTCCGGCCCCGCCAGTGCGCGCCGCGAGCCCGGCAGCCCAAGTTGCCCGCCGGAGTTAGTGTATAAAGGATACCATATATGCACACGCACATAACGCACACCTCTCCGGCAAGGCACTCCTCCTCCGCCTCCTCCCTCGAGCGGCCGCTGGAATTAAAATAAAAAAGCAAAACAAACACCAAAAAAAAAAAAAAAAAAAAAAAAAGGAGAGAGAGAGGAGAGAGAGAGGGAGAGAGAGAGAGAGAGAGAGAGAGAGAGAGAAACAATCCGCGAGGTACCGAGAAAATTCAACTTTTTCTGATTTTTTTTTCCACTTTTTCTTTTTTTTTCCAACCGCTTAAAGGAAAGGTAGAGAAATATATATATATATAGACATATATATATAAAAAACAAAAAGATGTCTTATCCAGCCTGTGACTCTAGCAAGAAGGCTCCGGCAGGACTCTTGTTTCAAAGGGGACAAAGTGCTCCGGCGGCAGCACAACTTTGAGCAATGCATCATCGCCGCCACCGCCACCATCATCATCGTCACGGGAAGTTTTCGTAGGACACCGAGCAAAAACTTGCAGATAAAAGAGCAAAGAGGAGACCGAGGAGCCGAGGCGAGAGGCGGAGAGAGAGACAGAGAGACAGAGGAGGAAAAGAGCCCCCCGCCGCCCCGAGCCTTCAAGGAAAGAAGAAAAGGAAAAGTTTCGCTCGGAGAGGGGAAGGCTGCGCGGTGGAGATGTACTCCTAGGGGAGCGGAGGGGAGAAGGCACGGGGGCTTTCCGATCCCCCCCCCGCCGCTTCTTTTTCGCTTTTTAGCCTTTGTTTGGTTTCCTCCCAGCGAGCAGCGAGCAGGCGGCGGAGGACAACCCCCCCCCCCTCCACGTTCCGTATACAATTTGTGTGTTTTCTTTTTTTTTTTTTTTTTTTTCCGGAGAGAGAAAAAAAAAAAAGAGAGAGAGAAAAAAAAAAAAAGCCAAAAAAAAAGAAAAATACAACGACCACAGAAGGGGAAGGAGGAGAAGAAGGCAAGGCGAAGGCAGCGCGGAGCCGAGGCAGGACGGGCGGCGGACGGGCGGCCGGCGGCGCGGCGCGGAGCGCTAGCAGGTGAACCCCGCGCCCCGGCGCCCCGGCGAGGCTGGGAAGGCGGCGGCGGCGGCGGCGGCGGCGGCGGCGCGGGCGGCGGCCCCGGCAGCGGCCCCGGCAGCGGCGGGCAAGGGCGCTCGGCCGGCAGCCGGCGGCGCGGCGGCGGCGCGGCGGGGGCGAGCGGCGGGCGGCGGCGGCGGCGGGCGCGGGATGGCCGCGGCCACGTCTAACCCCTACCTCCCCGGCACCGGCATCCTGGCGGCCGGCTCCATCGTCCACGCGGACTCGGGCGGCGGCGGCGGCGGCGGCGGCGGCGGCATGCAGCCGGGCGGCGTGGCCGTCACCTCGGTGGCGGCGGGCGGCTACCGCGGCGACCCGGCGGCCAAGATGGTCCAGAGCGACTTCATGCCGGGCGCCATGGCCGCCAGCAACGGCGGCCATATGCTGAGCCATGCCCACCAGTGGGTGACAGCCCTGCCCCACGCCGCCGCCGCCGCCGCCGCCGCCGCCGCCGCCGCCGCCGAGGCCGGCTCGCCCTGGTCCGGCAGCCCCGTGGGCATGACGGGCAGCCCCCAGCAGCCGCCGCCGCCGCCCGACGTGAAGGGCGGCGGCGGGCGCGACGACCTGCACTCGGGCGCGGCGCTGCACCACCGGGCGCCCCACCTGGGCCCCCCGCACCAGGGGCACCCGGCGGCCTGGGGCGCGGCGGCGGCGGCCGCCCACCTGCCCTCCATGGCCGGCGGGCAGCAGCAGCAGCAGTCGCTCCTCTACTCGCAGCCCGGGGGCTTCACGGTGAACGGCATGCTGAGCCCCCCCCCCGGCGGGCAGAGCCTGGTGCACCCCGGGCTGGTGCGCGGCGAGACGCCGGAGCTGGGCGAGCACCCCGGGCACCACCACCACCACCACCACCAGCACCCCGGGCACCACCCGGCGCACCACGGCGGCGTCAACAGCCACGACCCGCACTCGGACGAGGACACGCCGACCTCCGACGACCTGGAGCAGTTCGCCAAGCAGTTCAAGCAGCGGCGGATAAAGCTGGGCTTCACGCAGGCCGACGTGGGGCTGGCGCTGGGCACCCTCTACGGCAACGTCTTCTCGCAGACCACCATCTGCCGCTTCGAGGCCCTGCAGCTCAGCTTCAAGAACATGTGCAAGCTGAAGCCTTTGTTGAACAAGTGGCTGGAGGAAGCCGACTCCTCCACGGGCAGCCCCACCAGCATCGACAAGATCGCGGCGCAGGGCAGGAAGAGGAAGAAGCGGACCTCCATCGAGGTGAGTGTCAAGGGGGCCTTGGAGAGCCACTTTCTGAAATGCCCCAAGCCCTCCGCCCAGGAGATTACGAACCTAGCGGACAGCCTGCAGCTGGAGAAGGAGGTGGTCAGGGTTTGGTTTTGCAATCGGAGGCAGAAAGAGAAACGGATGACCCCCCCGGGGATCCAGCAGCAGACCCCCGACGATGTCTACTCGCAGGTCGGCACCGTCAACTCCGACACGCCGCCCCCTCACCACGGACTGCAGACGAGCGTGCAGTGAGGGGCACCGACAGGGCCGGGGAGGGGGACGGGGAGGGAGCTCGGGGCACCGCGGGCCGGGCCGGGCCGGGCACCGCCGCACCGGCCCCGGCCCCAGCACCGGCCCCGGCCCCGGTAGCGGTACCGGCAGCGGCAGCGCCGCGCACACCCGCTCGCTCACACACACACACACACACTCACACACACACACTCACACCCGCACGCACGCACTCACACACACGTACACACACACACACACACGGTCCAGGCTCGTTCAGACTGCTTGTGTTTATATATATATGGATAGAGGCGTGCATCTATATATATATATATATATGTGAGAGCGAGACCAAGAGGGAGCGGTGGAGGAAGGATCCGAGCGAGAGCGTTTAGACTGTGCTGGGTAAAACGGGGCGGAGATGCGGTAATGCACCAAAACTGCAGATGTGTCGGGGGGTTGCTTGTGGGAACAGGGGTTGGCCGGGTGGGTTTTCGTTTGGTTTCTTTAGGGTTTTGCTTTTTTACTCCCCCAGTTACCCCTCTCTCGCAGCGAGGAACGCCACTGATGTCTGCACCTCTTCTCTCCCCTCCTCCCCCCCCCTGCACTCTCCCCCCTATCCCCAAAAGGGCTCTGTTCTCTGAATCACAGAAACTTTTTCCCCCCCTTTCTCCCTCTCTTTTTTTTCCCCTTTATTTTTCTTCCTTTTTTTTTCTTCCCCCTTTTTTTTCTTTCCCCCTCTTTTTTTTTTTTCTTTTCTTTCCTTTATTTTTTTTTTCTTAAATGGGAGCAATCCAAAAAAAAAGGGAAGCAGAAGCAAAATAATCTGATTAATCAGAGGGGGCCTGCTGCATTCCAGCACCCTGTTTTTCTTGGCCAAACTGGAGAATTTTGGTGCAAGGCAGACATCCACTCTGAAAACATATATATCTATATAGCTATATATTCTGCAAAAATGAAAAGGGCCACTTTTTCCAGGAAAAAAAAAAAATATGCACACAGCACTAAAAACAAGCAGACTGCATAGGGAAGCAAATACATATATATATATTTATCTATATATATAGGTATAGCTATAGAACAAAAATATGGAAATAAATGCCCGCACACCGAAAACTGACCCCGAGGAGAGAGGGGGGAGGGACAGACACCGGGGGGAGGGTGGGAGAAGGAGAGGTTGTTGGTCCCTAAAGTTCGAGCTCTGTAGAAGGACTTTGCATGAATTAAGGGAACCAGCGAGAGAAAGGGAAATAATTCAGGGCTGTCAAAGTCCTGCTCCTGACGGCTGCCAATCACCATGGAAGAGTCATAAAAAAAAAAAAAAATCCACTGCTAATATTTTTTTTATTAATATTTTTATTTTTTATTTCTGGACTGATTCAGATAAAGGGATTTAGAAGGACTGAGCATCTGCAGCTGCACTTATCTGAACTTCTCCTCTCCTAAATCCGTTGCCAACTTTGATTGAATGGGTGCTGTGGATGTGATTATATAATACTGCCATTTCCAAGCAGTGTTTTTGGTAGGTTTTAATAAACAGACTTTTCAAAAAGACGGCAATATAGAATTGTTAGATCCGTTGTTGATCTAAAAAAAAAAAAAAATTTGCTTTATATTTTCATTAAATGACTTCTTTTAATATTTTATTCAGAATACCTATGAACTGCTGCAAAACGGTAATTTATTTTTTCCCCAGATCTTGTATTACGTGTTTTTTTCAGACGAGCACAAATCAAAATGAAATGAAAATATGGACAGTTGTTAGGTAATAAGGGTATCTTTTGATGTGATAATTTGATTGTAATTTAATTTGAGTAGTGATTCCGTAAGAGCTGATTGAGAAAATAAATTTGTTAGAATGAAAGAGTCTGTGTCTGATGCATAAACCACTGTGTCGAAAAAAAAAAAAAAAAAAAAAAAAAAAAAGTTCTCGGAAGGCAAATGCTGCAAAAGCTGATGTGAGGGGCTCCCCCAAGCCCAACCTGCTCTCCGCACACCGCTCGGGGTCCCTGGGGCTGCAGCCTGCCAGCATCCCCGCCGGGTGCTCAGCACAATCCTCGCTCTTTCTCAGTCAAAATTCTTAATATCGTCCTCCACCCGCACAGGGACCCCGTGGCATGGGAAAGTGAGGCGAGATTAGAGGTGATAAAGGGCCACGTTTCTCCGAGAGGGGATGGTAGCGTTTGGATTTAGGATCGCACTTCAGGGGCAGGGCATGCCCGAGTGTATCCGCCGATAATCAATGGCCGATGCTGAAAGCAGGGATGTTTCCAAAAGTTCACTCTTGTTTTCTCTCTTCTCAAACTAAGGCTCGGGGAGGGGAGGGGGGCGAGCTATCAATGATTTTGAAGCATTTCGTGTCTGTGCAAAGATTGGGGTTTAATTTATCGAAGGAGAGGGTGCTTTTTTTCTTATTTTTCCCCAGAAGGATATACAGGATAATGCTTCCAGCATCCTCCGCACGGTTCACCGTTTCTGTTGCTGCTGCTGCTGTTGTTTGTGGTTGGTTTAGGCTTTTTCAATGGGGTGTGAAGTGGTGTAGCAAGAGTTTTTTTCGTTTTGTTTTGTTTTGTTTTTCTCTCTCTGCGGTAGTGCTGCCATACCTTCTTCGCGAGCAAGCGTGCGTGTTAGTGGCGGTGAAGCTGCCGCTGGATGCGGTGGGTAAGCCTGTCAAATTTATCCGCTGAATTTATGGCGATGTGCGGACAAGTGACTGACCGTTTCGGCTCGCTTCATTCTGAGCCGGGGACGTGGTGGGAAGCAGATAGCTGCTGCATTTAACGCCTCAGCCCGCCCCCACTAACGCTGTACGGGAGAATAAGGTTTGCTTTTATGATCCATCCAGTCCGTGGCTCCTTCCTCGCCTTCCTCTCCCTCCCCCTCGACCGCTCCCCCCTCTCCTCCCCCACCCTCCCCATCCTTCGCTTCTCTACGTGCTATGGACGCAGGGGTTAAAACCCCAGAAAACCGCCGTAGAAACAACAAAACATTTATTCCTTGCAGATAGGCCCGGTGTCAGTCCATAAATCAGGGGCGAGCCGAGCGTGCCGGGATGCGGTACGCGAACGCCGCTCAAACAGCACCGCCGGTTCGACCCGGGAAACCCTAAAGGCCCTGCTAACACGGAAGAACAAATAATAATGGTGATAACGGTGATTAAAAAAAAAATAAATAAAACACAAAGGGAGAAGGAAAAAAAAAAAAAAAAAAAAAAAAAGCCTGACAGGGTAAAGGACGCTGCTTCTTTGTTCGCTGTAGCAGGAGCCCGGCCGGTGTCGCGCTTATGGGAACCGGCCCCGGGGCGCAGGCGGCGGGCGCTCGGGACACGCGAGGAGGGACCCGGTGCTGGCACCTTGTGGGGGGGGACACAGGGGGCCGTGGGGCACGGGGAAGGGCTGGTGACATTTCTCGGCGGGGTTCGGTTCCTGGGATTTGGATGGCAACAAAGAGCTAACATCCAGGCTTGGCGCTGGTTGCCATTAGAAGGCAACCTTTGCGGTTTTGCTGCGTACGAGGAGCTGGGATTTAAAGGGTTTGGTAGCTTGCGGTTGTAGGGACTTGTAAAATGTGCCCGGTTCCGTCTGCTCGTCATGCACAAAAAAGTGAGGCCGCGCTCGTGTCCCCCCTCCGCTCCCCCCCATCACCCCCCCATCATCCTCCTCCCCCCCCCCCCCCCCGAAACTGAATCCTCTGAATGTATTTGGGAATTTCAGGGCTGTGAGCCTGCGAGATAACCAGGGGTAGATAATCACGGAGAGGTTTGGCGTTAAGGGTGATATTGTTACACGTGTAAATAATGAAAATATTGTTATAGATCGCCAGATCTCCTAATGAATTTCGTAATTGTGTTCATTTATAATATCAGTGTTCTGTGCTTGGTGACTGAGTCGGCATCATTTTCCTTTTCTCCCTCCTTTTTTTTTATTTTTTTTTTCTTCCTACCTAAAGGAAAGCCAAATGCTTTTACAAAGTTATGTTTGCTCAGTCTGGGTAATCCCGAGATGTGATTATTTATAGTTTACATTCTCATTTCCTGCGGTCCTCTGCTACGCCCTGGTCTTCTCACTCCCATCCCATCCTTCCCCCGTCTCGTCTTGTGTACAATAAATCATTTTCAGGTGTATTTAAATAGTCATCTCACCGCTGCCGGGCCGCGTGTTTCCCGGGATTCAGCCAAGAGCTCTGCCTTGGTTGAAAAACGCAGCGGTCCCTCTCGGAAGTGATCTCTAAAGAATCCTCCTGCTTTAATGTAGTGACTCGTGTTTGCACATTGCAATGTTCCCAACTCGTTTTGTACGGCCGGGTTTTAATGGAACGCTTAGGGAATAATCGGTTCCGATAATTTTATCAATGAGTGTAACATTTGAAATAATCTTAACAATCCGTTTTTTTTTTTTTTTTTTTTTAATGATATATTTGTAAAATATTTATCCTGTTGAAAGCAACAACATATTGTCGTATTTATTCGTTTATTTTTGTAATAAATGGTCGACGCCTTCAAGCTGCTACTTCTATCTATTTACGCAGGTAGCCCTTTAGGGGCACAGTCCTATTCGTTCCAGTTCGCACGAGAGCGTAAAATCACGTCTGGGGCTGGCAGCTGCAGGACAGCACTGTAGGCATGAGCTCCTTCGCCACATGCAGTGTAGTTTGCTTAAGTTCCAGGGTAATTAATCAAACTCTAAAAGGGATGCAACAAGTCCTGGCCTCGGATGCGGGCGAGGAAGGAAGGGTTTAAGGCGAGGAGGAGGTGGCGAGGCCCCCAGGAGCTCAGGTAGGGCGAGGGGAGCGCTCTTTCTGGGGCGAGGAGGATGGCTCAGGGCAGCGGAGGCACATGGCCAGCGAGCCCACCAGGATTTTCAGTTGCAGTTTGCGATAATTGAGCGGGTGCAGCCTTCAATGGGAGGCTTGAGAAAGGCGAAAAGAAAGGGAGCGAGCGACCCCGTGGTATCAATGACACAGCAGTAGGGAGCTTTGCTTTTTTCTTTTTTTTTTTTTTTTTTTTTTTTTTTTTTTTTTTTTCCTTCTCCTTTGCCCGACAGAGGCTTTGGTGAGACAAAAAGCGGAGGGGTTAAGGCCTGATCGAGGGGAGGCTAGCCTCCCTCCCGGCCTCCCCGCCGCCAAACGAGCAGCGGCACCGGGGCGCTCCGGGACCCCTCGGGGCCGAGGCCACTCGCGGGCGCCCCACGCGTGGGCAGCCCCGACGAGGCGGCCACCGCTCCCTTCCCCGGCCCCAACCCCGACCCTAAGTCCGACCCCAAACCCCGTCCTCGTCCCCTGAGGACCTTGTGGGGGGCTCCGGTGGGTCCGGGGCCGTGCCGGGGTGCGGCGGGCGGGCGGCTCGGTGGCGGCGGCGGCGGCTGCTGCGGGTCCCACAAGTTGTGTTCCTCGTGGCGCCCATTGAGCAAAAAACCGCACGATCCTTTCTCCCCGATTTAAATTTCGCGGATGAATTACCATACAGCGGTTGCTTAGCAACTAAATTCAAGCCGGGCTAAGAATATGCAAGCTTTTTGTATTCTCATTAATAAAAATGCCACTCTGACACAGCAACCTGACTTTGGATCACTGCAACTTCTGTAAAAGCCATAGGAGAATACAAACCGGCTCCCCCGTTTAATTACAGATCAGAGTGGCTTGAAATGTGATGTTTTGTTAATCTATCTCCCTAAAAGCGATGTAAAAAATAACGGCTTTTCAAGAGCAGTGGAAAACTACTTTTTTTTTTTTTTTTTTTTTTTTTTTTTTAATGGAGCTGTCTCCTGGCGCTGCTGATAGCTGGAAAGCGAAACCTTTCGGAGTCCTGCAGCCGAGCATCCTCTCTCCCCCCCCCCTTCCGTTTTCGGTTTGCTGAAATCAAAAAAACATGAAGACTTTCAGAGCCACGGGGGAAAAATGCATATATGTATTAAGCTGCAGCCCACCAGCGCGTTAGGGAGGCGAGTATCAGTGCAAAAAGAAAGAAAAATGGGGAAAACTTCAAGGTGCAGCAGCAGGAGGGCTCAGCCCCATACTGCAGGGCGCAGCTCAGGCAAGCAGCGAGTGGGTGCTTGGGCCGGGGAGGGCGGCAGAGGGGCCTCCAGGGACACCTTGTTGAATGTTTGTCTCCCAAATTTCTTTCCACTTCTGCTAGCGTGTCGTCTGTGTTGCTCTTAGATCGGCGGAGATAAGATCTTGGCGTTCGATGCAGCCAGATCTTGTGGAATGACCTCATCCTAGGAGGACTGTGTGTGTATATATAGGAGTATTTAAACATAGACTCTACACCTACATGCGTAGATATATATAAAGCTGTGTGTGCATGTGTGTGGATAACATAGATCCCTGTGTGTGTATATACGCCTGCAGCAGCGCAGAAACTTTCCTGCCAAGTCTCGAGTCCCCAGGCAGGGGGGACGGGGGCCACAGAGCGGGACAGAAGGTGGCCGCTCTGAAGGGCACCACCAAGAGCAGGCCAGGGCGTTTCGGCATGGCAGTGAGTGCAGGGTGCTGGTATTAAGAGTTGGAGCTGCTGGTTTTTGTGTGCTATTGTGTGTGCCTTCAGCTCCCTCATAGGGAAGGCTGGCTGTGGGACAGGCTCGCTTAGTTTCTTCTTGGCTATGTTTTTTTTTATTTTATGGTGCTTTTTCAGCAGCAAAAGGCTAAATCCTAACTTCCTCCCTTCCCCTCCCCATCCCCACCTTTATTTTCCCCCCCCTTGGAAGTACTAAAACACAAACTGAATTGTAAGAAACCCAAACCACATTAAAAGTTGCTTGGGTCCGGGCATGTGTTTTTCTGATGGGGTTTGTCCACAGGAGGGGAAGGGGAACTCAGAGGGCTGTCCGAGCTGTGCAGGTCACCAAGGAATCAGGGGGTCTCCCCTCCCTTTTCCCTCCCAACCCCCTTCTCTCTCACTCTCTTTTGAGGTTTTCTTTTCTCCCCTGAAAGGGGGAGGATGGCTTGAAGGGGGGTGGTCAAGGGGGGTAGACGTTTTCAAACGTGAGTTTGTGATGGAGGGAGGGAGCTCGCTCTCTCAGCAGGGTTTAGCCTCTACTCACTTTAAAACGTAGAACAGCAGACAAAAAAAAGAACCCCATATAACAAACACCGAGGGAAGAAAGGCAGTGAAGTGAGAACCTGTGAAGACTCGAGTCCCCCTGAATCTCAGGCTCACCCAGAGCTCTAGCAGAGTGTTTTGCTTCTCTTCCCAACGGTTATAGGATGACTATCACAAAGCTACAGCACAAATAATCATGTTCCCTTCCATTCTGCATCTCTCCCTCTCCCTAACAGAGTTGAGATTAAAAGCCAAAATCTGAACGCAGCCCTTGCAGAGCAGCAGGATTGTGCCAGTACATATGTTTCCCACTCACGTGTTGAAAACTGTACCTTCAAACATAGGCTTGTTTCTGATAGCTTGCATTTCTTCAGCTGCAAGGGGGAAAAAAAAAAAAAAGCTAAACATAACTTTCCTGAATTGTTCCTATTGCGCATGTTGGTGGGGTGAAAAGACAGCGCTACATCAGCTCGATACCTTCAAGGCAAACAGAAGAGGGTTAGCAAGACACGCTCACTGGCACGACGGGCGTACCCGAGCAGAGATCTTTATTTTACACTTGGGATGGTTCAAACCGATTTGACAACAGCACTGAACACCACAACGTAATCAGTTTGGGAACAAACTTTCCTTCAGGGCAGTGCGAGGTGGATCTCGGCTCCTTGATGCCAGACGTTTGGGCTCTCCACGTGTCCCCTTGTTGCTTTCCTTGCAAGTCGCGTAGTGCAGAAGAGGATTTCTATCTATGGGGATGGTGCTTTCGGATCCAGCTGTTGTGCCATGCCCGCCAAAGTCCAGACACGGGGTGCCAGCAGAATTGGTCTTTCCTCAGAGGGAGCCTAAAATGAGATGAGGAGAAATGGATTAGAAAGGGGAAAACAGCTGGCGATTGCTGCCCTTGTCGGGAGTAGGCCTGCTCTTAAACCCAACGTCAAGGCACCGCGATAGGCGTGTGAAATGACAAAGACAGACGCTATTTCTTTCCCAGGTCCATGTTGAGTGTAGAAAGCCAAAGGATTGTTGACTGTCTTGTGTCCGGGGCCATCCTTTCAAATTGAAATGAATTGATTTAAAAAAGCAGGGGCTTGGCTAATGGGGAACCGCATGGCTGCTATATTTATGTGCAGAAAACCGAAATTTAAACAACTTGAGGCAGTGTGGGATGTAGAAACGTTTTATATATAGTAACCTTTTTGTTATTAGTTTTGGAAGTGCTTGGTGATGCTTCCCTGCCAGCGCTCCATCGAGCTGACTGTAGAGCATTGAGCGCGCGCTACAGCCGAGCAGGGGCTGTTTGCTCAACAACTCCAGGCTCCATTTCCAACTGGAGCACTATTGCTGTACACTCGGGGCTACTCGCGTAAAGCCTGGTAGAGCACTTCGCCCAGCACGAGGCTGAAATACCAAAAGCAATTGCCTGGTGGTAGGAGGCTTCAGATTGGGGTTTCTTTCGGCTATTTTTCTTTGTTTCCTTGGGGTTTTCCCCCTCTGTGTGGCTGCAGGTGAGAGCCAGAGGACGGGGACACCAGAGGTTGAGTTTGGGTCCACCTCTCCACCTCCCTGCCAAGTCCAAGGCATCCCGAATATTTACCAAGTACAAAAGAAATGAGAACTGCTGGGCATTGATCATTATTATATCCCTGCCCCGACAGAAAATGGGCCCAGGAAAGCAGAGCTGAAACTAATCTTTCGAAAAGAGGGGAAAAAATGGCTTGGTGAAGAATTGTGCTGGAGAAACATACATTTCTTTCATCTTCTAGATCTCTCATTCAAAACAGGGGCCCATCTGCCCGAGTGGGACATTTCTCAAAGAAATCTAATAGATGTTTGTTCCAGAGACCACACTAAAGCCACAGACCAAATGTAAGGTGCAAGGCTCTCCATTTGTTTCTCCCTCCCTCCCTCTCTCTCTCGCACACCCCCACACACATGCAAACATACATTTCCTTCTCGTCCTAAAATAATAAATTATCTGCTCTCCAGTTCTGCTGCCTTCTCTATTTTATGCAGATCCATACCCAAATGTGTACAAAAATTCTTAACTCAGTTTGCCGAAATCGCCTAGATTGTCGGGGAAATTAAACTAAACAAGGAGCTGTGTGAAATGTTGAACTTTAAATACCATCCGCTACCTCGAGAAGAAGAAAATGAGTCAATAAACACTCAGGTTATCTGCTACGTTTAGATGATCGTAATTAAAAGAATTATTTTGTTCGTTTTTTTTTTTTTTTTCCTTTTTTATTTATTTATTTTTAATGGTGAGAGCTCCCTTGTGCTCTAGCAGTGAACGTTTGAAAATGATGCTCTTTTGGGCTAAGGGATGGGGTTAGCGTCTCCCTTAGGTGTTACCGATGGATATGGATGTGCCTAATCTTATGAATGGTAGGTGGATTTCTGTGGCTCCCAGGCGAGATGACAGCATCACCCTCAGCGGCCCAGAAGAGGCGGCTTTTACCTGAAGAGCTAGGCTTGGGTTTGACGCCCTCGATGTCGCGGTGGGGTTCGGTTTGGGGTTTTCAATTGCCCTGCCAAGGCGATGTTAACGCCGCGTAGAGCAGGGCCGAGGCCGGAGCGGAGCGAGCCCCGTCATTAACAATGGCAGGAACAAAGGAAGGGGACCAGTCAGTCACCTTGACGGGAGATGCCCGCTTTGTTCCTCGGCCCCCAGCTGCATCCCGACGCCCCTATAGGGAAGCATCTCCCGGGAAGGAGCGATCCCCTCCGGCCGCTGTCCCAAACCCAAGCACCCTCCGCAGAGCTGCCCACGCACCCCGCTCCGCACGGAGGCTGCCAAAAGCCTTCGCTCCCTCACTCCTGCTCCCATTTCTCTGCTCTCTGCTCCCCTGGCAGCGCCCACGGCTCCAGCTCCCGGGGCTCGCCGCGGCCGCCCCACGCGGGGGGCTCCGCGCAGCTCCCACGCGGGGACGGGGCGAGCCCCGGGGGCTGCCTCCCGGCCGCCAAAACCCGCGTCCTGCTCCTTTTGCAGGGAGCAGAAGGACAGACCGACAGGCTCCCCCTCCCCGCCTCACCCCACGCCCCGCGTGGCAGAAGGAGATCCCCACGCAGCGCCGTGGGAGGCTGGGGAGGAGCGGGCTGTGACAGTGGGGTCTCCATCCCTGCAGCCCCATGCTTGTGGTCGGGGCAGGGGGACGGAGAGGGGGCTCCCCTAACCCCATCCTGCAACGCAGAGAAGGGAACCCCCGGCCCCTCTCGGGGCTATTTTCCCCCCCTTGGGGTCCGAGGCCGGGGGACCTCCTGGCTCTCTAGGAGGAGGTGAAGGAGACCTGGCGACCTAGCCCGGTGGTCTAGGTTGGACCTAGGTGGATGGAGGCCCGAGGAGAGCCGCGGAGATGCTGGGTGCTGCCAAACCCACACTCGCCACGCGTGGGGAAGGGGTCTGGGGATAGCGGAGGTGGTCAGAGCCTAAAGTCCTTGCTTCAAAGGTTACCAGCTTGCTTGCCCAGGCTTCAGAGAGGGGACAAGGGGGAAAAACGACCAGCAGGACGACTGGAGGTTTCAAAGCACCGAAAAAAAAAAAAAAAAAAAGCCCTTGGAGATGCTGGGGACTCGCCCCCAGCCCTTTTCCCTGGGATGCACGCGTCGGGGGAGCTTTTCTCGGGGTGCTCTCCAAAAAGGCCGCCGAGCGCCCCTTTTGGCCTTGGGGCGCACGCACCTGCAGCCTCGGGACCCCTCGGGGCTGTGCCGGGAGTAAAAAAAAAAAAAAAAAAGCACGGGGCGAGGCGGGGGGGGGGTCCGGATCCTGCCCCCCTCCCGCTGGGAGCCGCGGCGGCGGGGCAGGGGCCGGCCCCGGCAGCCCTTTATGCGCAGCGGTCAGCAGCCGGGTTGCGGCTTTGCAGCTGCATGCAAATAAATTCCCCGGCGATAATCTAATGCGGGTGTGCTGCCCCGACGACAAAGTGCCTGCACAAACGCAAAAGGGTGTTTTTCTTTTTTTTTTTTTTTTTTTTCTTTTCCCCGGGCGCCAACGTCCCCGCAGCCGAAAGAAAGAAATAAAAATAGGGAGGGAGAGGGAGAAAGTTGCTTAGGACGCGTGCCACATCAAAAGCAGCCTCCTTTTGTGCTTCCTGCACCCCTGGGAGAAGACCAAGAGCTGCTCCAGCTGGACAAAACGATTCCACGCGTGACGAGCAGGGGAGAGGTGCCCTGCCCACCCGGCCGCCCGTTGCCACCTTGTCTGTCCCCTTCCCCCGGGAGAAATGCATCCCTTCCCCACCTTTCCATGTTATTACAATTACAGCTGTGGGGGCTGGCGGTGCACACTGTTCTTCTACCTTGCAGGTAGAAGTTGTTTTGCTTCTTTGGTCTGCTGCTCTCCAGGAAAGGTCCGTCTGCATGTAGAAGGGGAGGGCCGGCTGGTGCTTTGCTTGCCCGTGTTATGCAAAAGCTGAGCAGAGTCAATGGGATGGGGAAAAAAAAAATAATAAAAAAAAAAAAAAAAAGAAGAGGGCGAATCCTTGAGAAAGAACCGGAGTGGGAGATGGAAAAAAAAAAATCCCAACAACCTAAATTCAGAAAGGATGGGAGGAGTGTAGTTTCTCACTTTGTGGACTCCCATAAAAGAAATATAATAATAATAAAAAAATCGTATTGAAGGCTAAGGCTGGGAGGGGGGCAGATTTTGCTTTAGGGGGTGCGAGCTGGCCTTGGTGACCCCTCGTGTCCCCCTGGACGGGCTCTGCCCCCCGGGTACCCCCTTTCCATCCCTCCTCCTTTCCCCGTCCCAAAGTTTGGTAGGGAGCTTGGAGGTGGGGGAGCATTATTCCTAGGGAAAAACCCGTTCCCTGGCAGCAGAGGGGCAGCCCCCCCACCTGCCGGTTCCCCCGGGGCGCAGGCAACGGGTGCGTGCTCCCCTACCCCCGGGGGGGCTTTCCCAAACTTTGCCCAACTCTGCCACCAGCCGGCCCGGCTCGCTCCCTGCCCGGCTGGGCCAGCCCAGCCGCCGCTGTCCCCTGTGGGATTTTTTTTTTTTCCTCCCTCCTCTCCCCCCTCCCTTGACTCTCCTGCCCACCGCTGCCTCCTTTTCTCCGCGGACAAAGCAAAAGCCCCGGGCCGAAGCGGCCAAGCAAACAGAGCACGACAAGCCCCCACCTCTGCTGCCCTCTACACAATGCGAGCTCTTGGGGAGGGGGGGAAAATCTCCTCCGGGAGGTGCCCCTCGCTCCGCACCCCCTGCTCTGAGCGGATTTCGGCACCCGGAGCCTGGCACCAAAGCTGCCCCCGCACCTTCCCGCACCCCTATGCGGGCACCGGGCATGGGCTGAGAGGGTCTCAGAGATCCCCGGGGGCAGGGGGGGCACCCAGGAGCATCCCCCCCTCTACGAGCAGCCTCCTCTCCCCTCTCTGGGAAACTGTGTTTAAAACAGCAGCTGAAACACAATTAATTGTAACTGATTAACATGGATTAGTTTGGCCTCCGAAGCACTTTAAGTCAATTCAGCAGCCATAATAATAATTAATCCATTAATAAGGACTATTGGTGCTCCGCCGCTAACGCCAGGAAAAGTTTCCCTGCGAAGTACAGGTGGCAGGGAGTGCTAAAACGAAAACATTCGCATGCAACTTTTTAACCAGAAGGGAAAGCACTTTGGTTATATTTGGAGACATGTGTCTCACACATTTCCCCCCCTCCCTTTTTTTTTTTTTTTTTTTTTTTTGTAAACTATGTAAGAATAAACATTACAGCTCTGGGCTTTTAATTTCTCCAGATGGAATCATAAAGTACCTAGTAGATTTTTTATTATTTTTTTTTAATACTATACAATTGAGGACACATGTCTGCTTTTCCCAGTGAGGACCGAGAAAGCAACTTAATTTGAAGGCACAGCAACTGAACGGCGTTGGGAGCGACGCACTCGATCAAGTTCACTTTAAAAGGCAGGAAACCGCCGAGAGCGCAGCACCTAAAGTTTTTCTCCATCCCACTCGATCTGCGGGGGAAGAGCTCCCGGCTGACCTCCCCCTACAATTTTGGCATTTCGGACGGCTCCAGGAGCGCACATGGCCAGCGGGGGGAGGCTGCCCGGCCTCATCCCGCACTCTCGGCCCCGAGGGGATGCTCCGGGGGGCTCCTCCCGCCTGAGCTCGGCTCCGCGCCCCCAGGAAAATAAGAAAAACGACGCTAATAAATAATAACAAACTCCGGGGTGTCCTGCCCTCCAGCGCATTATCAGGTTTGTGGTGGGGAAGACCACAGAGCCCCCTCGTCGCCCTGCCGGGAGCCCCCCCCTCTCCCCAGCCCCGCGGTTCCGACTTACATGGGTTCAGAGCAAGGGGCTCCCAGCGAGAGGGTGCGGGTGAAGGGTGGCTCCTTTACTTCCCCTACAACTCAGGTCCTGCCTGCGAGCCTCCAGCCCCGCGTCATCTGGGCACTGCAGACACCCGGCGTTAAATATGCATAAGGAGCAGTTCCTTTTCTTAAAGGAGAACTTACCCCAGCGGAAAGTTCACAGCCAAGCGCCAAGCTCGGGGGGGGTGGGGGGTGGGGGGGGCGGGAGGGCTTTGCTCTGCTTCCCCCCCCCCCCCACATACACACCCGGCGGCCCTAACCCCATCCTAAGGCAGCGGGGACCGGGACACTCGGGACACCGCTGGCCTAAATCGGCCACCGGCTGCCTCGCAGCCTGCGGGGCTTTCACCGAGCAGCACCCGCAGGACGGGGCCGGGCGAGGCAGGGGGGACAAGGGGGGGGACAGGGGGACAAGGGGGGGACAGAGAGATAAGGGGGGGCGGGCGCCGATCCCCCCTGGATCCCCCTCTGCGGTGCGCAACGCCCCGGAGCTTCCCCGCGGCGGTGGCTGAATTCCTGGAAACTTGATTTTTTTAATTTTTTTTCCTCACTGCCGCGTCCCGAACGTCCCAAATAAATAATAAAATAAACCCATAAAATAAAATAAAAAGCGAGGGCACGCACGGAACTGAGGGAAACACCAAACCCCAAAGCCCAGGCAAGCCGCGCAGGTTGCCCGAGCGGCTTTTGGGAAAGGCAAAGTGATGCTGGGGAGGGACGGGGACGCGCACACGGCTCTGCCCGAGCTCCCCCATCCCGGGACCGGCCCGAAATCCCCCCCCCAAGTCCCACCCGGTGCGGGAACTTCCCCTGGAGCAGCACCGGCACCGGGGGTCCCGACCCCCGCCTTGCCCTGGGGACCCGAGGAGGAGGCGACATCGCACCGCCGGGTGTCCCCGTTTCGGACAATGAGGCTGTTCTTTCTTTTTGATTTTTCCCCTATTTTTTATTTATTTATTTTTTTTAACACGTGGTTGTAAAGTCTGTAGCGCCATCTAACGGGGGGCGGAGGCCGCTCCGAGCCGTGCCGCGCCGCCCAGGGCAGGGAGCAGCGGGGGCGGCACAGCTCGGCTTGGCACGGCTCCTCCCGGGACCCCCTCGCCCCCGGTATGGGGCAGCGGGGAGGTGCCCTTGCTGTGCTTTGTATCCCGGACTGTGGGCTGTCCCCCCCCCGAGCAACCCCCAGCCTGCGCATTTTTAATTTATTCGCCTTTATCTGTGTCGTTGTAGATGCGAAGAGTTGGTAAAGGTACTTTTTTTTTTTTTTTTTTTTTTTGGGGGGGGGGGCGGGATAACGGAGGGAAAAGAGGAATGAATAAATCCCAAGCTGAACAGAGCAGAGGGTGGATGGGAGGGAGCCCTCCCAGCCCAGCATATTTGAGATATTTGACATCCCTCTTCTGGGAGGGCCCCAGCAGGCTGCTGCATCCTGCAGGCAGTGAGGGTCCCCATTTCTGCTGCTGCTTTGGCATCCCAGCGAGCTCTGTGATCCCAAAGCTTTGGAGCGTATGCTCATTTTGAAGGTTAAATTACGACGTGGCCCTTTTGCCAGGGCACTGCGACCATGCCCGTGTTCACAGCCAGAGCAATGCTTATTTTGGGAGGCAGCGGACCTCCCAAAATGAATTTGAGGCCCCAAGCGAGTTGCCCAGATTAGCAGCTTGCTCACCCCAGTCCCGCGGCAGAGGCAGCAAAATGTAACAGAGACTGTCCAAGGCAGGTCTGGGCTCACATAAGGTCAGAGCCAGTCTCTACAGGCACCTGCCACCTCTCTGCATCTCTTGCCACCCCTAAGTGCCTCGTGTTACAATGAGGCGTTTCTGCTAACCCAGGGTAGAGGTTTTTCATCAGGTTTAACATTTACTTTCACTCTGCTTCTGTATTACTGCTACAGATGCGGAGTCTGAGCAACACCTTTAATGACACATACCGGCTTTGCTGTATTTACATACGTCTTCCACGTTGGCAGGCAGGTCCAAAGCAGCACAGAAATCTTTCTGTCTGTGTCTCAGGTCATAAAATATTAGTGTAGCCTTGGCTAGCAAAAGGTGCATTTGCATCAGCCACTCAAACTTTATTTATGTTTCAGCCCAGGTTCTCCAATGCCCTTGGCTATCACTTCTGCATGCTGCAAATCCCACGGGACTTGGATGGACGGGTTACGTTTGCCAAAGAGATTTTGGATGATGAGGCACCTGAGTGCCACTGACACCCAATGGCTCCTAAGTTTAGCCCTGCTAAGGCATTTAAGGCCAGCGCAAACAAAAGGTTTAGGCTACAAACACCTGTGTGGTCCCAATTTCTTCCAGATTCCAGTAGGGACATAAAAGCCTAAACAAGAGTTACAAGTCTAAATCTTTTGTTGAGTGTGGACCTTAGTCTTAAATCCCTAAAATATTTAATTTCTAACCCCCTTTTTATTTTGTTGTAAAATCCAAAACATCTTTGATGGGCACCATGATGTTTGGAAATGGGGTTCATCTACCTAGATTGCCTACACCTTCTGAGGAAAAGAATGGCCAAATATGCAGAAAAATCTAAAAAAAAAAAAAAAAAAGCCTGAAATTCAGCTCTTAAATCCCCTGACAGCTGGAAGTAGAGTTTTTAGGTGCTCTCTCTTTATTTATTACATAGAGCAAAAAAATCCTACACACCAGAAGGAATCTGAAGGGCAAGGTGACCAGGGCTGTATCCCTTCTGACGGTGCTGCGTCATGGGCCACTACATAAAAAAGACAATTAGGCGTTGGTAATGACTGCCTGATCAATTTTCTGCTGCATGGTCAAATTGTATCGGATTCCGCATTTTCAGAGGTGAAAGTGTGATTTATAATTCCCATCCCTTGTAAACTTCTGACATCTTCTGAGCCTAATAATTAAAAAATAACATCCTCACACTTATTCCAGGTTGTGAAAACAAACCCAGCTTCACAGGGCTAAAACGAAGTAGAGCACTGCCACTGAACTGGTTTTATAGGCAAGAAATTGGAAACGCATAATGTGTATATCCTCAGACAGGAATAGATTTTCATTCTTGAGTCTGGGAATGCTCATCTGGTTCTCTAATTGGGAGGAAGAGCAATTTCTGTCTACACTGAAACAAGAATGTATTTTCAGGGCTATGGACAATAAAACAGACAGCCTCTGACAGTTGGGCTGGGGTGTCTCAGAGTAGGCACAAAAAATCAGTCACACTCCAGTTCATTAACCACCTATGAAGAGTTGGGCTAGAGAGGTTTATGAATACATCCAATGAAGGATTTGCATGTCTAAAAAGTTAGTTGTCTCACTACTTAGCTTTCGAGTGCCTTGCCCTGAGGCTGGCATCCCTCATGATGTTGTGTTTGGCACCAGGGCTCACTACGCTGCAAGTGGAGAAGGTGTCTACAGACAAATCTTTTGTGCCTTGTCCAAAGCCATGCTGCTCAGTGAAGGACAGGAACAGCAGAGAAGCCCTGGCTTGTGGTTACTTTGGCAAATGTGAATTATGGGTTTCAGCTAAGAGAATCTTTTAAACTGAGAAAGGAAAAGTTTTTCCTCCACTCTTAGCTGAAGAGCAGTGGAAGGACGGCTGCCCCAATGCCTTTCGGTGGAGGATTCCCCACTCTGCTTCTTCAGTCGCCCCATGCCACCACCCCACAAGGAGTGTGAGGCCAGAAGGACAGCAGATGGCACATTTTGTTGTCACAACTTGCAGATTAGGAAAGGTCCGCCTGACTTTGGTGAGGGAGAGCCACTTTTAGCTCTGCAGTAGCAGATACTTGTTTCTGTCAGGTGGGATATAAAGACTGGATTTCAACCTAAAATATGACACCTATTGTCTTTTACCATGTAATCTGGAGTAATTCAAGATTTTGTCATTCAAAGAAGTTAAACTTTGGCTTTGAAATTATTTCAGTGTTGTGTTTTCTCATACTTGAAAGGTGAGTACAGCTCCTTGAGGTAACTCAAGGCAATGCATTTCTGTCTGCAGCCCCAGGAGGACCATAGGCAGGAGCAGCTGTGGAAACTCAGCTGTGCCGCTCAGAAGGGTCAGCCCATCTAGCCCAGCTTTTGATCCCAAAACTGCTGAAGTCACAGAATCACAGAATCATTAAGGTTGGAAAAGACCTTCAAGATAATCTGGTCCAACCATCACCCTACTACCAATGTCACCAACTAAACCATGTCCCTAAGCTGTGGTGGGAGGTATCTGTTCCTCCAAAATCATTTTGCTGAACCATTGGTGAATTATGTGATGGGACTCTCCTTTTTTATTTTATTTTTTTTTTCCTCTGTGGGTTATTTCTGATTCAGATAAAAAAAAAATCTGTCAGCTCCGAAGACTGCTCTCATAGTTCCTCCCTTGCTGGTGGACAAAGACAAGGGACCCAACCCTTTGGGGGTTCCTCTAATAAAGCAAAGAGTGTATGAATTCCTTTGTACAAAAATGAAGTGGCTTCATCCCCATGAAGGTATTCATTTAAAGTCAGAGTAGTTTTCAGAAGTGCTAGGGAATAAACAGACTCAGTGGGTGCTCGGTCCCTCTGTAATTCACGTCCCCTTCATGTAGATGCCAATGTTTTGACTTGGCTGGCTATCTTTAATATTTGGGTTTAAAACTTTTGGCCCATGTGTTCTGTTTCCTCAGGGCCCTCTAATCTTTAACTTTTACCATAGAAAAATCTTAATGATTTCAAGGTTCCACCTTGCTAGCAATATGGTTTGAATCAGATACACTGCACAGAGACTATTTTGATTTTAAAAAAGACCAACCTTCTGGTTTTATTTCTGCAGGTATGAATAAAAATCTGAGATCCTGTGTTTAGAGCTTGCCTAGTCTTGATAGCAGACAGCATGAGCGCTGCGATATGGATCAGTGATACAACATGTTTTCCTTCATTAAAAACACAACCTAGACATTAAAAACAGCCTGCTGGAGAATCATATTCATTTAGTAATCATGTAATTTCACAATCAAGGGGTTACTATCCCTCCTCCCCCCTCCCCCCTTTTAGGAGTGCCCATGAATAGAGAACATCTGAGACCAATAAGTTTGTGATACCTTTTTCTAAAAGCAAGGTCTGCATTTCAAATGTGGCTTCAGCAGTTGAGTTATCAGATCCAGCACTGACTGCAGATGGGATTTATCTTCACTGACGTTAGGCACATACTGGTAATGCATTGGCCAAGTCTGGACAGCCTCTGTATTTAGTGGAGAAAGACAGAGGGCAATTCATGCCCACCTTCCTAGGCACCTATTAAAGGGAGCGATGTGTCACCTTTGGAAGCTGTCTGCATTGCTCTGGCGATTATAGTAGAAACCCACGCAGCTAGCTTGGTTGTAGAGCACCAAACCAGATGGCTGAAGTTAGGGCAGACGGATCCTGTCCTACCTCTCTGTGGGCACAGCAGACAAGGAGAAGCTGCTCAGGGACTCGGGACTAGTCAAGATGAGCTGTTGCTACTAAATGTGACTGTATTTTGCCCGTATCAAACAAAATATCTTGGATGGGCTCTCTTTTAAAAATGGGTCTGACTTATACTGTGGCTGGTGGCCACAATGCTCAAGAAACTGGATTCCAGCCCTCAGCACATTTGATCAATTTATGATGATGCTGATTGATGTGCAGGTTTAGTTTGGCACTGCTCTGCTTGCCATCTTGTGCTGCTTCTCTGAGGCATGAGGTCTTCTAGTTTTTCTCCAAGACGGCAAATTGGACCCTCACTTTTGTTCAAACATTTTCTGTATAATCACATGAGTCTAGGAGCCAGGCATTAAAGGAAATGCCAAGCAGCATGAGACTGGTCATAAAAACAAAACAAAACAAAGACCTCCAAAATCCAAATTGAAACTTGGCAGAACTGTGTATAGGAATACCTTCTCATGTGGTTGCACGGGGGTGCTTTACTCAGGGCTAGCACACACAGATTGTACAGAGCTAAATTTACACTATAATAAACTCTCAGATTTTTCTCTCTTTACCCAGTTAGTGAGACCTCATGGTTTGGGAAGCTATGAAGGCAAGGGAGCTGCTGGGCTGGGCTGTGGTGGAAGAGACATTTATACTCCAAAGCCTATTTTGCTCCAAGGTTTCATGTGTCAGCTAGTGGTGGGATCAATAACACCAAACCTGGGAGGTCAGCAGCCCAAGACAGCCTGCTGCACTGGGCTGGAAATGAGCCAGTTGACAGAGCCATGGCAGAAGTTGAGTGTGCCTCAAGAGAAGAGCATGGTGATGCTGAGAATGGCCTTCTGAAGCAGCAGAATTCAAGCACCAGTTTCTTCAGAATATATCTCAGGGTGGCCTGCCACCTTCATTGAAAACTTCAATCCAAGGACCTTTCTGGAGAAGCAGCAGGAGCAGATGAGCCCTGTAGACAGAGGAGAAAATAGCCACCTGAGCAGCTGTAAGAACTCCATACATATTATCCCAGTGAATCCAAAAAGGAATTTCCCATTGCCTCTCATAGGAGGATGCCCCCAGCCCTTAGCTCTCTACAAGTAGATTTAGCCTCAGACTGGGAGAAAGCATCACTGCATTCATATGAGATAGTGTTAAACAAATGTCCTAGGTCACTTTGTTTTCTCTTTTGTTGTTTGGCTGGCAGGCAGGCAATGAATGGGGCTTATATTTCAAATGGAAAAGTTTAGCTGAGTATTCAGGAATGGCTGAGGAAAAGAACGTGTTAAATTTTACATGAAAACCTATTTTCTTCCTCTTTCACCATTCAAGTTACTGAATACTAAGCAAACTCAAAAAGCTTTTTACAAGATTTGTGTCTTTCTGTTTCAATCTAAGTTTGGCAAACCAGGAAAAGTTTGGATTTGAGAAACAGCTAAAAGATCTATCAAACACTGAAGGAGGCCTTCTCTCATCACACATATCTTTCCCTTTACTCCCTCCCTCAGATATTCAGCTATAGTTAGAACCACAAGACTGGAAGGGACTTCTTTGACTAGCAAGACCTCCTCTTATGTCAAACAGTGTCATAGATTTGCTTTCACCAACATATCAGACTCAATCTGAAATGCTATCAGATTCTTGGTGCTCGCTGTTCCCCCCAGCAAGACTCCAATGCTAGGAAATATCTTCTGATTTGCAACCTTGATGTGTTGTGGTGAGCTTCTTTATTCTCAGTCCTCACTTTTTGTTAAGCTTTACAAGGTAAGTTACCCAGGCCTCTTCTTATTTCCTCGTGATCATGTTAGTCATATTTCTGCAGTGCTTCCAGATGGTATTGAGCAATCCTGCCCATGGGTGCTCGGAGCTGCCCACAAGGTCTCTCTCTCTCTCTCTGTCTCTTTTTTTTTTTTTTTTTCTGTGTGTGTGTGTTAAAGCACTTTTGTATCTGTCTCGCTGGTTTTTAGTTACCTGTTTTGAATGCTGGGTCACACTGTAGCATGAGAGTCACCTTGGATGGTGTGGAAAGGTTTTTCTGCTTACTTCTAAGCTCAGAGCAATTAGGACTAATTGTACCATCAGCCCTAACTTCACATTTATTGATTAATTTTTAAATAAATCCTGTCCAAGAAAGTTCCAACAGACTTTGGTGTGTCCTTTCCTTTTACATTTTGTCCCGTTCCCTGTTTTGCACCTGGCCTTTCTTTTAAAAGTCATAAACTAATGTACCTTTGTTGAAGTGGTTATACAACCAAGATTAGTCTGTTGCTTCTTCTTCAGATTCCTGAAACTTTTAGTTGTGCAGACCTGCAGAAGTTCCAGGCCTCTTTCACATTGTTAATGCCTGGACTCTGACTTTACGAATCAATACCATGAGTTTACCAAATACTGCCCTTATTAAACCTTATTAACAGGCTCATTTATTAATTCCATTTTATTAGGAAATGCCAATCCCTGATCACTTGAGACATATTTTTTTTTCCTTTTCACTATAATCATTGGTTACCAAAAACAAGTCTAAAACAGTATCACTTCTCACTGAGAGTTTTATTAACAAATTTCCCAACTACTACATCCAGAAATATCTGGATCCTATCATGATTAGTGTCATTTATTCTTTGATCTGTATTTGGGAAGGTAAAAATTTCTCTGCATACTAGCCCAACAGAACTGTTCTCTCTAATGGCATTACTTCTGACTTTACCCACAACCAGACCAAACCAGGGGGTTGCACTTTCCAAACACTCTCTTTTGCCTTCTTCCCCTGACGTGATTCTAACTGGAGAAAATCCTGCTTTTTGCATGCCATCCCTTCTGCACGTCCTTCTTTGCAGTGTTTCATATCATTAACGCTCAGCTCTCTGCCACCACCTTCACCTTTATCTCTGCCTTGCTGAATAATGCATGCGCTTCGAGACCAGTGTTCCAGCCATGATTGCTATTCTGTTGTGCTCCCGGTGTATACCTGTCCTCCTTAATGCCCTGTCAGCTTAGTTCATGCTCTTCCCTTTTTTGGTACATAGAGTGTTGTTAAATATTTCTGTGCCCCATACCACAGCTTTGTTAAGACCTGCTCCTGACATTGTATTACTGACTTGGAAGGAGCTCGCATCACACTTTGCACTTTCTTTCTTCTTATTCCCCATCACTCTGATCACTGAAATTTCTTTGTCCTTTGGCACATCCTCATGTACCTGGGCTTTCTCCTCTGGTGTTCTACGGGCGTGTGGAGATTATTCAAGTCTCTGTCTCTGTACCCTTCATTTCTCAGTTCAAAGCTCTGCTTATCAGTCCTGCCAGACTTGCTTCCAGAAGGCTATTTCCACAGTCGCTCAGATGGAGTCTGTCCTTCAAAAAGGGTCTTCTTTCAGTAAATATATCCCAATGGTCAAACATTGACAGTCCTTTGGCTATCTGTTGATCTTCCTCAAAGCACTTTTTTTTTTTTTTTTTTTTTTGCCTAATTTTTATTTCCTACAGCATCAGGAAATGCTAGACCCCAGCGCTCTTTTTAAGTAAGTAACATTAAAAAAAGAATTCGAAAAATAAAAATGACATCTGCCCCAAATCTCCAGCAAAACAGCTCTAAAAGCAAACTCCCTCATGCAAGCAGCCAGCCCAGAGAGACAACGGAGATGCAACCGGAACCAGCAGTGAATATTCTGTTCCCCCCTCAGGACTTCTTGTCTACGCAGAGAGCTTTGCCATCCTTGCTGTGTCAGTCAGAAGCATGAAAACAATTGCCTGAGGTAGACAGAACAATATCGTGTGGAAAAAAAAAAAAAAAAAGGAAAAAAAAAAAAAGAAAAAAAAGTCTTTCTGCTGGTATATTATTTTGTTCATCAAAACGGTTCCACTGAGGTGACTCTGTTGGTATTATATTAGTGTAGCTTTGCTGGCAAGCTTTTTCACGTGTAGCAAACAAAGTCTAATGGAATAGCAGGCAGCAGGGACTACACCGTGTCCGTTCTACCACACCAGTTTGGGGTAAAAATGAATGTCATGTGAGAAAGGGTGGTAACAGCCCACGGTTGAATTACAAAAGGCTATGGTGGATGCCCTGGTAAATGTCCTCTGCTCACAAAACTTCCTCAGGAGTCACTATTTCTGAGCTGAGGGCTAACAAAAGTTCATCAGCCTCTTCTGGAAAACTAATATTCTAAACATGTTAAGGTATTAAAAACAAAGAATCAAACACCTAGAATATGACTGACATCAAAACACTGGCAAATACTTAAGAAAACAGAAGACTTAATTATAAGTGGACTTGCAAAAGTAAGGTAATGACTTCACTTGGGCAGGCAAAATGTATCCAGTGTTCACTCTCCTCTCCTCTCCTCTCCTCTCCTCTCCTCTCCTCTCCTCTCCTCTCCTCTCCTCTCCTCTCCTCTCCTCTCCTCTCCTCTCCTCTCCTCTCCTCTCCTCTCCTCTCCTCTCCTCTCCTCTCCTCTCCTCTCCTCTCCTCTCCTCTCCTCTCCTCTCCACACCTTCTCTCTTTTGCCTGAAAAGCTCATATTTTTGTGAAATGTGAGATGACGTCTCATCTAAACTCACAGTAAAATTTGATTGAATGAAATGCAAAAATGTATTGGCACCAGGAACAGCTTTGTATTGTAATGAATTCAGAACTGATGTGTGAATTAGGAAAAAAATATGGTATTTCTGGAAACACCAGCCCATTTTTAATGCAACAATTCTTTGTTGTTGTTCTTGTTGTTGTTAGCATATCACTTACAGAGTTAAAACAATGTAATTTTGTTGATGATGATCATCATAAGCACATACTATAAATATCGAATAAACTTCTCTGAAGAAACAGCCCCCTTGTTGTACATATTTCTGCATTATGCATCTAGCTTTAAGAGTAAATTAGGTGAAAGGAAAAGCTGGCTGGCTAGCCATTGAAAACAGAGCATTAGGAGTGTGTGTGGTAGTTTCTACACCTGGTTCAGTTCCTGATTCACTCAATGGACTTCAGGCATGTGATTTCAACTCTTTGTCTCATTTTCAGTATCTGCAGAACTGGAAACATGCTCACATTTATCTGTCCCTCTGGGCCCATAGAGGGTTCTTTAACAAAGCTGCAACACTGATGTAGGTGTAAAGCACATTGCTGAATAACTATGATTAGCATAGGAGTGGGTTGATGGCAAGCTGGCCATCAACATTATTTCTGTCTACTGTCCATATGCACCCAGGCACCACCCTGCTTAAAGCTGAGGTGCACATTTCAACCATGGTGTTCCCTCCCAGGGCTATAGCTGGGTAAGCTGGTACCAGCTGCTGTCTGGTAAACTGAAGAGTGAACACCAGAAGTTGAAGTTGGAGGCAGATTATTTTATTCTCTAAATTAGGATTAGATGTACCCCTGCAGCATGGTGGAGCCCATCTCCTAGGGATGAGCCCTAATGTTTCCAGTTGCAGGATTTTCCTCTTCTGCATTTTTCTGTCCCTAGGTGAAACATAAGCTCTTTGTTGCTTCTACCTTTAAAGGCTGAGGCGGAGAATCCCAGAAGAACAAAATCCATCTGGGCACGTGAAACACAAAGACACCACCTCTGGCTCAGCTTGTTCTTGGGCTGCTAATCACTAGGCGCGAGGAGGGCGCACCAGGGAACAGCGGCTGCATTTTTTGGCTCTGTATTTTTCCCTAAACATCTGTTATTAGTCACCATCAGAGGCAAGAGTCTAGAGGGACATTGGTATGATCCAGTATGACCGTTCTTCCATTTTGATATTATGTTCTGATAATTTTGCCTTATGCAGCTTCAGGAAGCCAAGGCATGGTAATGTCTGGGCAAAAGGGCATGGATCTAATGTTGCTGTCAAAGCCCATTCATTAATATTTTGGAATAAGCACATAATAAAAATGATGAAGAATCCACCCTTCAGCTTGGCTGTTTGCAGAAAATATTATAAGGGTATTAAACTAAACAATGGCTTGTACTCATCTGGCTCTCCAGATGTTTTCTATGACTCTTATTTTCTATCAATCAGTTAACCACGGTTTTTGCTTTCCTTAGCAACGTTATTTCCAAATCACAATCAAAGAAACGAACGGCAAATAATGAGGGCTAGATTGTGTTTGATTGCTGCTAGCTGCTCATGGGAAAGGAAACTGCAAGAAGCCCTGCCAATCCTTCACACTGGCAGACCGGCCAGGAACGCTTCCAGCTCCCCTGACCGCCCCCCAGGCGCGCTCCACGCCAAAGGGGCTCGGCAGCCCTGGCCGCTGCCGGGGAGACCCTACGGCTGGGGACGGGGGGAAGCATGAGGCTGATTGCTCTACAGGGCAGGAGATGCAGAATCGTTTATTTCTCTTTCCACCCGGTCCTTCATTACAGCCTCCCCAGCTCGCTCGTAGACACAGCAGGCTGCAGTCATTCGGAGTTTTTAGTGGGTGTTTTCAGCCCGGCTCTGTGAGGAAGCGCAGCTCGTATAATTGCACGGCGTGCATGTGCTTGAGTGCGTGTTTGTCTAACAACTTCTGAACTCCTCGGCCAATTGTAGCTAGGCCTGGCAGAAAGGTGGTGGTTTCAGAGATAAGCCAGTTCGTAAGTTTTTGTGTGAACAGAAAGCTGAAGAGTTTTTCTACTGGCAGAAAGGCTGCAGCCCACGCTCAGTTCTCATCTGACATGGAGACAATCCACCTGGGAGAGAGAGGGAATGCATGTGAAGGAAACCTTCATTCAGAGCTTATACCTTATTAGATATCTGGGAATCCACTCCATAGCCAAGGCTTCTCTCGCCCATGGGCTCCCTAGTGTCTGATAAGGGTGGAATTCACACTGCAGCAGGAGTATAATTCATTTAAAATGTCAGTCAGCCACGAAACACTAACTCCATTGGAAACTAGGCTTCCAGAATAATTTTGGTATTCATGGAAATGCTTTTTCCCTCATACACTGCAAAGCTTCAGGAGGAACTATGGGTATTTCTCCACCACTCCCAGTCTCCAAGCGAGCTCTCTTGGAGCTATTGCTGCCCAGCGCTACACCGGGTCTTTCTAGCAACCGCTGCCTTTAGAGCTTTGGAGAGGAAACTTCTTTCCTCAGAGCTGGGCTCATCAGTCATAACTTGTCTGAAGAGCCAGATTCACAAAAGAACACCCCATTCCCTTTTAGTCTCTGAAAAAAAAAAAAAAAAGGCCACATTTCTCAATGGCTTCCTGGCCAGAAAGAATTGCTGGCTGCTGAGCACTTGTGGAAAAATGCTCTATTGAGAAGTGTAAATGAGAACGGAATCTTTCTGAAAACCTGGATCCGACTGGGGACTATCAGCACTTGAAAATTTGGCCCTCGTTGCTTTTGAAATACTTAGCTCTTAAATGAGCAAAATCAGAAGTGACTTTTCAAAAGCCTCCTGCCTTCATCCCCCCTTATTCCCAGGTAGCACTGAAAATACTTGTGGTATTGATGTCAAGTATTGTGCTCAAACCAGGGAAAAAAAAAGACACATTTCAGTTGACTGAATGCTCAAGTTTCCTCTAGATACTGTTTTAATAACAGACTCATTAGAAAATTCCCTGATTATTTGTATTGTCTTCCCATGTTAAAAGACAGAATGTTATTTCTTAATTTCAATATTATTATTGAATAGGGATAGCTATTCCCTGCAGAATGAACGTATTATTCTGGTCCACCTGGGGATCTGCATTGGCTGATGCACTGATCTGCACTGGCTGCTACATTTCCCTGGGAATGAATGCTAATATCATAACAGGTATTTGACAGAGGTATTAAGAAAAAGAAAAAAAAAAAAAAAGGAATATCAAGTCATTTGATTAGTGATAAAGAAGGAGAGAGAGATCAACACACGGAGACACATGCAAGCCCTCCCATCAAAGAGAATCCCATGTAAAACGGGACAATTCTGATACCTCATCCTGGCAGAATTTAAGTCAATGCTGCATTTGCCACAGATCTGAACGGGAACAGGGTCCCAGTGACAAAGAAAACAAAATTTATTTTCCATACAGCTACACAGTGTTGTTGGACTTCAATAGGGTGCAGCAAATACATCCTGGGAGTTAGACTCTGGCTCTGTTAAAAGTCAGGGTTACAAGAGATTGCACTGAGATTGTAGGCAGGACAGATCAGATACTACGCGAGCAAGAAGGAAATACAAACCTCATAGAATTAACATATATTGTCACATTCTATTAAGGTTTTCTGTAGGGCTAGATCAGATTAAATGCACTGAATCCCAGTCTTCTTACGGCATATGAAAATATTGTCATGGATAGAATTTTTCATTAGTGAATAAAATGCAGAATAATGAACAGTAGACAAAAAAGAGAGAAGATGTAAAGCCAATCAAAAGAAGGGCAGATGTTTAAAAAGTCTTTCACTATTCAGGATTGTGATCCAACAAAAGCAATTATGTTTCTGCTTTCTCAATTTCAAAACAGCAGAAAAGAGCTTTGAGGTTTTTCCAGTGCTTATGGCCTATCTCCACACCGTTAACTGAACAGAAGGTAACATAATACCAAACATAGCCAAAGGCAACTGATTCCATGCAAAGCTTATAATTTGGGACATCCAGTGAGTTAAAGGGGATCGTAATCAAGAAGGAGAAATACATATATATATTCAAAAATTGCCAAAGAAATCTATAAGAAGCCTAATTAAATTCCGTTGTAAATCTGGAAGAGGAATCATAAAAACAAAACAAAAACAGTGCCTACAGGTGGAAATTACACTTGGTAACTGCCCTTTGAACTCATGAAAACGACAATGTGAGGAATTTTGTCGAGGAACGGCTGGCATGTGGTGGCAGGAAAACAATGCTCGGTCTTGGCAAAGTGCTGAACATTATTTTTGCTCAAAAATCATTGTGGTGTTTTCAAATGGATAAATATCAAAGATGTAATTATAAATACAGTCCACCAGATTCCTCCCTCGAAATCCCTAGCTGTGCGCCTAAACAAAAGTCAGTGAGGCTGAATAGGAGAATATTCAGTGAATGCAGAGTATGTATGGTCCAAAATGAGAGAGACCAGAGAGAAATGAGACAGAATAGAGAGGGAAAGGGTTCAATGTCAGTCATTCTACATCGTGAGAGAACCACTTTCTTAACAACAATATTCTTCCTACATTACCTGATGCACAAGGCCTGATGTAAAGAGATGCTGCTTTCTGCTCAGAGTGCATGTACTGTGCCCTAATAAAAATGGAGAAGGATGCACTCTGCCCTTTGTAGCAGTCACACGACTGTTAATAAAACCATGTGCAAGTGAAAGGGGTGTGTGGTCTGACACAAGGACACGAAGACACACAATAGAAAGCTATTGAAGTCAGTGGAGATTGTGCCAGGGGCTTCAGCGGGGCTGAGATTTTGCTCAGTGTTTTCCTTCCCTGACTTCTGTTCTGCAGTCCTATTCAGACAACTCAGGATGCTTCCTGCTTCCTTGGCTTCTCCACTTAGGGAGCAGGAAGCACAAAGTCTCATTTTCGCAGGTAAGCAGGCAGAATTGCTTCAAGACACTGCGTGATTAAACTAGGCATGGTCTTTTATGTGCCTAAAATGCAGCTTAGGCAGAGTGTAGGTGCATAGTGAGGGTCACATACAGAATGCTGCCAACCTTGATTAGGTGAGGCAGGTACACGGCTAGGTGGGACTTCCTTAGGTGCCCAGTACAGTCCCACTGTATGTGTCTAGTCAGTCAGCTTCCAGAAGCAGCTACAGTGAAAAGAAGTGCAGCTTTTCTGCATGAAGAGGAGCTGGGGCTTGTTTTCCCCTGATGTGGAAAGTGCTAAGGTACAGGAAAAAGGCTTGGACAGAGTGTAGGACAGGACAGGAGGAATCAGGGAACAAGGCTATTGGTCCTGCCAGGGAAAGAAAGAAAGAGAGGCACCAGTTACTGTCCCAAGACCCAGACTTCTGCCTCCTTTTCCTATTTCCTTTCTCAGTTTATCCCCCCACCCCCACCCCGCAGCAAACACCCAGCTTGCTTTCTGAGGTACGTGCTAACTAAAAGCTTCTGAACCTGAAGCTGCATAGTTGTGTTAGCTCAGGATCAGCTTACAGTAAAGCAATTCCCCAGCTGGCTTGGAAAAAGGACAAAACAGGCTCACCTCCATCTGCAAAAGACCGTGTTAGCACAGTCTCATACACTCTTGGTTTCAGCATTCGCAGCCACTTCCTTTCAAAAGCAACTACTGCTGTCTACCTTTTGTGTGATTGCCTGGCAGCTGGAACACTCTGGGAAATAAAAGTTTTCAGTTCTCTTTAGCCTAAGGTTTGCGAGTCTGTTAAGGGGACTCTCATTGAGAGACAAGAGGTAGCAGGGGAGAGGACCACATCATGCTTCATAGTGAAGTTAGCGACGGTGCAGCCGAGAAGTCAGGAGTCGTGGAGCTAAACAGAGCAAAGGCAAGCTGCTGCTTTTGCATGGCATGTAGACAGGCATGGAGTGAAAACCAGGGTTCAGAGCTTCCCATTCTCAGTGGGAATACTCATTACCTGCTCCACTCAAGGTAGTCGTTCCTACTCCCTCCAGCTCTATGAACTGTGACTTCTGGGCTTCACAGTGACACCGCTGATGCAGGGAAAACAGAAGCACTCTCTCACATTCCCACTCACCTAAATCCTTCTGATGAGACTTCTTTCTTTACATTGCTGTAGAGTTTGCTGAGGTAGGTCTGGAGTCCCACTTCTGGGGCACATATTCAATAGGCTACTAACAAAAAGCAGCGTCACGACAAGCCTCATCCCAAGGGAGAACAGAGATGAGCCACTTGTCTCAGAATGTGTGACTAAGGTAGCTAAAGCCAGGATATCCTGGTTCAGAAGCTGACGTTCAGAGACACCCTTAACTGTAGCTCTGTCAGGGAGCAAAAATTCCCCTCACTGGGATTTCCTATTTGCTTAAATGGCATTTAGCTTGCTGAGCCCATTCTGAGGTATGTTTACATTCATGGGTATGAATGTAATACCCATGTATGAATGGTCTGCTCTGTCCATGATCCAAACCACAGGAATATATGGCATTCTGGTCCAAGAGATAAGGCGTGTTAGCTCAGGTAGTAGTATAGGCACAGAGCTGAGGGACCAGAGCTGGGTCACCATACGTGACCAGAGCAGGCATATGTCTCACTGTGTTTATCTATGCATGGTTGCTTTCTAAGTGCTAGCTCTCCTCCGTCAATGTGCAGGGAATTTGAGCTTTATCTACTTGCACACTTTGCTAAAACCTTAGCCCACGCTTGTGACCTAACTCAGGATTTTATTCGCTGCTGATCACAAAAGCCAGAGTGCGCACTCTAGCCTGAATCTTCAAATTGCTGGGTCAGTGGAGAGGCAGTCTGTGTGGACACATTCAAGCTCTGTTGAGGGCCAGCTGTTAGCACAAGCAAAGTGAGAGTGGTGACTTAGGCTGACCTTTGCCCGGGTTATAATGGGCTATTATAACAGCCATTTAACCAGTGTCCTGTGTCCTGGAAAGGCAGGCTGTTTGATGACATGAAGTGAGAGGTCAGAGTATCCTCCTCCCAGGATCAGCAGTCTTTCCCCCAGTCACCCAACGATGTCCAAGTCTGTCTCTCTGCCATGCTTCACTGCATCCCCCTCACTTCTGAGGGCCAGGGTAGCCCTGGGGACCTGCTCTGCTTTCTCTCCTTTGGAGTAGCAAAACTGGATTCTAGGATGTTGTGGGGCACCTCTTGGTCTGTCCTACTCACAGTGTGGAATACTGTCGCGTGCTGAGTGCACCAGTCGCACAGAAGCTCCGGCTGGGAGACAGAACCAAATATCTGAACAGTGTTGTTAAAAAAAACAGTAGAAATTAATAGCATCTCAAGGCTGCTCCTCAGCATATAGTCACCACCTCATTGCTGAGACAGGTTGGCTGCCTGGATTCTCTGTCGCTGCTTCACTCCAGAGGACAGCATACCACACCTCACTGCCAGCCTGCCTGGCTTTGTCCTGAAGAGAAGGAGTGCTCCGACAGTCGGGTGGCAGTGTAAGAAGCAGGGCCAATTAAGAAGTGGTTTAAAAAGCCATCCCTTACTACCTCTCAGCTGATAGCTGGTGCTTGCCTGAGTACATGTCATTTTGATCACAGCACCCAGGGGGGCTACAAAGCTCATCAGGACAAATCCATAGGCAAATATCCAGTGTACTCAGAGCTTTAGGTGTCTTACAAAACACTGTGAATTTTGATTCAAGAGCTAAGCACTGGCTTCCAGGTATCACGTAGATGGCATCATAGCACTGAGGGCTGCTATTAGACGAGCTCTCTTGAATTCTGCTGATCGGGGTTAAGATGTGGCTGCACTCAGCCATCTCCAGAAGTTTGTCCCCTTTCTCACTTTCTCCAGAGTTTACTGCCCAATCAGTTTTGCAATTTAACTCATTGTCTGATTGCTCCTTGACAACCACTTCCATAAAGCGATCCAAGTTGAAAGAGAAGGGCTTTTGAAGCTGGCCTCTTCTGCACAGCTTCTTGCAGCATCCTACACAATTTACAAAAGGAGCACGGGGTGCAGCTCAGAGGGATGGAAAGCGTTGCAAGGCTTTCTGTTTCTGGGATTCACGCTGTACTTCAACAGGTTAGTTATAGTCCCTATGGGGTCTCTTGGAAAGGAACACGGAAAATGCAAAAATACCTCAATTACAACCTTACTCTGCCCCCACTAGACTCCTTTAAACTGGTTCTGTGGGAACAGATGGCATAGGAATTGGCTCTGTTAGATTTGTACGAGCTGGGAACTCCCTCGTGCCAAGGGAATCCTCGAATGGGGAGATTCAGCGGCTCTCCAGCTCTTCCAAAGTGGGTCAAAATGATTTAAGAATCTGGCCCGTTGTGTCCTCGTTTCCTCTGTAAATCAGCTCAAATAACAGGAGATGATGGAATGGTAAGAAGGCAGAGAAAATTTCAAAGAGGATCAAAATATGCCATTTTAGCTTTTGTACGTATAAACATGCATAATATGACATTTTGTTTAGACAGTTATTTAAAAAGAAACTTACAATCTTTTTAATTAAAATGAATGCAAAGGAATAGGCTATAAATATGAACCTAGGAAGGTAGGAGTTGACAGCATACAGCTTTCCAGACTATCTTTTTTTCAGTCGTTTCAGAGTATAATAAAATTTTGTTTTCCTTTGCAATTTTTTCACAATGTTTATGTTTGTTTTAGATAACAGATTAACTGTAGGTAACTTTCATTTTTCTGTATATCATGTCATGCGTCGGAAGCCCTCATTGTACAGATAGCATAGGAACAGTGAATGGGATTATGAGAGAAAGGAGAAAGAGGGAGAAAAAGATGGCCACGTGGGAAGATCGTACCTGAATTGTGAATGTGATACTGTCTACACTTGTACTGCCGTTATTATGAAAATACTGCTGGCTCCAAGTCTCATTACCTTACCTTACCTCTGCCATTTCCCCCACTGCCTATTTCGCTTTACCTCTGCTGTCTGTCCACCTAACTTGTGAAATGCTAAACAAGTTTTGATATTTACCTGTTTACAAATAAATTGCAAAATGATCTGCTTAGTTCTGTTCTAAATTAAGGTCTGCATTAAATGTCATAGCATTTATCTTTCATAAAACTAGACAGCAAGGACACTAATTTCCCAGGCACTCAATCACTGCCCTGTGCCACTGGAGAGCAGCTCGGGGAGGCGCGTGCCCACTGTTCACAGCTCGCTGACAGTGCTGAGGCGGAATCATAAAAGTCAATTAATCATTAAAAGCTGTTACTAGCCTGTATTGAACCGCTCTGGCGCAAAATGTTAATCAGCCCTGCATCGATACAATAAATTCCTGCAAATTGGAGTGGTCGATAGAGCTGAGGCCTGGCGGATCAATGGGAGGGCACGAGGCCCCTCCACTGGGCCCCACCAACATGGCTGCCGGGCGGCCGCCATGTCCCTCCTGGACAGCCCAGCACCGCCATTGCCACGGCAACTGCATGTCACCCCCAGCCCCGCTATCTGGGGCTGAGGTGGGCGCCGATGTGTCACCCTCCCTGATGGCTCTGTCAATAACGCTTAGCAGGGGAGGGCGGCCATGGCCAGCATGCTGGGGTGATTTAATCGCTCGAGGCGCTGCATGCTACCGCATACGTGCGGGGCTAAGCAGGGCTGGGGCAGTGCAGCCCGCAGCATGTGCCATTAACCTGGGTGCTGCTACCAGAGGAGCAACCCGGAGCATTGTGGGTTAGGAATTTATGCTCTGACGAGTGTAATATGTTACTCATGAATGGCTGTGGAGTTGTTTATTAATCCCCCAGGGGCCCCAGGACAGTGTTTTGCTGTGGCCTCTGCTGCGCTGCTGCCAGGCACCCAGAAAATGGCGTCAGCGTGCCCGGGGCTGGTGGTGGTGAGGGAAGACAGGAAGGACGGTTCTGCTTCAGCACCTGCATAGCCCTTTTTCACACATAAACATTGCTGCCTTGAGAATATGAGCAGTATGAGTGAGCCACCCCTGCAGAGAGATACTTCAGGCCTTTCTTTTTCAAATCAGTCATACATGTTTTGATGTTGGTTACATCCTTGCTGCCCTCATCCCTGGGGCCAGAGTGCACTTCCATCCTTCCCACACAGACCTGCCGGCAAGACTGGGACAAGTGGGAGAGCTGCCAGCACAGAAATGAGCACAGTGGGAAGTACTGCATCCCCAGAGGGAAGTACTGCATCCCCAGCGGGAAGGGCTTGGTCCCCAGAGGCCATCTCTACACTGCCCCTGCTCCCTTCTGCTGCTGCTTCTCCCCAGAGAGCAGAGACCCGTGCCTCCCATCCACAGAGCTGTCGAAGGCTCAGCTGAGCCCAATCCATTTATCTCCCGTTACCGTTATTAAATCTGACCTGCAGTGGGGGGGAAATAGCATTTTTAGGATTGCAGGATATTAAGAAGCCTCTTTAGAGATGAAAGAAATGCTGGATACTGTTACTCCAGGGAAGGATTGTGTTCTACCAGTTTCATTGTCATTTAACATAAAACATAAAGGTTAATGCTGAATAAAATAATACCCATGTTGATTATTTTAATAGTCTCAAAGTATAACTTTTTCCCTGGACTGCAGTTATCTAATCCATGTGCTGTACATGCACCGGCAGTATTTTGTACTTTTCCACAGCGCTGATATGATGGTTCCATTAAGTTGGGCACCGAGAAGCTATTGTGTGTATCTCTCGTACAATCGTTCCATACTCTACAGAAAATGGAAAATATACGGATCCAAAGACATGCTAATTCCCAAGGTTTGTACAATTTTAAAGATTAATAAAAAAGTCCATCTTATTATTATCTGAGTTATAGGAAACATCAAAATAAATTAGGAATCCTGCTGCAAAGAAATCCCCTATTCAACATATTGAGACAGGATGATGTTATGAGTGTTCAGACAAAGGTAATACAGTGCCTCTACTTAATTGCCCTGACACCTTGCTCAGTTCCTCCAGCTATACTCTGAGAGCTAAAAAAACCCCTCTCATTGTTATTAATTGTATTCCTTTTTAAATGTAATGTCATATCGCTGCGGGCTGAGCTAATGAAACATACCCATATTACCAAAATAGGCATATTTCTTTTTGTACAACATATTCTATCAAAACTGTCTGCTAAAGACATTGTGTTAAAGACCTTTCATAGAGCAATATAAAGAATATCTCAGCTACTCCAACATTTCTATTACATGATTATTAAAATGCCCAGGAGGACTAAACAATATAGTGTGGATCCAGTTATCATATAAGACTTTAGAAATACTGTTAATTCCTGCCACTGATTTATGTTAATACTAATGCTAGATTACATGCTGTGGCTACTAAACAGCCACTGCATACCAATTCACACAAAGAGAGTCTCTCTCCACTCTACGGGAGCTGCGCTCTTCTGTTATAATGAGAATCTGAATTATTTATCTCTCTTTATCCTACAGTAGTTCACTTGACCACAATCACTTTACCCCTGTTTCTACTGCACATCAATGCATGTAAACATGACACAATAACAACCACTGCTTTTACATATTTCAGCCACTTTAAATCACATGAAATCAGTCAGAGGATGGAAGCAAAAGTATTGTGCTTGTGTTGAGCTTGAGAAGGGTATGAGATGAACTAAATGCTAAAATGACACCCCTGTACACACCCACACCACATGTCTCCAGTGTATTTTAAATACAGGTCCAGTCAACATCATAAACTGAGCAATATAGAATATTTCCTTTTTGATGGCTCCTGCTGATGGCAGTTTCTTTCAGGTGCCTGCTACCTTTCACAGCTCTTGCTGGGTGTGAACAGCTCCTCCGCAGTATTTCTACAGACTCACCTACCTGTGAACAAGACTCCAGGAAGAAACAGCAACGTAGGTAAGATCAACTACCAGTCCATTCTGAATGGTCATGTAAGAAGGCTGGGTCCAGTTCCATCTTAGCCCTAATCAAGGGCAGGGATGTGACCAAGGCTCTTTTACATCAGAAATGAGTAGCACATCTGCTAAGTTATAGGGCAGTCTGTGGCATATTTGTGGAATTGTTTTTAACCTATCTGTAACATTTGTTCTACAGTCATTAATCCTGGATTTATGCATTATTTGTCATAATGTACTTCATCCCCTTCATATGTGGCACACATGTTTCAGCTGAATTCCCCATGTGATGTTTGCATGTTGCAGCCCCAATGCCTGCTGTCTCACTTTGCAATTTGGCTGGTCTTGGATCACCAGGAAAATAGGAATCCAGCCTCACTGAATTAGTCCTGAGGACCCTGGTAGAGACTTCTGTGGAGAGGGCTGGATCTTCTGTTTTCAAAGTAAAGAAGTTCACAGTACATCTGGGGTGCTACTTCAGCAGTATCATACCAGTGCACCTCATTGGTGCTTCCATGCCTTTTGCAAGCATCAATGAAAAGCAGGATGTTCTTGGTCATGGCAATGGTCCTGTAAGTGGCAGCATGCAGGTTCCCACTGCATACTGCTTTGTGACCTAGGCTCCAAACAGAGTCTGGTCTGGACATCAGAGACTTTCTTCAGCTTGTCCTCACCCTTTCTGGCTTCTCCACGCCTGCACCTGCAATGAGCAGCCATCACTACACTATTGCTCTGGAAAGGCAATGGGAGAAAAAATGCTGAAGAGAGAAAAATGTGGGGCTTTGTTGTGAGAAACAACCAGTGAAAACAGAAAAAAATGTGAGGGAAGGGAAGGGAAGGGAAGGGAAGGGAAGGGAAGGGAAGGGAAGGGAAGGGAAGGGAAGGGAAGGGAAGGGAAGGGAAGGGAAGGGAAGGGAAGGGAAGGGAAGGGAAGGGAAGGGAAGGGAAGGGAAGGGAAGGGAAGGGAAGTGTGCCATATTAAAAGCCAGGGTCATTGTAAAGATGTGAATCTCAAGGAGAACTGTCGTGGTGAAGTCTGAAATACTTTCACCGAAAGAAAGAGATGTGCTTAGGGCCTGTGCTTCTGGACAACTGCAGAGAGGACCTTAAAGTCTAGTTGTGTAGAATTTGAAGCTGGAGAGGCTGCTGGACTCTGCAGAGACTATCTCTGTCTTCATTTCTCCTTCTTGTGTCTGGTTTGCTTTGCATGCTCTGTGATTACCCACATGTGCTTGGCAAGGTGGGGATGTCTGCTGGTTGATGAGGCTGGAAGAGAAGGGAACATGATATCTCTGACAAGGGTGGGGGAAAAGAGCAAGGCAGGTGGATCAGAAGTGATGCAGAAACAGTGCAGGCATCCTGGGGACCTGTGTGCATTGTGGGATCCTTGGAAATGATGCTGACCATGTGCTTTGACCCTCTGTGGTCTGAGGAGATGATCCCATTGAACAATGTGACACTGATCCATCACACCTGCCTAACAAAAACTCTTTCACTCAGCCATTGAAGCCTACCCCACACACTTCATTTCTGTTATTGATATGCTGCCTGAGAGGTGGGCACTCTGAATTCCAACTAGTTGTAATAATCAGCCAAGTGTAGGAAAATTTAATTCAGGAAAACAGGAGATCAGATTTTCTATGGTATAAATTAGCCTAACTCCAAAGTCTTCAGTGTTGCTGTATTAATTTCTTATATCCGACTCATTGGGCTTGGTTGCACTGGTTATCATGACAAACCATTTTTCTTTAGGGGAGCAGAAGTCTGGAGACAGACTTTAACCATCATCATGCTAGTCTAAGTCTGGAGTAATTCTACTGAGTCTGATACAGTTACACTAGACTTGCAAAGTAAGAAATGAGGTCAGAATCAAGTCATAAGGCAAGATGACATTTTGCATCTATCAGAGTTGATGAACGTTTAACTTGCAATATTTAAAACCACTGGTATCTTAGTCAGATAGGAAAATGCACTCTCTGAGTCCAATTTAACAAAGTCTAATTTCAAAAACTGAAGCCCAGTTCTCCTAATCTGAGCGACTTTAGATACATATGGGAATATCAAAACATGATTGCCCTGAAACTCAATCTTCTTCTTTTTAATTAAAGAAAGAATTCTATCTTAGTCACCTGAGAATCTGAAAGATACTCTAAGTATTTGACACTCAGAAGAACTTTTAACAGATAAATTATGAGGACAAGAGACAAAAGCTACCATCGTTTGTAAAGTAAATTTATAATAAAACTAAAGATAGTTTAATAATTCAGGGGAAAAAAAAAAAAGAGCTAATCAATCCTGATCTTCAAATCCTTCCTTCAAGACAAAAATAAACCTATTGCGGGAATTAATTAAAGTTATAGAAAGTTATGACTAGATCTTCAACTGATGCAAATCAGCATAGCTCCACTGATTTCAATGGACCTTTACCAATATAGGTTAGATGAGAATCTGATTCTCAGATGCTTTGTAATTTTTTCTCCTAAACAACAAATAAAATATGTTTTTTAAGCCAACATCTGTCTTAAGTCATCATTTTTCAAACAGCCTGCACTTTCTTTTGCAACAGATCTCCCAGTTTCTCTGTGTTAACATTTCAGGAGTAACACAAATCTTTAAGAAATTACTTTTTTTTTTTTTTTTTCAAACCAAGTTGTGCAAGCTGGATAAAATAAATGTCTTGTACTATACACAACACCCCCTCCCCCTGTCTTTGAAGGAAGAACTGGACAATGTTAAAGGGTTAATCTTGTTCTGGGATAATTTCTCTGGCGTTATTCAGGCTAGCACAGATAGGAGCACACATATATTCCCATACCCTATATTGCTTGTCTGGCTTTTGTTGGAAAAGTTTTACTGGGCACATCCTCTTTTCCATTTTTGAGGTAAGTTCATAGCCAAAGAGCTTTGTATTGAAAAAGAAGAAGTGAAATACTACTAAGCTATGTAGATCACACTGTGCTCAAAACTCCTATCCTTCCAGGCAAAAAATGTAAAAACAAATGGTTTTTATAAAAACTCGCGAACTCCAGGCTGACATTGGAGATACTTGCAGTGCCAAAGGATGCTGGATGGTGCAGACCACAGGTCCTCAAGTGGTCCTTCATCGCCAGGGTTGGTGTCCTGGGCAGTGCTGGCCCAGCTGCCTGCACAGCCATATGCAGAACCAGATGAGGGAAGCTCTTGACCCTCCAGATCAAGAGCTACCTAAGGCCATCTAAACAACACCAAATTTGTCACCAAATACAAAGCCACCCAATCTTCTATACAATCTGCCACACCATGCTACACTTAGCTTTCAAGAGCAGAAATTACAGACCAGAAGAAAGCAGGAAGAGCAGACAAATGGTGGAGCTCTGGTACACTATGCCAAACCAATTAAGCAGTCAGGCCCATCGGTAAAATTGCCTGGAAAGAAAACAGCTTTGTGCCCTTCCTGAGTACGGCACACAGAGAACTGGGAATGTTGGGGGGCTGAAAGGAGACCCAAGCCAACCAGCAAACTGTGGTGCACTGGCTAGACTGATTTCTGTCCCCTTGGTGCCCTTGCTTTTACGGCTACAAAGGTCCCCAGATCACTTCCTAATAACTTTCTACTAAATGCTATGAAAATGAAATGTGTAGTTTTTCTCTTGTTGGTAGTGAAGCTTCTAAAGCTTGAGCATCCAAAACTACAATTCGGTTTTGTGCTGTATTCTTTTCTGCTTGTAAGTGTGCTTTTTGGTCATAACAACAGTAGAAGGATGGAATGCCACTTATCTATTACCCATCAGGCTGCCATTACAAACATTAAATGGCTTCCCAACTGTTTCAAAATAAAAAGCACCAGCAAATATTTAATGCTATACAATAATTAGAAAAGTCTGGGATTGTCTCTCATTCGTTAACCTTAATCATATCAACCTGTTCACATACATGAGCGTATCAAATGCCAAAAGCCTGCTGGGAACCCATCCCTTTGCCAGCTGGTATGCACCGTGTTTTACCAGGGCTCCTTTTTGTATGGGAAGCAATGAAAGAGCATCTACAGTGGTTTGACAAAAACATGGTAACCAGCAAACACATCTGGAAGTTTCTGAGAACAAGCACACACACTGTGTGTTCATTTATTTTCCCACAAACAGGGAGATCGACAAGAGAACATAGCCTGTGAAAGTCACGTTCATCTGGGATAATATTATTGGAGCATTGTAGTATGTTACTGCAGAGGAAGCCCACATACTTCCAGGTTTTAACAGGATGAGCATTGAACTGTTGCTCTGAGTACATGGATTGAGCCACGCAGAGTGACAAGGAATTTTGTCACCACATGTTCGTAACACCCTGAAGAAGTTGTGTGCCTTGCTGTACAGTGATATTGTTTTATTTCCCACAGAAGGTGGAAATAAATACAGAAATACAGCTTGTTGTAGGAGAGGATCAGCAAAAAAGGGGCGCAAAGTAATATCTATGAATGGTCTCTGCAGTTCCCAAGGGCAGAGAGGGGAAAGGGACGCATTATCTCTGCCTGGCTCCAAGCTGCACGGTTGCAGTCACAGTCACCCTGTTACACACCTTCCTGTCCCTCAGCTGAATCATTTCATGACTAAAAACAGAGTAACCCCTATGTAAGGAACATTCTCATAAAGTGTGACATTGGCAAGAGTGGGGTACCACGTCACATTACTAGTGCATTTTACTCTTTGTAGCTTAGGTGAAATTCTAAAATGCAAGCTTATTTTTTCTTATTCTTCTCTTTCTGGTCCTGCCTTTTTAAATTATTATTATTTTTTTATTTTTATTTTTTTTTTCCTTTCCCATTGGTTTTGTTCTTGACCAACATGCCAGCAGCAATTTCCTTCTATTGCTGCTTTTTCCCCAGGTAGGTGAAGTGAAGTGTCTCTCAGAGCTGAATTCTGCACTACATAAAACACTATCTTTTTCATAATGAATCCTGCACATTGTCTCAGGGGCCACACACACAATTAAGAACAATATGAAATTTAATTAAGACAGGATAATAATAAGGGTATGAATGTCACCGTGAACTCTACGTGAATACAGCCTCCCACGGTAAATGGTGTGGGAGCTGGACTGAAAGCCAGCTGCCAGCCACCCACGTGTGATTTCAGCACCTGACTTCAGGTACCAAGGCATGGGAAGGGGAGAAAAGGTGACTGCCAAGCAGTTATAACCCAAGGGCTACAGGTCTTTGTAGAGTAATGCTAAAAGGGGGAGTTACAGCTGGCATCATGCCCTCAAATGAGCCTGATCTCACATGGGGCATCACAGGTCATGTCCAATGGCCATTGCTCAAAGGGTGTTCTTGTGATAGTCACTACGATAGGCATAGGCACAACCTTTAGACTGAAATTCACTTCTGCTCACTGTGTCTTCCTTGCCAGTCTATCCTGTCGGTGTATGTCTACAGCCACAGCGTACCCTGCCGTCCCCAAGTACCCTCAGATGTAGTTTGAGAACCCCAAAGACTACCAATTAAGTAGCATCATAAGTATGTTTTGTACATCAAAACAAAAAGAGTACTACAAAATAAAAAAAATAATAAAAATTTGGAGAACTAGAAGGAAAGAAACGACTGACTACAGCCCATGTTTCCATTAGGGGAAAACACTTGCTAAGATCTAGATAAATCTTAGTTACAAAATCCAAGTACAAAGGTAGACATCTGACATGCGGCTAAAGTATTTCCATCCCCTGGCTCCTCCTGCCTTTTCCCCTCTCCCCAAGGAGCCAGCACAGCTCTGGCAGTTCACCCTGGCTGAGAAATGGGCTTCTACTCCTTAGACTCCAGTCAAGTGTGCACGTCTTCTCATTTAAGCTCTTCCATTCTGTTTCTCTCTGAGGCTGAGAAATCTGTTTTTTGGGGGAAAAAAAAAAAAAAAAAAAGTGGGGAAACTCATTAGCAATTTGTTTAGAATTTGAATGTCAGAGTAGTCACTTATGTCTAAGTGACTGAAAAATGTATGCAAGTCCTCTGACTTTCAGCAAGAGATCCAGTGTTCTAACATCAGAATAAACAATATAATTACTGTGTGTATGAAGACATATTGGTCTCTGTATAATGAGATATTCAAATCTGCTCGACTTGAATCAGATCACAGAGATATATTAAACACACATGGCAAAAGAATTCAGTGTAAGGGTAACCATGTGTTCTGCCAAGTCTTTCTATGCATGAATGGGCTGCCAGGGCACCATAGGCTACAGACAAAGTACAGGAGAGCTGTGTTCGGAGGTAGGGAAATGAGGTTGCGAAGGTATTTCCTCTCCGTTCCCTCTAACATGTGAGTGTCTCCCGTTTCTCTTCCTCTTTCTCAGGCCGGTGCACCTCAAAAGCAATTCCTCCAGAATTTACTGTAACATTACTGTATCATGGTTTCTTGGTACGCTTTATTACCACGTATTTATAGCACCCGGGAGCTAGCTAGCTGCTTGAGAAGGGTAGCAACCGCAAAGGCTATCCTCAGGTTCGTTCACAGAGCTGTTTTTACAAGTTCGCGGCATTGTGGAAAACATGTCCCCTTTTCCAGGGTGGCTGCAGCTATTTTCAAGCCGGGCTGCTTGACCTTGCTGGCTGGCTGCGGGGCGCGCGAGCCCGATGGGTGCCGCGGGTTGATTGACGTGTTGGAAACCCACGGCGTGGGCCCCTCGCTGCGCTGGAGATCGTGTACTGCTGCACGCCATCAGTAGCAACCATTGTCAAAGCATAAGATGTCGATTTTTTGGCAGTGTTATTTCAACATCCAGATACTACGAAAAAACATGGTAAGATGAAAACAGTAGCTGTTTTGCTTACTTGTAGAGTTGTCTAAGCGTAGTTACCATAGCAGATTGAGTTACGCCCAGCTGCCAAAACAGACACGGCGAACGTTTCTGCAGGTCAAAAGGAAAGTATGAGAGCCAACGTGTGCTGTTCCCCGAGCAGCTGAGCTGCTGCAGGGACCTCGGTGTGACGGATCGGAAAAACACAAATGAATCAAGGCTACGATTTCAATCTTTATCACTCACAAGCAAGTGCGCGGTTACGGGGACAAGTTTTAAAGGACATTTTGTCTTGCTTTTCATTCCCAAGGCACGCGTGACATATACAATATATTAAACGTTCTCTGGGCACGGCTGCTCACATGCTGCTGGGGTGCCTGGGCATTCTCAGAGGATGCTTCTCTTTCCCATCTGTTGAGCGAACCAAAATTTTGGGGTGGCAGGAGCAAGCTGGGAAGGCAGCAGGAGTCCAGTCCTTGCTCCTCTCTTGGCAGCTGTGGCGGTCGTGTTTAGCAGACTACTTCTCAAGCTGAGGAAGGCAATTCGCATGGAAAAATAGGTTCTGGGGAGAAAACACCCCCTCATGCAGCTGCCAGGGATACAAAGTTGGGAAAAGATTTATCAGGAGAAGCCCAGCCATTTTTAGGAAGTGAGAATTCACTATTTCAAGGCAGAAAAGAGTGTGGGACCTATCTATCTCTTCAGTAAACCTCAGCTGCCAGAAGGAAAGGTGTCAAAGAGATGTGGTTACCAAACCCAATGTCTTAGAGGCTTCAGTTGTAACTAGGGAAGGAGAGATGAAGGGGAAAAGATTTAATGGGAGTTGCGTATGCACAATCACTCTTAGAACAAAACTCAGGCTTTGTATTTTATTTCACTTAGAGTTGGACTGTAGAGTTTATTTTTGCAGAATCAATGAGGTAAAGCTGCAGTTTTAGAAAAAACAAACCGTGGATGGCTCTTATCCTCTTTTTTTTCATACAACTCTTTCAAGTCTATGTGAGATTTCAAATACCGAGCCAGGATTAAGATACCAAGCTCAGTTTTTAATTCGTATTTAAATTAATATCTCAAACATGGAGAGAGAGAATACTGCAAGAACCTTTTTTCAAAGCACTATTCTTATAGCAAGGTCGACCATGGGTGATCTCTAATATTGAAGTCAACCCTCAGTGGAAGGAAGGCCTACACCATGTTAGTCTGAAAATGCCACAATGTGGCTTTTTTTTTTTTTAGAGCAAATGTAGTAGCATTTAGTAAAGGAGCTGGCACAATGGTAGATTTCTTCTTTCCAGAGCATGAGGTGGCCTTTTAGTTTCACCAAATCTGTCTTTGAAGGGTGTGGAAAATCAAAAAGAGATGGATAAGCAGATAGTTAAGCTGGATAGATATATTGACTTCATCAGACAATGCTTGTATGCCTAAAAACACCCTTTCATCATTATGAGAGTCTGTTCATATCCTCACCCTGTGGAAATGGTTAGCTTTTAATTCATTCAAGAGATGCTATCAAAAAAGAGGGAGGTATTTTTTACAATCCCCAAACCAAAATAATACCGCTAAACAATACATAATTCATATCTCTTCAGAATTCTGAATGTGGTCAGAAATAAATAGCAGCACAGGCATTTAAGAGCTATTCTCATTGAAAAATGTAATTAATTGGTGTGATCCACAAAATATTTCTTTGAGGGGGGCAGCCTGCGTTGCTTTAATTACAAGTAATTGTTCTCAAAACCATGCAGCTCATAAGTTTTGCAGGCTAGACAGTGATTATGCATCAATACACTAATCTATCACCTTCATTATTTTAGTCATCTGGGTGTGATCATCAAACTTTGGAGTATAACCCAGACACCAAACCAGACATAGCTCATGCTTCCATTCTTTCCAAGTCGGTTCATTTTAAAAGAAAGATTTTGCATTAGTGATGCAAATTTTAGTGCTTTTGTTTCAAATGAAGACAGTAAATTAAATTAAATTCCCCCTTGTATGTTATTAGACAGTGACAAGGAAAAGGATGTTCTTGTGGCTGCATGCTGGCCTGGGGGGCTCAGGAATCCCCCAGTATTTCTTCATTTTGCCATGGGCTGTCTTTGTGGACAGGAGGTTTCACTTTCTGTGCTTTGTTCAGGTTGACTACCGAGCGTACTGGGAGGCAGCTACTAGAGACTGAGTTCATTGCTCTCTCCATGTCAGACACCACAGTGATGATAATGCTGGTACCAGGCATCTTCAGGTGCTTGCCACCATAGAAGGAGAATGACCAAACCTCCTCCCAGCTTGGGAATGCAGGGAGTCTTAAGCCATTATTGTTTATACAACTTAACACTTCATCTTTATAAAAAGAAAAAAGTAAAATAAAAAGGAAAAAAAAAAACTAGCTACCTAGCTGCAATTTATTATTATTACTATTATTATTATTACCAGGTGAGCCTAGAGTTGAGTTTGTTATTAACTGAGACACTGTTCATCCTGGTCTTTAGCCATCCTTACCTGAGATACCACAAAAGCGCCCATGTAAATCAAAGTTAAGCAGAGGATTAAGTGCTGTCCTGCGTAAAGATGGCTTAAGTACCTTTCCTGAATCAAGGCATAAGCTGGTATCTTACCACTGCCTCTTCAGTACTGCTTTTTCTACCTCATTAAAATGAGAGGATGCTTGCATAAATTCCTCATATTGACGTACAAGACTATGCCTGTCTCCCTGAGAATTTGGAGATTTCTTTCCTTCTCCCCCAAATTAATAAGTGCTGTCACCTGCATCGCTAAACACCAATTCGCTGCTTACCACTAACAAGACCTCCACATAATGTAGCTAACAGTAGTATTTCAAAAATAGAGCTCTCCTGTTCCCAGCATGTCTGACAAGAATACATTAGAGGCACCTGTCCCTGGCACCAATATTTTGTTTTCTCTACTTTTAAGTGGGAAGAAATCTAAAGCACTGAAATTTTCCTTGAAAGCAAAGCAAATGTGAACATGAATGCAGTAATCTCTTTTCCCATCCCATCTTTTCCCCCTCTTTCAATCCTCTCCAGCCGTAGGGAAATTTCCAAAAGTAGGTAAACATTAGAAACATACCCATTTGGGTGAAAAACTAAAATTATCTCTTCCTTAATAATTTTTCATTTAAAAATCATCAGGTAGTAGGAAACTTTTTAATTACCTTTGGAACTATGAGACTGGTTCTGTGCTCACCAGATCAAAGACGAACGCTGCATCTATCAACAACATTAAACAAGTCCATCATACATGTTATGTGGGCCAGGACAAATAAAAATAGTACAACAGAGCCTCAGGATTGGTAAAATCTAGGCATTCCCCACCTCCTTTTTTTGAACTGCAAGAGTAGTTCTGTAGGTTGTGGGATGGACTCCTTTGGTCCTTAACTTGAGACATTTGTACCATATACACCTGAGGTAGATTCCTTGGATCCCTTCATCATGGGTGCCCCACCCCCAGAGGTGTTCAAGGCCAGGCTGGATGGGGCTTTGAGCAACCTGGTCTATTGGGTGACATCCCTGCCCATGGCAGGGGGGTTGGAACTGGGTGGTCTTTAAGGTCCCTTCCAACCCAAACCGTTCTGTGATTCTATGATTCCAATGTCAGTGGAGTGAAATAGGTGTTCTGAAGACTCATGTCATCTGTTCAAATGTAGACGTCAGCCCTAGCAGATGATGAACCTCTAGAAATGCCCATTTTTTTCTGTACTGACTTCAAAAGAAGCCTACTTACCATCTCCTGCTATGCTTTACCTTCATCCATTAGCATTCATGTCTTCTGTTAGAATACAACTGATTTTTGCTTTTACCCTTGTGACTATGATAATGTAACTTGACACAGTATTTTTATGCCATGAATGTCTCTCCTGTTTAGAGGTACTTGTAATTTTTTTTCCAGTTTTCCTCAGCATTTGAACAGCAGATTTGAATAATCTTAGAAATAGATTTAATGCTAGATCTGACTCAGTGCAGTCCCCATTAAAAATCTCTGAAGGATGTCCGATGACCAACAGGGAGACGGGGCTGAGTCTCATATCTGTGCTGGCATGAAGCTAGCCAAGACATCACTGTAAATCAGCAATACTAGTTTAACTTCAATCAAATCAATTGACAGTAGTTGAGAATGCAGATTAACATTGTTTCCTCTCTTACTCGCCTGAGAAATTAAACATGTTATAGGAAAGAAAGGAAAGAACAGCACATTTGTATTTTTCCTGTATATTTTGGTGTTGCACTCATGTGAAGAAACAGAAATTATTGCCTCATTTTCCTTACCATTTATATGGGATTTAAAGTAGGATCTTTTGTCTTGTTCAGTATTTGCTCTCAGACCAACCCTATGTCCATATAAAAACAGACCATTTATAAAACGAAGCAGCAACATAAACTGAATAACAGAACTTTCTGAAAAACCTGTTTAACACTTGCTGCAAGTGCTTACCAGATTTGATTCAATCTCTTTCTATATGTTTCTACTCAGCTTTTTAGCAGGATTTCCACATAAGTGGCTTTTAAGCACCTGGCAGTCCTAAGACACTGCACAAACCTTGCAGAAGTAGCTGAAGTAAATCTTTACAAGGCAAATGGATAACAGAGTGACCTCAGCTTGAAGTTTTGTTCTTGCCTGTTTTCTTGAGTAAGAATCTAAATACTGTTTGAAAAAGTTGGGCTTTTTAATGAGGGGTTCACTTTATAAATAATAAGGTTGTATCCATTTTTTTTTTTTTACCAAGTTAGTCATCTTTTGACTATTCCATCTGCTTCTAGATCATGTAGTAATAAGAAATAAAGGCACTTTATGGACCTGATTTTCCAAACACTTACCTCACTGTACACCAGAAGTAACTCCCCTGCAGTCATTAGTTCTGATTTCTCTCATACTTCATTCTTGCCTGGCTTCCAGAAAACTGGGGTGTGGGGAGCAGGCCTGGGCTGGGGAGATCTTTTGTCCCTCTCTTTCTTGGGCTCTTTAGGCTGTGGCTGCCCTACCAGCTCTCAGGGGGCCGTGGTGGCACTGGAGCATGGCAGAGACACAGAAACCACTTGTGGTGGCCCATCCTTTCTCCCCCAGCCTACTGAGAAGTTTTCCAGAAAAGAGCTTGGAAAAAGGGGCCAGCAAGCAGCAGTGACACCTTTTTTACATGGGCCAGTTGCACAGGTGAGAGGGGTGTTTGGGTTCATCTGTTCCCCTTGCCATGTCTCTCCGTAGCCCCACACAACATTGCCATCCTCTGGCATCACACCAGTGGGAAATGGGATCAAGGGAGAGGAGCCACAAACCTTGGAGAGGCCCTTTTTTAACTTATGTAAATGTTTTGCAGTTACATTAACTCTCATTGTGGAGAAATAAACTCTGCACATTGAAATTGGCACTATTTTGGTTCATCATCTTTTGTGTTCACAGTTGTTAAAGAAAGCAGGCTGAGTCTTCACAAAAAATGTTAGTTTGCTGGAAAAAAAAAAAAGCTGCAGTGAAGTGACACTTTGATTATAATTAAAAACTTTTCAGTTGATTTAACAGTTCACTTTAGGCATTTTTGGGGCTGTGGAAATAGCAGTGCTTTTAAGATAATGAACATTGTATGATTGCTAATGAAATCCACATACTCACATATATATATATATATATGCGGTCTTTATGCTATGCATCTATCCATCTACATACATATATGCTACTCCTAGGTTTATTTAAAAAGAAATCAAATGGGAGGGAAAGCACATTTTTCAAATGTGGCTCTAATTGTCTTTTGTGCGTGTTCTATAGATCATTACTGACTGTTTACAAACCTTGCTTGGAATGGCTTTGCAGCGATAGAGAGGGTAACATATCTTCATTGTTTATAAAATGACAGCTCCTAATGGACCATATTAGCTTTAACACAAACTATTAAATCCTTTTCATTAAATTATTCTGCGCTCTATTTTGGAATCCTGTTAGCTCTGGGAAGTAGGTGCAAACTCCTAAGGAAACATGAGCACACATTGAGACTATTATAGATAATGTTTATTAAATAAGCCTCTGAGGATGTTTTTCTTGGGTTGCTCTCAAGCATTTTGAAGGAGTCATGTTCCATGTTTGAGGTCCCATGTTTCTTCCTCTTAAACTATGAGCAGCTGTAGCACATGACCTACTTCTGTAGAACCCTGTAATGATTTCCTTCCTTCAGTGGCTTCAGGAGTCCCTCTTCTGCCCTGTGAAAAAAGGGACAAATATTTTAATCCAAGCAAAATGCTAAAGCAGGTTTTGTTGGTTTCAGGGAAGAAACTCAATACAGCTACATCACCGAGTGTAGGCCTCAAATTGGAACCATCTGGCCTGCAGAAGCACCATGAGATCTTTGGGGAAGGCATGGATATTTTTGCCTTGGGCTGTAAAGCATACACCTGCAGAAAGGGTAGACATGTTGGCAGACAAGCTGGACTCATGCAGGAATACAAGCCTCCTCTCACAGCGCCGTGGCAGTGCCGGAGCCTGGAGATTACACTGACATGTTTAATAAATGCAGTTGCTGTACCGCACACTCTCTGGATAGCAAATGTTCGGCTACGCTCTCGCCTACGTTAATTCAGACAGGTTTGCACTCCAGGACCTGTGCCTTTTTGTCCCTCTTGGGCAGAAAGCCCCTTTGAAGGCAAAATAAAGGCAAGGGAAGGAAGACTAAGCACAAAAACAAGCATTACATCGTAAGGCTGCCTCTTGCAAGAGGTAGCCTCATGTGATATTCATGTGAACTGCATTAGACTGAGGAGAGATTCTCACTGGTAAATATTACAGCTCCTTGGGAACGTGTAAAGGTAAAAGAAGGCAGGTGTCAGCATGGCCTAAAATAGGCTGTTCACCTCCGTGGGAGGTTCATAAGACACCCGGATGGGATGCAGACAGACAGTGAAGCCCCACACAGACTCTGAAGGCTGTGACTAGTCTAGCAGAGGCGGTATCCAAGCACAGCCAGAAAATGAAAATGCACTTCACAGAAACAGGAGGACGCAACTCCTCTGACTGGCAAGCTGCTAAACCATTAGGATCACAGGTTTCCATGGGCCTCTGTGTGGCACCTGGGTTTCTGTCTGCAGCCTTGCAGGTGGCAGAGAGAAGGCCCCAAGCGTGACATTTGCACCTCCGTGATCTGTAGTTGCAAATGCTGCATCGCACCTGCAAATTTGTGCCCTGACCCTACGGGTGCTCTTCAGAGCCAGCTTCCAGTGGTCCCTCAGGACTCAAAGGTTAAGGCCCATGTCATTGGACACCAACAGCATGCTATTCTCCTTTGAGTGGTGTAGTGTACACATCACCACGGACAGAAATTGGATGTTAAAAAGCATTGCTGGTCACAACATGAGGACAAGAAGCCAAAGGGGAACAGCTTCTCCCCAGATTTCTCTCTCCACGTATAAATCATGCTGCATCAGTCTCCCCACCATGAAAGCTTACACCCTGAATCTCTATCTGCACTTTCCCATTGCCCCGAGGAAGTCCAAGGAGAACATTTAGGGGCCCAATGCTGCTTTCAGTGTGCTTTGTATTGCTAGCATCTGGACTCACAGACATGGGCTATCCCAGCAGCAATCCAATGAATAAAATGCACAGCATTAACGCAGAGTGTGAGCAAGGTTGCAGCCCAGTACTCCCAGTGCAGCATCCTGCACACTTCTGGCTCCTGCTGTCCTCTCTGTAGGAACTGCCAAAGTATTTTCAGAGCCACTAGTCACTGAGAGCCAGACCGGTCCTTCCAGGGACACAAAGGAGCCCTATAGATGGTTTATAAAAAAATGAAGTGCAAAGTCTCCAGCTTTCCTAGTCCCTCTGTAAGTCAGAAGCAGCAATATAGAAGCCAACAGAGCAGGGCCTGTGAAAAACATATGACAGAGACAGTGAGAGAAAACTATTTTTTTTCTGGGATCTATAGAGACATTATGGAGATTTTGTGGACAGTGGAAATAAATGTGAAAGGTAAAGAGGAGGAGCTACCTCAAAGGACAGCTTAATTCCCATTTCGGTTGTCTCTGATTTTGGAAAGAAAATCTGATGTACTGACACATAAAAAGAACGGGATACAGTATATGCTGCCAGAGACAAACTTCCTCCTGCCATCATATTCGGGCATTTTTGCTATTCCCCATGCCTTTGTTCCCTTCACCTTGCAGAGCTCCTCACTGCTGCCCCCACAGCCAGGATAGCATTCCTAATGCACAGCTCCAAAAATCTCCAGCACTGTTTCAGCAGCAAGAGGAGAGTTAATGAGGCTCAACACACTTCCTTACCAAACTTTATAGGGGAAACCCCTTGAGTGTGAGCAGGAAATCCATCCTATAAGCGTTACAATGTGGGCTCAGTTCCTCAGCTAGAAACTGAAGAAAATACCAATATTTTCCAAAATATCAAATACTAAACGTGGGGGGTTCCCCAGCCAAATTTCCCTTTGGTTCAGAGGGGCAATTTTTCATTTTGGTATTGTTTTGATTTCTGAAATAATTGATTATATACTTCAAGAATATTGAAAATTTCCTGAAGCCAGATTCTGCTGCCTGTATTTACGCTGACTGTGTGCAGGCAATCCTAGTGATGCTAGGAAAAAGGAGTTTTTTACTACAAGGAAGTCTAGAAAGAATCAGACCCTTCCTAAAATCCATCTGAAAGATGGGGAGAAGCAAAAAGACCCCTGTATTTCAACAAGTACATTTTGGCAAATACCTGAGCTGCCCGATGATCCCAAACAGAAAACTGGGGAGGCAGACTGCAGTCTTTCTGAATGCCTTCAGCAAGCCCAGATCCCCTTCCGACACTCATACTGGGAGCGACAGCAGAAAAGGAAATCTTTACGAGGGGAAAGCAAATGCAGCTGCAAACCTGGGAGGCCAGGTAAAAGGATACGCGAGCACATAAAGAGAAAAACAGGTTCCCTGTGCAAGTTTTCCAGTCCTCTGGCTCGTTGCTGCCCCGGTCCCAGGATGATGGCCCTCACAGCATGTTTTTCCAGGTATACTGAGCCCGGGCTGCAGAGGCAAACCACAGATCTGCTCCCACATGCACCCACTTCCCATCTTCGGGCATGGTGCTCAACCTTCCTGGGGTGCCCAGCAAGCAGGATAAGGCCCAAGGCGTGTTCTGCCCCTGGGACCCTGTGGTTTAGACATAGCCCAAGTGCCACTGGAGGAAGCAGGCGCCTGCAGTGTACAGGAACAGATTTTTTTACGAGATGCTGTTCCCTTCCCATCAGCGAAGGCAATAGAGAGCCCTTTCTCCTCTGGAGCTTTAGGCCGGGGAGTTCATGCAGCCTCCTTCAACTGACAGGGTTCCAGCTATTGATTTTCCCGACTTGCTCATAAGTTAATATTTACCATAAACATCTCGATGAGAAATTTCAAAAAAAGAAACGACATTTTCAAAACAGCAGAAGCCGGGGAGATAATGAACCAGACACAACTTTAAACAAGATATTTTAAAAAGCATTAAACCTTCCTTCCTTCATTTTTAATTAGTAGCAAAAAAAAGAAAATATGAAAAGAAAAAAACCCAGAAGGGTGATAAGCTGTTTTTATTGTTGAGTTCATTACTGTGATTATTTTGGGAGAGAAGACATTTTTCTCTTAATTCATGAGCCAGAAACGAGGTCTTTGGAGGCTGCATTAAAAAGATCTCCTTAAAATAACGTCGGAGAGATGACTTTGGTGGAAAACTCAGTCTGGCTTAGCAATACCCAGGTGACCCACAGCAGGCTGCTGGGGTCCCAGGGGTGTTTTCCACCACGCTGCCCTGGAAATGGCAGCAAACACATCCCCCAGCCCCTGCCTGAGGACAGCAGCCGACGAGTTCACCGTCAGTGAGGGCAAAGCATGAAAGAAAACACACAGCCGACGGAAAAAACGGTGCGCACACGGCGGGGAATAATATTTCGCTTGTGTGGCAGCCGTCCTGCTCTGGCAGAGTAAACAGAGCAGGTTACCCAGCCATGAATGTGACACTGTTTATAAACAGGAGCCCTGCTGCCCGGGGACGTGCGTGGGGAGCGCTGGGCACGCGTGAGGTCACTGCGCCACCTTTTAGGATCTGCATCAATCATGTCAGCGCCGCATGAAGCGAGCCATTCAGCCCGTGGGCCTCGGGACAGGTAGGGACTGTTAGCGGGCCCACCGCTTCTCTTAAAATGCTCCGGGGTGTGCTGGTGCACCCACCCAGCGTGTCTCAGCAGCCCCTTCAGGAGCAGAAAACGAGGTGAAAAAATGGGTGAAAGCAAAGCTGGGGAGGTAAATTTGGAGTTAGCCTTCACCTCCGCAGGAGGAACCGTCCTGATGAAGGTGGTGGTGGGGAAAATGCAACGGCGTCGTGGCCTGCTGGATGGCTCCTCTGGTTATTTACCAAGCACAGGGAAAAACCTGACTTTTTGCCAGAGGAATCAATATTTCTGTGATTAAACAGAAGCCACTTGGTGCACGGGCTTGCACCTGAGTGCCTGCGATTTGGGGGCTGGAGAGGAAGGCAGAGCAGGGACAGAGATAGGAGACCAGTGCACGACCTGCTGCAAATTCTCTTCTGGCTCCTTGGAAACTGCACATCCCGTCTGGATCACAAGAGAATAGTGATAAAAGGCCAAGGCTGTAGCTCAGGACACAAGTGGCAGAGACCAAATAGAGCCGTGTATCACTGCGGGGCTGTCCTGCTTTTGGAGGACCATAGTCCCTTTTGATCCAACTTGCCCAGCTTCGGAGATGGATGATGGCATCAGGGTGGGTGCCTGCAACACTAAGGATCTGGCTCGCAATCTTTAACTCTGCCCAAATTTCAGCTTAATAACATGTAATTATGTAAAATAATTGTAAAAATGACAATTACACATGAATCATGTGTAATTATGCAAAAGAAATGTAAAAAAAATATAAAAGCAGCACAAAATCCTTATGATACATTGATGGTATATGGACATGTACTATTCACTACTCTTAAATGCAAGTTGATTTAGAAATATTACTTTGACCATAAATCAACTGTGTTCTGTGTGATTCCTGTTGATCTACAGCTGTGACGCTTTCTCAGAGAAGAACAGATGTAAATATCAGAGCAAATTGGGAAGTGTTCTGGGAAATGTTTTTCACTGAAAAATGTGGTTTTGTCAAAATCAAAGCCTTAGGGAGGAAAGGTTTTTTTTTTTTTTTTTTTTTTTTTTTTTTAATGAATATGCCATATTCACATACAATTGAAAAATGTTTTAAAAATGATCAAAATATTCTCTTTCTGTACTTTCAAAAAAAAAAGAGTTGTAATCTTTATGCTGAAATTAAGCCTCTGTTTTGAAATTGAAGTAAATTTACGCTAAAAATGTCAAAAATAAAAAACACTTAAGTAAAAACACTTCAAAGCTTACCAAAGAGCAAGTTTTCAGAACTAACTTCTTTTAGACCCAATCTAAAATTTTGTATTTTATTCTTTACTCCATAATTTTTCCACAAGATTTCCACTTTGGGGGCCAACCGAGACTGGAGAAGTTCTGTAATTATGCAAAGTACGATAAAAGCAGAAAACCATTTGCTTCCACCTCTGCTAATATGCAGATGTGTATTTCCAGCAGACTACAGAGCGATCACACAAAGCTCCAGCATCTTCTCCAGAGAAGCTTCACCAAGGCAGAAAGGAAAGGATGCAACCCTTCAGCCAAGTCACCTCTGCTCTGTTTCCACGGTCCCGTTTTGGACTTGAGGGCAAGGTTTTGACTTGAGGAGCAACAGGGAGGTGCTCTGGAGCTGGTGCTTTCCCTCCCTGTTGAGAGGTGGCACCTTGGTGGGGTCCCTGCCTTGCACAGGACTCAGGTCTCTGAGTCTGAGTCCGGTTGAGGCCATGGCCTGAAGAAGCAGGGACCTGCTACAGGCCTCTTCTCACTTGAAATGAAGCCCCGACTGAAAAACAAAAGATTTGTGGTTGGGTTTGTTTGTTTTTGATACTCTTCCCTTCTGATGGTGAGTTCTTTTCGGAGGCAGTTAAATACTAAGCATCAGTCTGTTAAATTTAGTGGCAATTTCAGTTGTAGGCGGCATCAAGACAAGGACAATTTCAATTTCACACCAGCAAAACGATTATTTATTTTGTGTTTGGAAAGCAAGAGTGCTTTCTATTCAAGACCAGCTTTTGTTTGAAATAACACAGCCCGTGTCTCCATGGCCCTAATCCCAGGGGCTCACCTCTGCAGGAAGGACCTCTCACAGCCAGCACCTTGCTGGAAATTGGGGGGATTCAACAGGGAGGCTGAGGTGCCTGAAGCACAGGCTGGGACTTTCTGTGCACACCTGTCCCAATGCAGGAAGGGCTGTTATTATCCTGGGGCTTCCCCAAATCTGGTGAGAGCCTCTGAGAGAAGAGCCAGCTGCAGGATGAGACCTGGGATGGGCACTGCACACCTGTGCTTCATTCCTCTACAGCAAAGAGCTTCCTTCCTTAAGGCTCAGGTTTTATATTACCAGGTAAATTTCCTTTCGGCTTCATTTGCATGGAGCAAGAGTGACATTCTGTGGCCAGTCAGATTTATGGCAGCTCACTCGCGCTGCCTTTTTTCCCTCTCCATAAATACCTCGGGGTACAAAACTGTCCTCTGCTAGCCTTTTGTTTTGTTTGTGGCTTCTCTCGCTCCTTGCGAGAAATGAAACCAGAGGAATTCTCAAACACATTTATGTGGCGTAAAATCCCCGGGGACTGCTTTGCCATGAATCCCTGACAAATTCAGATGGCTATGTACTGATTATTATTTCATGAGAGCGTCGTCTGATTGTAATGTAAGTAACCAGGAGCACAGAGAGCACACAATGCGGTCCTCAGGCTCCACGCTATCTGGCTCAGCCTACCGTGCTTGGAAGGGATGAGGAGACCACGTTCCAAAAACCCATAAAAAAAATCAAGCAGAGTGCTGTTTGAAACAAAGCACTGGGCTTTCTAAGCACTCATGTGCTCCAGATAACACACCAGCGACACTAAATTGAACCCGTTTAGTTGTAAACATGATATTACACTTGACAGTTTCCAGTGGTAAAACACCAGACAGTCCATGCTGGGGAGAGAAGAAACGCTGGGCAAGGAACAAAGCTGATCACAAGTGTCCACAAAAGGGGCAATTCTGGGGGGGAGGGAGAGAAAACCCTCACCCCTCCAGCATTTATCAGTGGTTTGGAGTCAAAACTAAGCTCAGGCACACGTGGCACCGAAAGCAACCTGCCCGGTTTCAGCAGGCACTGGAGTTTATGTTGTTCCACTGTTTATTAAAAACGGATGGGAGCACTTGACAGAAAAATCAAACTTCTGGTCATGGCTCATTAATCTCTGTTGTATCTGTCAGATATGTGTGTCTAGAGTTTCAACAAGGCTCTAGAATCGGGATTGCCGCTGAGCTCTGTTGTTTTCTCTAATTTTGAATGAGGAGAAAGGCTGCCAATCACCGCCGGGGAGCAAGCGGGGTCACTTCCTCAGCCCTTTGCCGTGGGCATCTCCCTGCCCCGTGCTGTGGGTCTGGTTTCAGGGGCAGTGAGCACCTCCTTCCCCTTATCACCACCCAGGGAATGGATGGCTGCTCGCCACCAGAACACATCCCTGTGGATGTCGGGGTGCCAGGAGGATGATGTAGCAGTGGATGCTCCTTCGTCCCCGGTCCTGCTCTGGCAGAGAGAAGTGTTCGTGGTGCCCGGCTGCTGCAGACAGCAGAGCCCCACTGGTGTAAAACCAGCATAAGTGATGGGCTCAGCAGGCCCTGAGTGGGCTCAGCGGGACGGAGACGAATATGGTACGAAACAATTAGCTGCAGATGGTATAAAAATCTCGTTTTCTGGAAATACAGATTTTGCCTGGAGATCTTTCTGTATATATTGGATTTGTCACGCCGATAATGACTTGAGCATTTGGAGGGGTAGGAGAAGCCACTGCAGGGCCAGATGTAGCTGTGATGGGGAGGACAGAGGGTGTGTTTCAGCCCCAAAATGCAGCCGTCATGCCAGTGCCACCATCTCAGTCTGTGGCCATGGGAGGTGGAGGGCTGAGGCACCGAGCAGAACCAAGCATGGAGCTTGCCTGCTGCCTCCCCGTATGCCACTGCTTCCCTTGTTTGCTTTGGATGTTGCTGATTGCAGTCTCTCACTCTTTTCTTTCCCCTTTCTCTCTTTTTTTTTTTTTTTTTTTTAATTACCAGTGGTGCTGCTTCCAGAGCTAGCAGTGCTGCCAGGCTCTTCCAGTGCTCAGCACAAGATTTTGCTGCTGCTGCCCTGGGTTTCCAGCACAGAAATCAAGGCAAGGGGGGCTCCCAGCTCCACCAGCCAGAGGAGAGGCTGGGGAGTCCTTTTAATCCTGGTGCCACTAGCACAGGTTTTCTCCAGGCACAAACAGTGGATGAACACAGGTCAAATACAGACATAGAAAAATTAAAAAGATCAGATTTTCACAATTTCAGGTATGTCACTGCCAGACAATCACTCCCTTGGTACTCATAACCTATATGTTTTATACATATATATATAGTGGCAATAGTGGGAGCATGCTGAACACCTGTGTGCCAGCTCCATTCCCCATGAAACACACGGAGTCTCCCTCCAGGGGAGGTCTCACCACGTGCCAAAACCTGTCCTCACCACTGCACCAGCCCCTGGTGTGCAGGCATGGCTGTGACCACCAGATCCCACCAGATCCCTCCTGAGGATGCTGGCATGGTGTGCCGCAGATCCAGTCTGTGGGCACTCAGACGGGCCATGAGCAAGCCACCAGCAGACAGCAAAAAGCAGAGCTTGGCATTTCCAAGGAGGGCAGGCACAGCCCTGCTTTTCTACACAGCTTGGCCATGCTGAACCCCTCACAAGACCACTTTGAAGTCAGGGTATGAAGCATTTGTCCCGTTACAAAGCAGAATGTCCTAGCAGATCTTAACAGACAGGGTGGACCCAGCCTGCTGCTCATCTACCTGCGACTTGGTGGGCTCTTCTAATCCTAAGAGCAAATTCCGTTGTCATTACATGAGCTCCTAATGCACAGAATATTTTTCCAGTGTGGGGCCTTTGGCGTGTGGATTACCAGGATGCTTGATCTGCTCGCTCTTGCAGACATGTGAGCAGTTACACTAGCTGCTATAACACGCTGCTGCTCAGAGAAGCCTGCACAGCTATATATATTTGTAGCATATCTGAAGCCTCTCTGTATTTAACACCTTATTATTTTTTTTTTTCAATAAAGCGTAAGTGACGTAGGAACCATTTTCAACAGTCGCATCTCCACTTAAGCCCAGATCCTTTAAGCTATTCAAGTACTTAGATACATGTGTATATAGATATATATATACCCACGTGGAAGTGTTTCAGGCACCTCGGCGGTTGGATTACCAGCTCCCACTGAAGTCTGCCCCCAGTTCCAGTTTCCTCACAGTCGTGTAAGTTGTTCCTTTGGGATTTAGATACTGAGGTGACAGGTACCTAAGGTGCACAATAGCTGGATGACACGCAGAAGATAAAGATGGGTGTTTGAGCACCGTGGGATACAGGATCATCCTTAGCTGAGTGGCAGCTCAGGAAAAGGCTGTATGGCCCTCCTAGGCATCTCCTGAGCACCAGGGGCAAACTTGTCAGGCAGTAAGTGCAGACGGGCCCATGGGGGTATGAAATTTGTTATGATGATACAGAAGGCATGGCACAGAGAAAATCTCCTCTTAAGCCAGCTTTTTGGGACCTGAGCTCTCTGAAGAGTAAGCACCACAAGTCAGTGTGGACATAGCTGGGAGAAGAGGGGGGATCCTCACATCAACCTGCTGGAAGTTCAGATTTGGTTGAAATACAGAGTGGGGTTGTGTTTAACGGCTACACATCAGGGTCTGTAATCTATCTTCCAGAAAGCTGATGCAAGCATTGCCGGGCAGTCAATAGCTGAGTGACCTCTTTGGGCTGTGTCACTTCCTAAATCTATGCATCAGTCAAAGACACAAACAATCATCCCAGGACTTATTCTATTCTACCATCATTTGGGGTTCTGGATTTTATTCCAGGAGACACAGAGAAACCTGCTCCAACTCCACTTCTATCTGGGAGACAGAGGATAAGGGAGACCTTGGAGCCCCTTACTGTGTGTTATGGCAGAAGCACTCCTTTTCTTCTTGTAAGGACTTTGTGCCTCCTTGGAGAGGAATCAGGAGCAGCCACTGTGTCCTCTGACTTCATGGTTTCCTTTCTGCTCTCTATTACTGGCATTTTTTTTATTTTTATTTTTTTTTTCATGCATCTGGTACTTGAATAAAATAAAATGCTGTTTTCAAGTGTGTAAATATACAATAATAAGTTACTGGTAGCTTGTTGGGCAGGATAGTGAAAAGTAATTACGAATGTTTTTGTGCTTAGTAAACAGTATGGCTGCAGATATTCTCTGCTTTGAGCTGCAAAACCAGAAACTACTACAAAACCTTTTGTTATACGAGACAATATGTCACTGAGTAAAGAATCTTTTGTGAAGGGAAAGGTTAAAAAAAAAAACAACAAACACAAACCAATGATATTATATTGTTATGCTGAAAAACAACCTTTCTTCCTAAATCTCTGCTTCTACCATTAGCTCTACAAAGCTCTTCTTCTTACCACAGAATACATCAACTGCAGGTCTCCAGTTAACTCATGTGTGAAATGTGCTTGATACTAAATGAATGGATGATCATAAAAACAGCGTTCTTTTTTCCTGGAAACACAAACCAGCGGTGATACGTATTGCTTCTGTTTTCAGCCAAAGACGATAGTACCAGATGGCTAACACAACCGTAACAGCTAGCTGCATCTGGATAAAAAGTTTGGATGGTGTGAGCTAATCTTTAAAAAATGCCAGATAACTTTTATCTGTTTAAGTTATGTTAGTACTCAGCATATTTCCTGCTCATGCGATGCTCAGATTGCTCAAACATGCCTTGGACAAGTTCATTAAGCATCATTAAAGTGAACAAAAGGCTAGTAACCATCTTTACAAAGTCAGAGGTCAGCTGCTGGGGTATGATCCAAGATCCACTGAAGGCAATGGGAGATCACCTCTCCCTGATTTCTCACTGATATCTCACTGATCACTGTGCCCTTTGAATTAGGAGCCTAGAGGTTATTTCCCCTTGTCTGCATCTATTATGGCTTCAGATGAAACTTATACTGGTTAAGGAAGAGAACAGAGAAGACCACTTGTCCCTTTGGATAAAATGACTGGACTTCTCATAATTAAATATACTTTTTCCATGTGAAAGCAAAAATATTTGGGTAACTGTGTTTGGCTAGCTATGTAACCCGAATATTGAGCAGACAGAGAAGAAATACATCTTTTTACTGTATATGATTATGAGACAGCCAAAATCATAATTTGTAGGGAGGCCCTGGGCTTAGCATTGACACAGCCAGGTATCATTTCAAATTAGTTTTAATATAATATCCTTGAGAATCAGCTACAAATGAAATTCATGCACTGTTGGATGGGAGAGTTGTTGGCAAGGTTTTTGAGGAAGACAGTTCACTGTCTGTGAACAGTGAGAACAAAATCTGTGGGTGATGAACTAGGTACAGGCTTGCAGAAGACATTGTTACTTCTCTCCACAAACTGTGCCAAGCTACCAAATAATAATCCGAGTGCTAGCTGTTGGGTTGTTTTTGGCTTTCTTCCCCCTCCCATTTCTTTCCTGTAAAGGCATCAGTGCAGCTTCAAATGCCACAGTTTCCATGAGAATCTTTTCCACAGTGTCTCAGACACTCTACAGGGAAAATCTCACGATTACCTGGTTGGGAATTGCTCAATGTTTTGTGGTGTTAAAATGTAACAAACATTTTAGTATCTTTGATGCAGGAACATCCACAAAATTGCAAGAATCATACAGCCAGGATGGAAAAGAGAATGGCCTTGCGATGACCGATGCTGTTTCTTGAACATTAGTGGGTTTCTTTGTTTAATCTTCCTCCAGCAAACAAAAAGTGACTTGGCTTCAAAACAATGGGGAGGAGAGAGAAAAATAAGTGGAGAGGGTACTAGTGAAAGATTTAGTTAAAGTCTATTCTTCTCTGTTGTTTCTCAGTATAGGGGACAATGGTTTGAGAACAACAGGATCAAGTCACAGCCTGGATGAAGCAGATGGGGCAGACCACCAGGCAGCGGGTTCCCAATAAACACTGTGGAGGGCAAATTTAACTTTTCTCACAGACCAAAGGCCATTATAGCAGTGAGAAAGTGTGACCTGACCCTACTCAGCCTTCACATCCATCTGTTCCTGGGAAATCCTCGTATAGAAGGGCCACCTGAACTGGCCCTCTCCTCCTCCACCAGCAGCGTGGGGATCCAGAACAAGAATTGTCCAGCAGTCTTCTACAGAGGGGAGAATGGTCATTGCCTCGGACCATCTGGCTCAGGTGCATTGTCTTATCCTCTCACCTGGAGCCTACATTGTGCTACAAGGTGAGGTGCCATGCCAACAAACTCTTGCATAAAGAAGCTAGAGACATCAGTGGGAAAATGGATGTTGATAAGGGAATGCAAAGGAAGAGTGAGCCAACATTGTTTGACATCATGGTCAGGAGCTTTGGTGAACCTGGCACTTTCAAAGCATGAAATGAGGTAAATTTACAGTCATCTGATGGGAGTTCCTCCCAAGGGGAAGCATGAGCAAAAGGCTGAAACTGCTTATTTGGGAGTATGATAGGTGGGCAGGAACGGTTGGCTTAATGGGGCAGTTAGATCCAAGAGTCAGTTAATGGCAGTGGTCATGGGACAAGTAGGAATAGGCAGTGAACTTCAGAAAAATGGAAACAAGCAGTTTACATCAGTTGCAATACAGGAACCAGAGTAGAAAACAGTAGAGAGAAGCTGCAAACTAAAAGAATAATGTTTTCAATAGCAGTCAGAATAGGCTTGAGTGGCACTCAAATTTTCATGATTTGACTGTCATACTTGCACAACTTTTATCTGAGCCTTCTTTCCCTTCTCAAACTTGGAATAGACCCTAAGACATCCTTCAGTGACCCCACTGAGGAGTCGCTGAATTATAAACCCCATAGACGGCTACTACATGTTGAAGTTTTTAGTGTCATTGGTCTCTGAGAACCACTATTAGTCTACTGCAGGTATATGTTATGTGCCTTTTCTAGATTTTGAGAGATCTTGATGTTGAGCTATTAGCTCCCATGCCACCTCCCAAGCCTTTCCATAGTCTGAGCTATGTGTGTACATAGCCATAACAGCATGCAGATCTGATGAAAAGGTATTAAACAGATTTTAATCCCATGTATGGAAAAGTGTGAATACATTTTTATGTCTCTTTGGGCATATATCATTAGACACAGAGACTGACAGACAATAAAATAAAAATAATCATCCCACATATTGTATGTCCAGAATATTCCAATGTCAGTAAAGTTGTTTCCATACTAACTTTTTTTTTTTTTTTTCTGATTTGTATTTTTTTCAGTTCTTTCTCACCAGCATTTGTTTGTTTGCTTGTTTCTTGGGTCTCTGAAAAAGCGCAGCACAACTCCCTTTTGTATGTCCAATACCTACCATTGCCTTTGCTTTCAGACATGAAGTTTCCTAGACACCAAAACAAAGCATTCTGCACAAGCTCAAGAGCTTTGCTTTCATACGTCACAAACTAGGCAGTTAATTCCCACATATTTCAGTGCTCTCCTAATCCAGAAGAAAACTGCACTTGTTTGAGTCCAAAGTCCTAATTTTTGACTCCTTTTTTTCCATGGGAGTTATGAATTGACCAGGCTATACATATTCAGCCACACTATACAAAAAATATGCAATATATGCAAGGCCAAAAGAAAAGAACAAGAATGGAGTCTGATTCTGTAGCCCAGTGACAACAGGAAGCCCATAGGAGGGTACAGCAGTCATTACTTCTGATTCCTGCCCTGCCCCGGCATCTTATCCTCAGTGTGTAATTCCTAGATAGTTCCTGGGTTGCTGTAACAAAACCTTGACTACACCTTCAGTTCTGACTTGGAAAAAGTGGTCAGACTGCATGCATAACAGAGAAGACACCGCAACTACAAAATCAATAAAAAATGCAAAGGGCACTCATTGTGCAGTGCAGTCCCATTAACATATCACACACAAAATCTTAATTTTGTTTTTTCCTGCCTTTTTTTTTTTTTTTCTTCTTGTAACCATATGGCTTTAACATTATATTAAAAGTCCTCTCTGCGTAATGCCCAGGATGTGCTCAGCAGGCATAGCAGGAACTGAAATGTGGGCTTCTGAGTTTAGTAAATTTGACCTCTGCTGCTCAACACTAAATACACCAGTCAGGCAAGATGCACTCCATGCCAGCATGGGTTATGTTAACATATTTGTTCGTTGTCTGCTGTAACTGCTCACACCTGTATTTTCAGAGCAGAAAAGAAAGATCAACAGGCCTGAATGATGGTGGATTTCAGTGTTCCGGGACTCAAACTTAAATAATAAGACCTATTTTTAGTATTAAGACACATATGCATACACAGGGGTTGAGAGGGAGGAAAAGAAAAATACTCAGCATGGGTGTTAAGGAGAAGAAAACAGCATCTGCTTTGCTGGTTAGTATTTGGTGCCCTCTTCTGCACCCATCCATATTTTTAAAGCTCTTTACAATCAGAGAGGAGCATCTGTCTGTCGTCCGTCTTTACATAGCTGTGCTTTGCTGCTAGGGGCAAGGGGTCATCCCAGCAGATGTCAGCCATCGTGGTGGTGGGAAAAGGAGAATCTTTTCTAGGTGAGGGGAATGGATTTGTTAATATTGTTGAGATTAGGAGGCTATGAATAGAAATTAAAAAATATTTAACTGAGATTTCATTTATAACATCTAAATTATTATATTAATAAAAGTAAATTGTGTTTTGATCGTGACTGAATAAGAAACATACCGTGTATATAAGGTATATAATCATTTTAATCACATGCTGATCCCAGGACAATCTCATCCCAACATGTTATGAAATTACAAATAACATATAGTGCACACAATTCTTCATAGTAATTTAAATGTCACTTTGCTAAATGAACTTGAAGACAGATTTGCACTTCTTGAATGCAGAATCATTCTAATATTAATTTCTATTTTTTTCCATTACTGAAAGATAATTTTATGCTAGAATTTCAAATACTTAAATCCAAAAGGCTCACTAATTCTGTTCTCAGCTTTTGACTTTCAGCAGTACCAAATTCAATAGGAAAGCTTGTTAACTACCTTTATCTTTTTACGCTGAACCTCACTGCAGATGCACAAGCAAGGCATTGCAAATGTCTTACAGCAGTTCTCCACCAGTCTGTCACAGTCTGGGCAGCTCTTGTTTCCTGTAGAAATATTAATTTGTTTTGAAGAGGGATGATGCAGAGGTTATCATCATGCCAGCTCACAGCTCCTCCGGTGAGAACTGAAGAGAGCAGTACTTAAATCATAGATGTTATGAACATGACAAGACTCAGCTTCCTGAATGTCAGCCCACCTGAGCCCCTGACCCAGGGCAGGGCTGCTCAGAAACATCATCCTACCAAGAAGCAGAAGAATGAGGTCTGTTTTTACCCTCCCAGGTATGCCTCTGTTCCTGCCTATTGCTGGTTGACTTCATGAGAAGAAATCCATCTGACATTTTAAAATTTACTTTCTTGGATACATAGGTTTGAGCAGCTGCTGCTAACCTCCCCTACAGTTTTGAAGCCAGTTTGTTTTCAGTCAAGCTAAACCTTAGAGCCAAAACTGTCAGACTTGGGTGACTACATTCCACACTGAGACAGCAAAGCAATTGGCCTGATCTTTGAGGATGAAAAACATTCAGAGCCTGCATCAATCCAGCACCTCCAAATCTCAGGCCATCCATTTAAGTGAGCAAATGCGCATTCAGCTTCCCATAGATTCCCACTTGAAAATGCTGGCTAGTGTTTTCGATTTCCTTCAGTAATGAACTGCCAGGCTTGCTGACTTGTGCTGCAAACTGTTACCTTCTTTTTTTTTTTTTTTTTTTTTTCTTTTCTCACTTTGTGGGAGGAAATGTATGGCTTAATGTAATTACTAAGTTTTATACGTATGCCAGAGGGTAGGTAGAAAGGGGTATGCCATAGAAGGAGGCTTGGAAAAATATACAGACTGCCACCCTGAGCAGACATCTGGCCTCGAAAGCTCTTGCAGAGAGGGTGCACCCGGGTGAGCCCAGGAGGTGCGGGGCATCCTATTGTCACTCAGCAGATCTGAGCAGCACCAGCAGTCTTGCTCTAACAGGTGGTCTGCAGGATCACACATCCCAAATGCAATCCAAAAGCTGACTTTAGCCATAATGTTGTTCAAGTAGATGGGATCCAAACTTCAGTGTGATGAAGCTTTTAGCACTAAATGGCTGGCCTGATAACAGGTGTGGTGTAACAGTTCTCCCTGTAGCATGGACTCTATGGTTTACTCCATGGGAAAGCCTCAAAGATATGTAGTCCTTCAGTGCCTTCTGCTTATGTAAAGATTTCAGCCTTTTCTTATAAACAATTAACTGGGGATCTTTTTTAATATATTTATTTATTTATTTATTTATTTATTGTTATTTTTTTTATTCTGTTTTGTTTTGAAGCTTACTCCAGTAAAGAAATCCATAGGATGTCCATACGCAGGTCTTACAGGACAGCAAAGTACAGACAAAAGAAATTCAAGTGTTATTTCAAACTGTAGTTGCTTTCACTCAAACAGAGCTAATAGAAATAGAATAAGTAATACATTGATAACTCATTTTAACTCTTCACTGAAGGCACATCCATCTACAGTGCACAGGAAGTGATTTTACCCTTGCATTTTTTGACTTAGATGGCTAATTAAGAAAAGTTAGTCTGAACAAATTTAAACAATTCAAAGTTTCAGCCTGAGATTTTTTCAGGTTTACATAGATCATATCAAAGTAACTGATTTAAACTTTTTAAACTTTTATAATGTGGACAAGATCAAGTGCAAAAGAAAATATGAATACAGGCTGGGGAAAAAAAAAAAAAGTCTCAGAGTTTACAGTACTTTTTTTTGTTGTTGTTATTTGGGTGATGCCTTACACTTTTATATCATGTGAAGCTGACCATCCACCAAAAGTACCAGTCAAGGAGGTCACTGAAAAATGGAGTTGCCCTTTGCTTGTATTTGGATAAGTCTGATTGATAAAACATTGTTCAACATTATTCAGGAATGACATCAAATGTTTTGCCTCCATAGGCAAAACATTGCAGTCTAGACTGAGAGGAGGCTTTTGACATCCTTGCGTTATTCTCAATTTTGCAAAAAAAAAATCACATTGAATTCATGATTAAATGAAGGCATTTAAAAATACTAAGCCAAAGCTGCTCTGAACTTAAACAAAGATGAAGTACCAGTGGAAAGAAGAAGGATGTTTTCCTCCTTTTACCACTGTACCTACAGTTTTTGAAGGTGATTAACTGTTGTGTGCTCTAATATTAAAAGGTTTTTTAAAAGGCATTTTATTGGGAGGATTTCTGATTTAAAGAGGTGCTTCAGGAAGTAATCAGCTGTTTTACTATCCTGTTGAGATAGCTATTTCTCTGTCAGTGTAAACTCAAGTAATATTCATATCAGTTTAAGCAATGCTATGGCATACAATCACAGAATAAACGGCATGTAAAGCGGCTTTTAACACTGCATCATCTACATAGTAAAAATATATGCCATTAATAAAATGTACTTAAAAAGACAACAAAAAGGTTGACAGGTAAACTCCCTAGGAGCAACAGGTTTTATCACTACACTGTCATCACGCTTCTACAACCTAATATAACTAAGATAACTCCGATGAGTCAGTTAAACCAGTTGTTCTACCAGGCATGACAGTGAGGCTCTGAAAAAGCCTGTTTTTTACTCTAAATATCACCTAACACATCCAGCAGCTAGCAACATCCTCAGTTCAGAGATCATGAGGGAAACACTCCAATCTGCTACCTAAGCTGGCTCATGACTGATCAGAACACCATCACTTCCTGATGAGAAACAGCTGAATTCATCCCATTCTAGAACTATAGCATGTTATTTAAATATATCAACAAACAACTGAGTCGCTTGTAGCCATATCTGAAAAAAATAACTCAGAACTCATCTGACTAGAATGAGCTCTGAAAGTGTGTGTTGCCACCCAGCTCCCCATGGATCAAGGCAAATGTTCCTTCACCTGGTGCTGGCCACCTCAGCACCTCAAAAGGACACTAAGGCCAGGCCACCCAGCCTTCAAGCCTGGTGTGAGGAGGACATCTCCCCCAGAGGCAATATCTGTGTAAAGGGACCCAGTGTCATCGTGAGAGGGAATCTTAGAGAGGAGGTGTTTTCCTCCATATTCCTGAAGCCAGGGCCTAGAAGGTCACACTCCCAGGTCCATGTCTACTTCAACAGAGGGCAGGGGAGAGGGAGGCAAGAGGAGAAGAAGGCCTGGATCAGTATGGAGAGGGAAGGAGTGCCTGGGGGAACTAGAGGAGGAAGCATGCTGCCACGGAGACCACTGGACCAGCAATTGGTGGCTTTGGTTCTTTTGGTACTCTAGGGTTACACACTAATAAATTAAGGATTATCAGGGAAAGATCCTGGTCAAGGGAAGTCCACCAGCTGTACTCTAAAATCACATTTACAGTAACTCCTGGCACGGTTTTGGTCTGTGCTAACTAGAACTTTGCCATGCATAGTTCAAGAATTAATGCAGCACCTTCCTAGGAATGTTTTGGATGTGGCTGCCCTTTGCTGAAGGATAAGAACTTTACAAATAGGTTTTCAAGACACTTTGAGACAGTTGGCCTCAATGCCAGAAACAGTTCATGGGAGTCTTGGTCTATCACCACCAACATAGCTTAAGAGTCTGCCAACTGAAGACATACTCAGCCTCTACAGAAATTCAGCACCAGATGTGAGCTGTTGTTCCCAAAAGGTCTGGAGATGTTGACAAGGTGTGTGTGACCCTAAGAAGGTCAGAGCACTCTTAGACATGCCTCTAGAGAACAGTCCAAGAGTGGTGGTGTCATTCTGAACTACTTGTTAATGGAAGTGAGGTGTTTCTATTGGTGGCTTCCAGAAATGCAAATGAAAACACCATGGAGCATGGGCTTGCAAGCGATATGAAAATGAAAAGGATTATACACCTCCCCACTCAGGTATTTATTTCAATAGTTGTAATGTTTCAGATGAGAGGATATGTCTCACTGCAGTCTCAACTTCCAATAAACACAGATATGTTTGATAATAAACACATACTGTGGCCCACAGAAAGTACAATCTTGCCTTACTGCTATGTAATAAACCTCCTGGATTCCTTTTATGTAATTAATCAATGCATGAGGAAATTTTTATTTTAACATCAAGTTACTCCTTATCTATTAGAGCTCACTCCCTGGAGAGACGTATCCCTAATTATCATAATTACCATAAAGTTCAGCTTCTCGAAATTTCATATTATACATTTAACTTTTGGCATCATAAAATGTGAAGTGCAAAGTACATATAATGTGCTTTTCTGAACAACTTAACAGTAATAGTATCTACTTCCTTGCTCCATACAATTTTTGTACTTCTGACGTGGAATTACATAAATGCTATGCACTCTTCTCTGTTACCAAAGTAAGGGAAAGCACTAATTTGCTTCAAAAACACTATACTCCTTCCTTGTGGTAACTATTCAGAAACTGTATTCTCTATTTTAAGAAAAATTCTCATTGAAATTCCTGTAATCATAATAACAGGTAATTTTGTGAACTCTTCTTTCAGGACTGACATAAAAAAAACAAAACAAAACAAAAAAAAAAAAACCAACAAACTTCTTGAACAAAAGTCTTCTGTCTACAGATATATTCATTCCACTTGGCTAACTTTCTTCTTGTTTATTTTTGAAAGGGTTACAGTGATACTGACATACCAGGATAGCTCCCAGCAATAATAAGGCATTAGATGCTTTCCAAGAAATAATGGCTTCTCTGCAGCTTCTAAGTGATGGCCTACTTGGTAAATGAGTTATTCAATAAATTCTGTGAACAAGAGCTTTTCCTCTTGGTTGCATTTACTCAAATGTTTTGGATAGACACTAGATCTATACTTTTTTTTTTTTTTTCTTTTTTTCTTTTTTTTCTTCTAACAATATGCTATAATTCTTTCTATGGATATATAGCCCAGGGGAGTTGTGGAATCTCCTTCTCTCTGGAGACATTTAAAACTCACCTGGACATGTTCCTGTGTGACCTGATCTAGGTGTTTCTGCTCTGGCAGGGGGATTGGGCTATATTATCTTTCAAGGTCCCTTCCAATCCCTAACATTCTGTGATTCTGTGACTCAGATAACCCAAATAAAGGATTTAAATGGTGCGCTTCTGTCTCACCATCATCCATTTATCTTTATTCCTTCCTATTTGGAATTTTCACTTAAGAGAAAGCCTACTTTGTTAATGTCTCTCTGTGTTCTACTTGATTCAGATCTGCTTCTTTTACTTCTATATCTTAATTTCTTCAAACATTGGCTTACAAATTCTTTAAATATTAACTAAAAGACAGACATCTTTATTGTTTTGTGTTGGAACTGCTCATAGTGTACTATATATGTCATAGAAATAAAATAAATTTAAAAGCCAGATTTTGATCTATATCAAGAAAATCTACCATAAATAATACCATAACAGCTTGTTAACAGAGAGTGAGAATATTGCTATGTCACAAAGGATTCTAGATTTTTCCAAAGACAAATAAAACAATAAGCCATTAGTATTAAAATTAAGCCATGGAATAGGGAAGAAAGTTCAAGAATGTGAACTTACTTTGAGCTACCCAAAATAATATAATATATTCCAACAATCATATTTTTATAGATTAAAATTATAAGTATAACCGGCAGTTTAAGGGGAAGTTATTTAGGGAAGATGAACCATCTTCTTATAAAACTGGTTCTGATTCTTTAAAAACATTTGGCTTCCATCTGCTACAAATTATGAAACAAGCACAGAATAGGTATAAAAGAGAGAATATTAATTACACTTTTTATTCTTGTCTTTGATTTATGGATATGATCATACTTGTGTTAGCATAAACTAGCACTATACATGTTGAAGTAAACAGCACATTTTAAAGTAGGAGTTAAAAGCTAGTGGACAGCTTTTTTCCCCCCTGGAAAATTATAGAAAATAGTATCTCAAATAAGACCATGAGCACTGAACTTCTCATCACACATTTGAACCCATCAGCCTCAGTCTATGTGATTTGGCTTTAAGCTTTCTTTTCTGAGTGTGCCTTCTAGGTCTCCACTGCTTTATTTCAATGAAAAATGTGCTTGTATTTTAAAATGTTTTGACCAACCAAAGGAAAGACAGATAGTAAATGGTTTGAAAAGAAACAATTCAAATTAAATGGATCAATTTTCAAATGTCAACTGCATTACAGTACTTTTTGACTCATTTTGAGCATATGACTCTCGTGCTGCTGCTTTAAATCATAAACTGAGGATAAGAGAGACTAAGTATATTGACTATGAAATCCAGAATCTTTTTAGAAGTCTTTTGCCAAGGGATAAAATAAATCTGATGATAGCAGTAAATATAATGAATCCAGAGTACACCTTGAAAAACAAAGTAGTGTCTTCCAAAGGCATGTAAACTATAGTTGAAGCAATTCTACTGAGCCCACCAAGGAGATTTCCATTGGCTATGGTGTGATAAACATTTATATGATAGGTGTAATATGTTTTTTTCCCCTCTAATAATGTTAGAGATTTTGAAAATATTTTCAAATGTACAGCTGGTAATTCTTAAACACTCCTGACTGTTAGTCCTGTCCTGTCTTGTGGTTTATGCAGTTTGAAAATGTAGCTCAGGTAATGGAGAAAGGCATGGCAACAAATAATGTAAGGGACTGTAAGAAAAGCTCTTTCCTGGTGGCAATTTGGTATAGCAATAACAGCATAATAGTTAAATGTATGGCCACAGCTCTGACTGGAATGGAGAGAGCACTAAGAAAAACCCTTAATAAGGTTTTGAAATAAGAGTTTCTGATATGAGATAAATTAATACCTGTTTTACAAGGAGAAGAAGAAGAAATTAATTAAACATTACAACTCTAAAAAGCACCAACCCTTAACACATTGGCTTTCTGATATTATATTTTGGGAATCTCTTAATTTTTTTATTTTTTTTTTTCAGCAGAGGTGTGAATACCCATACATCCTTACAGCTCCTCCTTTGGGCCAGCTTGTTCAGATGTCTAGAGTAGGGTTCAAAGGGTCTTCAAGAAGTATGTGCATATCTTTGAAGTGTAAATCAGTTGTTTAATGTCCATCACACACAAAAGGTAGCTAGGATTTAACATCTAAGCTTGACACACTGACAAGGCATCTGAAGACTCTTTGCTGACCAGGCAGGCATCAGTCATGGGTGGGATCTCCAGGGCTCCTGGGAACAGTCCCTCAGCAGAGCTGCTATCATCTACCACCCAGTCAAAGTCTCTGGCCTAAAAAAAAAAAAAAATGTAATGAATTGGTCCTGGAAATGCTTAGGACCTGGTTTTGGGTCATTTAATAATGTCATTTAATGTTCCACTGATGGCAAAAGCTTTGTTCACCAGGTGAGGAGGTCTTTAAATAAACGTGGAGTAGAATCTTGCAGTTGGTTCAGAATTTCAAGAGAAGAGAATACCCTAATTTTTGCCATATATTCAGCCAATTATACTCTGCCTTCTTTATTGGCATCTGTTTTTCCCAGAGGAGTAAACTATTCTTCAGCTTCTGTTCACAATTCAGATTCTTCAGATACAAAAAATGTTCTGCTATTTGTGTTTAATTTTGCTATAATCCTTGACTGTACATTTCCATTATTGTGCTTTCTTGACCTTACATTTAACTTCTGGAGGTTTCTAAATTTTACCTGTTTCAGAATTCACTACCAGTAACTGCAATATAATTACTCAGTGATAGTCACAACTTGTTTTACACATTGCAAAAGCTAAAACACATACATTGCCACTACCTAATACTTTAGCTGGTAATTCAGTAGATTATTGCAAAGAAGGTTGGAGAATCAATGAGTGTCTTGTAATGAGTGAGCAGAAGACTCACTCAGATATGTCAATCCATTTTGCCAGATCTGTTCTACTCCTGGAACAGAGGATCCAAATATTTCACATCTGATTTACATTGTGAACATGAGATGAAAATTTGCTTTCTCTTAAGAATTTCAAACAATTCCAATTTTGTGCATCAAAAGATTATATTAATCTGAAAAAAAAAATATGAAAACGAATGTATGTCTGCAAACGTTCTCTACATAATTAGAGGGTGCTTGACTATCATATTCTGGCAGAGTGTAAAAACCCATTTCAACAAACCTACATAAACAATTAAAAATAACAATGAAGCTACATATCATTTGCAGAAAATTTCAAACAGAAACAAACAAAACAAATTTTGTTTCCCCAGGTCCTCATTTTTCCTGGTCCTCATTTGTGAGGCCAACTTCTTGTAGGCTACCAAAACATGTTCAAACAGTGACCAGAGTGTAGAAATACTATCTCGTGTGTAGAAATACTTTACCAAATAATTCACCATTTCATTTCATACTCTCCATTGTATGTCTCGTTGGATGAAATGGCATTGTGACAAAGCACCTCACCAGAGAGTTTTCTTATTTCTAAGTATAGTACACATCTGTATTTCTTAAAACACTCCATCAGCTTGAGCAAGAGGTATCATTATCAGGTAAAGATGAAGAAATAGCCTTGACAGGATAGGAAGGAAAATGTCCATATCAAGACAAGAATAGCCCTATCAAAAAAAGCGATGAGAAAAGGATAGGTACAAACATGTAAGGAACATTTCTACCTGCTGTGTCTCTCAGCCCTCTATCCAGACATCAAGAGAAAGTACTTCTAATATAGAAGAAATAGCCAAATGCCTAACCATGAAAGAACTGTAAATACTATTCACAGGAGTAAAGTTACTCATTTGCTTGAGCATTTTCAGAATAAGATGTATTATGACAAATGCATCAAAAGGCCTTATCCAGTGCAAATCAGCACCTTGGCACGGAGTACATAAATAATGCTGCAACTGTTTGAGGGGTATGGAGGAAAGGTGGATCTTGGTTTGCTTGTTTATTTGTAGGTAGCTTTTGTTTGTTTGTTTGTTTGTTTCACTTTTGAGCATCAGTCATTTACAGCATTTGATTAATAAAATCACAGAAGATAAAGGATAAATCCTACTTCAGACTTCTTTCCTTGAGCTCTCTCCTAAGTGGCATCTGCACAGAGCCACGGAACTGCCTGAGGTCTGCTAGAGAAGTGATTTCTTGGAATCAGCATTACGTCTGGGACAGAAAGCATCTCAGGCTCCTTCTTCAGCTCACCCTTTTCCACTTAGGGAAATGTTTTTTATAGCAAGTGTTAGAATTGAAAAAAATTTCCTGTGAAGAGTGACAACGCTACTAGTTTTTCAGGAAAGCACCTGTAAAATCAAAAGTAACCTTCCTTATCATTCTACTGTTTAGTCATTACACAAGTGGTGACTTCTGCCTCTAGTGAGACTGATGTCCTGCTCTTAATGGCTTCTGGTCCCAAGACTGCTAAACACTGCAGGGAAAGTAGTCATTGTTAGTTCTCCTATTGTAGCAGAACATAAATCTTAAGAAAATGAACATATAAAAACCATTTAGACGGGATCTGATCAGTGTCATAACTGCCATAGCCAAATCAGATTAATAAGGTCAAGCCAGTCTGTGGGCAGGATCAGTAAGGTATGGAGCTGTCCCTGAAGTATGTGTAAGAGTGAAATGCCAAATGATGTGATCTTTTGTGGTCAAGTTAGGCTTGCCTTTAAATTCTGATTCAGTGCTAGATTTATAGGAATGTAGAAGAATGTATGCTGATAGCAGAGTCCCACAGAAATACAAAACAAAAGCAAAGAAAAATATCTATCCCATTGATCCCAGAAAAGAGTTTCATGTAGTTGACTTCCCTTCCCTTTATTTTCAGTGCTTAAAATTATTATTATTATTTTTAATTTTGAATAGCATCATATTTTCCTTGAAAACTCCACTCTAGATTTTTTTTCTGAAGATTCCTTGCGTAAGGAGTTTATGCTTCTTTACACATTTGATCAGAACCCCAACAGAAACTCTTGATGAAACTCCTCTTTATTTTGTTATTTTTAGTCTAACCAGAAGAGTGGAAAAACAGTGATCACAGCCCGCTTAGTAGGGGACAGTGGAGTCCTCTCCCAGGAGATATTTAAGAAGCTTTTCCATGTTGCTTTGCTTTTATTTAAGTAAACTGAAATGGTTTAATGTGATTTCTTTTAACCATATTTTATACCTAAGTACAGTTTGACCTTTGCATGTAACTTTATAAATGACTGGGAAGACTTGGCCAAAGAGACAAAATGTCTGGCATCCTTTTGAATAAGCTGGAGCCTACTTACCTCTGCAAGGTTCAGGATAATTTGCTGCCAGCCAACCATGTTCGGCTAAGTTGTGACAGCACATTATAAATGACACATGACTTGTGCCATCAACATGCAGGTATATTTGTCAGTCTGTGACAATGCTCACAGAAGTTGCAGAATCCTTTCTCTTTTCCCCCAAACCCTGAAAACTTTCCTCTGTTTTGCCTCCTGTTTTGCAAGAGAGCTACCATAATCTGAGAAATGCAGTTGCTTGCTGCAGATGTTCAGATTTAGGCTGACGTACAGTATTGGCTTCTCACATGTGAGGAGGTGATGATTCAGGCAGTTTCTACTGATACTTAGAATAATATTAATTATGAGTGTTATTTCATGAGTTAGCTCCAGACTGGATCATTTGCCCTCTTAAGCTGAAGGTGCCAAGCAAATTTAGTTGAAGAGGGCAGAGTAAGAGATGTCAAAACAGAGCCTGCTCTTCCATCTGCGAGTGACTTCCACCTCTGTGCCTGCACCCTGCATGAATTTCACCTCCAAAGAGACCAACAGAAGATTATTGTGGACTATACCCTTCTTTTGCTGCAGAAATAAATATGGGAAGCATCTTTTCCAGGTGTCCTTCTGGCTGGCTCTTCAAGTGCTGGCACCCAGAGGGCAGACTGTGTGTAGTGCCTCATTGCTGTAAGAACAGAGAAGCCAAAAAGAGCCAGCAGTTCCTTTATCAGAACATCTGGGGAGAACATCTGTATTGTGTTAGATACTTGCTTTTGCTGGACTCTCTATAGCCTTCAAATCATAAAATGAAGTACCTAAAAATATTATAGCAGGTATAAAAACATTATTTATTATCATATTTAGTTGTTTTATCATGAAAGAAAGCAAATGATCCCAAAGCTTTTATATAGATTCAATACAGACATATGAACTTTTTTTTTTTTTTTTTTTTTTTTTTTCTGGAAAGAGTTCTACGGCAGAAAACTGGCCAGATTATTTGTGTTATTATTTGAATATAGTAGTCAGAAAGTAATATCAGTACTTGGTGCTTTTTTTCTTCTTCCCAAATCCAGATTCAATTTGTCATTCTCCTTCCTTGTTATCTCTGTGAAAGATGCTTCATATGTATTTCTTTAGACTTTCAGTGGAAGCCCTGATGACTCAGAAGCTTCTGCTGCTATTGCTGTTTTAAAACCTGAAATCTTTAAGTGATACTTTCTTGGGCTTCATTACTTCACAGATTTGTCCAAAGCTTGTTAAAATAATTGCAAAGCTTCATTTTCAGCTCTGATTTGGCCAGTACTTTGGTCATCATTCCCATTTTGAGAAGAAGAAGAGATTTAATTCCCCTGAATAACCATTTTGACCTCTGTTGAGCATCTCCAAGAAGCATGGAAAATGTTAGATGCAGTATTTGCCAGTTCCCAAGCTCCAAAATACTCCAAGGATAAAGAATGCACAGCTTTCTTCTCTGATACTCTCTTAAAAGGTGAGGCTTATGCCTTCTTCTTCTGGAGGAATGCAGAAGACCAATGCAATGCCCACCTATGCCATTTGAGGTGACACCTTTTCCTTCTGTAAAAGATAAAGCACTTCTGGAAAAGGCACCTTCTGGAAAAGCAACAACGATGACCCCTTGTTCTAAAGCCCAGTTCTACTGGAAGCTCCTGGCAGAGTACATGAATACACCAGAAGGGCAGATTTGCCCTGCCTTGTTGTGCAGGTGGCATCTCCTCGCTCTAACACTGAGCTGCTGAAGGTGGCCCAGGGAACACTTGTGGTTTTTTTTGCCTTGTCAGTTCCTGTTCAGCTTTCAGTGGGCAAATGCAGTCTCCTGCCAGATTATTTTGTGGCCAAGGTGACCACATTCTCAATAACCTGACCTCCTCCACAGGAGTAACTCGGTGCCTAGGGCTACAGTGCTCCATGGGGTAGATAGCACTTGGGCATCAACTGTCTGCTGCTCCGTGCCTGCACCCTGCATGGATTTCAGTCCAGTAGGAAAGATGTGAGACCACAGTAAGGAGAATCCCAGCCTTAAAGCCAAGACGGAGCTTGCAGCCTGACAAAGATATATATGTATGGAGTCCCCAACCTCAAATAGCATCCTCAAATAGCACAGACAAATTCCTTGCATCGTCCCAGGAGGGCATAATTTAAGAGGTATTTTCTGGTTATCTTGTGAGGTAGGCAGGACTTAACAGTGTCTGCTCCCTATCTGTAAGTGAATCTTGGGAAGCATATACAATTTGAGAAATCACTGCTTTCTTCCATTTATTCTGAATATATGTACGTCTCCAGTACTTAGAAAAATCAATAATGGAAAGTTTATAAATCTGAGAAGGTTCAGTAATGGGAAGAGCAATAAATTTCCTCCTGTGTGATGAAGAGATAAAATTACAACTGCTCTGTCTACAGGCGAGGGAGATTATTTGTATTTCTGGTTCCATTTGGGGCTGTTCCAGCCAGCATCACTGCTCAGGGAAGATTACTCTAAAATCAGCACTGATGTGACTCAATCAAGGTCACTTGGTTGCTGGGCCAGCGCTAAGGCCTCCTTTATTTAGCTGTATAGATGCAGCTTATGGGTCTAATGTCAGCTCTGACTCCGAGCTGCTTCTAGGATCAGTAGTGACATTAGTCTAATTATACAGGGATAAGAAGTCTGATGTGAAACCAAGTCGAAAGCATAGCTCTGAGTGATTCTATTATTGAAATACTGAATCAGCAATAGCAACAGTGATAAACATATGGAGGCAAAGCGTATGGTAGACAAATGACAAAGACACGTTACATAGTCTAAAAGCACTTGCCAACTAAAAATAGGCCCAGACACTGCATTTGGATCTCTTTGGGCTGACTCTGGCATCCATGTGGAATAAAACTGTCTTCAGATGCCTCCAAATTACATCCATACAAGTTCTCTTTCCTTCTGAGAACTGTTTGTAAATTCAATGGGGGTTACTCGAGCACATAAATTATGGTAGAGCTGGAACATAACGCTACGGAAAAGAACACTCCCCAAAAAGCTTCGCAGTGCTCAAAGATACACATCAGCTGTGTGTGTGTGTGTGTGTGTGTGAGTGGTGTGTGGAGGGAAAATAAAAAGAACACCAGTGCTTGTACTGTGAAGAAAAGATGAAACAGATGTGGGGCTGTGATCCAAAGTGCACTGAAATCAGTGGGATTTGGGTACCACCTTCCTCCAGGAAGAAGGAAAGCTGTCTGACGGAGAAACCAGAGGGCACTGCTTCACAAGCACAGATCTCTGGTGGTGTCACCTCTCCTGTTTTTGTGCTCACTCCAAACCCCTCTCACAATAACATGAAATATGATCCATCTGCACTCAGTGTTTTCACGTAAATTTGTTTTATTTTTACATTCAATAAATACCGTTGGAATAATGATTCTTGAAGCCTCTCTCACAACAGACTTGATTGACAGCCCCCTAAGTGCTGTGCCTTTTATAGCATAACATAATTGACAACCCTTAGGTAGCTAGCATATGCAGTCTACAAAATGGAGTGTGCTCAGTCCACGTTTGAAGAAATCTAGGTACAATGAAATAGCTGTTCTTATTATTCATTTTTTTAAAAGTAAAATTAATGTGTTTGCATTTAAGAAAGCATGACTTCTGGATATATCAGCCTCAGGCCTTTCAATAGTGATGAAAAAAATCAATGCAAAACAATTTCAACGTCAAAAAACACACACGTGCCATAAAATATTGAGAAATTACTTAACTGGAACAGAGTTAAAATACCGCTGAATTATTTGCATTTTTAACACTTGTTTTGTTTTGTTTTGTTTTTTCAAACACATACCAATCAGCTTCTGAAATACAAAGTTTTTGGTTGAGCCACCCTTCTCCAGTGCTTTCCCTAGCCAAAACCTCAAGCTGTTGTTGAATTTCAGTTGACTGGACCTGGGTTTTCCTGAACTTCTCTGGCTTTAAAGAGAAATCAGAAGCTGCCCCTGGCTAAGATCTGAGGAATATTCTCCACATGTGGATGCTCTGTCTCTGCCACCCAGCTTCTTGGTCCCTGGACGAGCACTGGTGTTTGGTGTCTGTTCTGGCACAGGTGTCACTTCAGCCAAAATGCTCACAGATTAAGGAGGAAAAGCACAGGTGAAAGAGAAGAGAAAATAGTTTCTAGGAAAAACTTCAGAAATCAAAAGCAAATCTATTATTTTATTTCTGAAGTAGCGAAGAAGTGCAGAAGTGAAAACACTACAAAATTCAGACATCTCTTCAGAAGTGGATTTAAATTATAATATCCTGAGAAGTCTTAATGCTCCTAGAAAAATTTCTTTGGTCTTCTGATTCATCGAGTCCCACTGTCTGTGCTGCATATTAGCTCTTTCGATTGTGTGACAGCAGATCCTGCTACATCATCCATGAAGACCTGCCCTCTTCTCCTGCATACATTTTTTGTGTGTCTAAGCCTTTGGCTCATTGCAGGTCTGGAGACTGTATCAGGGAAATATCCCAGTATATTTTCCTCACCTTTCTACTCTTCCATCTACCATTGACCACAGCTAGAGTGAAGCTCAATGACCTGAGGTCTGACCCAGTACTGCCATCCTTGCTGTCTTCTGTCTGCATCTGTGGGGCAGGGAGCTGAAACTTGGTGTGCTTTTTTGCCCTGATTTTTACCATGCATGTCACTATCACATGGATACATGTTTCTCAAGCAGGTGGTATTCACATTATCCATACTGGTAACCTGTACGCAGGCTAGCTACAAACCTCATCTCTGATTACAAAAGGATGCCCTGAATCTCACTGCAGGACTGTGTGAGTGTGGGCTAGTAATGTAAGCAATCAGCAAATTTGGACTGAAGCACAGCCTCAGGTCTGCACTCCAGAATTTGCATACACTACAGATGTGCCCCTCAGGCTGTCCCCTAACCCACGTACATGCTACGCTCAGCCTGGTTTCCTTATTTTGTATTCAGTGATTTTTCACTTCAGAAATCTCAAGCCTTGCACAGAAATGCCAGTTTTCTGAGTCTCAGGCTGTCCCTGAAAGACAGACTCCAAAGCTTTTGTTATCCCCAATTATATCCTAACCCTCATTATCTAGTCTCCAAACAAGAGCAGGTAATGCGCTGCAAACAGCAGTTCCCAGTTGTGTGATTGTGTAGAGCACAATTAACAAGTTGATGCCAGTATATGGGTAATAAGGGTCACATTTGAACAAGTTCCCAGAGTCGAGCATTGCCCAGCTGGGCTCAAAAGGACATTCCTGCCACACATAAGACTGAAGATCTACAAGGGCTTAGCAAAGCATCAGGACAGTTTGCACGGATTAGGTATAGCATATACAATCTGTCAACTAAATACAGAGATAGAAAAAGAAGCCCTTTGGAATTAGTCTTGGGTAAGTAGATTAAACATGGTTTTCTTGCATTTTTCCTTAACTCTGTCTTAATAAACTTTTGACAGAGGGACGGGGATGCAGGAGCTGAGCATGTAAATAACTTCCACTGATTTTTATCTTAATTTGGCTTGTGCTAAAATGTGATTTGGGTCTGGTAAATGCAGAGTCGTGTCATCTGAGCAGAAGTGGGAATCCTTCCAGCAGAAGGAATCCCACTGGAATACATGAACCGTGCCCACCACAAAAGCCATTTCCTTCAAAGCATCCCAAGAAGTAACTACACTCATTTGCATTTGGCTGCATGATCAGTCTAGAAACTGATGATAACCCAGGCATCTCTGGAGAAATGTCTTCCAGGGAGACAAGCAAGTCCTTGGCAGTAGCAGGATGGTTGGAAAAGTACCCGAATGAAGGGATTTCAAAACAATTTGTGCAAAAGTTTTCTATCTTGAAGGGGTAGCAATTAATTTGTAAGAACTGACCACTCTGAAAATCCACAAGAGGCACAACATGGTCCTTTTCACTAAATACTGGACTCCACGTATACCGAGTTCTTCATTCACGAGAATGATTTTACAACCTCAGACTAAAACCATGGATGGTATATAGACTCCCACGTCCTTGAAAACATGCTGGACTGCAGTAGCATTTGGCTTTATTTCACAGTGGGCACAGGAGTAAATGGGCTTAAGGAGTGTAGGGAGTTGGATTGACATCAACCAGCTTCAGAGTGCAAGCAGCCAATATTGCATAGGCAGCCCTGCTCCTCGGATTTAATTGACAATTAATTGTATGTGGAGAATGAAAGCAGCTCACTCCAGCGGCACTTTGCTTCTAGACAGCTGGCAGCGGTGAGAGGTGACGCTTGTTTGGCACGGTGAGGACTGAGGAACTCCTCCATGCTGAGCAAAGCCAAGCAAGGGGGCAACAGGTGGCGGATGAGACTCGCTGTGGACCTTCAAGAGGCTGCAGCACCTTTGGCTTTCTCTACCTTTCAGCTCTGCTGGCCTCTCCACGAGCACATCAGTAGGACCGTGACCCTAACCCAACCCACTTTTGTTCTCTTTTGGAGAAACAGCTGCTAAACAGGCACAATCCCTACACACCATGTGAATGAAAGCAGTCTGCTGTTCCCAGGGTTTGGTCAGGTGTGTGCAGAACAGAGATGTTTCATCGTTTGCCTTTGGCACAGGATTCATAGCAGTCACTTATATATATCCGCGTCAATAAAAACACTGATGGTTTCATTTTCACTGTTGGTAACCTTAGGAATAAATACCTATCCAGCCGGCTTCTCCTTGACCTCCCCGCATGGGTGATTGCCCTTGCCCATTGCCAGTTTTCTTACACCCCCTTTTAAATCCCAGGAAGGAAATCATACTTACGATTGAATGGGAGGAAGCAAAGGCCACCAGAAAAAAGGTGAAAACAAAAGCAAACCTGGAAAAGCTGAGATTGGCTTCCATTGTCCTCTCATATAACAAGTGCTTCTAGAGAGAAGGCCCCCAAAAGTCTAGAGTATATATACATATATTTTGAATTAAAAATTTATTTTTTTTCCACTTTTCCTGTGGCACAAAACACTATTGACAAAATCCAATCACCTCTAGGGGTATATATACACCATAAAACTTGGGGAAATAGAAAACACCCTCTGAAGCCCTGGAGATTCAGCATCCAGACTAATGCCACCTTGGAAGGTGACAGCATCCATCCCAAAACCCCAATCAACAAGACAACTACACTACCTCTAAAAAAAAGGCATTTTTTTACTTTGAGAAAAACTAAAGGTGAGGATGAAATAAAACTTCTTGTTACAGCTGCCAAGAGCAGCGGGGTCACACCAGACTCACTGCAACTTCCGGGTGAAACAGGTCTGGAGGCATAAAACCAGAAAAACAAACAAATGAACAACAAAAACCACTTTCTGATTTTTATTTGAAGAGCAGTTCCACCTGTTTTAATGATGTATGTTGTAATTGTACCATGTATCGGCTTTAGCTTGTTAATCACCACGTCGTAGAATATTTTGAGTTGGAAGGGACCCCCAAGGACCATCAAGTCCAACTCCTGGCTCCCCATGGGACCCCTAAAAATCAAACCATGTGTCTGAGAGTGTTGTGTAAGCGCTTTTTGAACTCCCTCAGGCTCGGTGCTGTGCCCACTGCCCTGGGCGGCCTGTCCTGGCGCCCGACCCCCCTCTGGGTGCAGACCCTTTCCCTAACCCCCAGCCTGACCCTCCCCTGTCCCAGCTCCATGCCGTCCCCTCGGGTCCTGTCGCTGTCCCCAGAGAGCAGAGCTCAGCGCCTGCCCCTCCGCTCCCCTCGTGAGGGAGCTGCAGGCCGCCATGAGGCCTCCCCTCAGCCTGCTCTGCTCGGGGCTGAGCAAACCAAAGGACCTGAGCCTCTCCCCATACAGCTCCATCTCCACCCTGCCCGTGCCCGGCGCAGGGCAGCGCCATCCCCGCCCGCCCTCATGGCGGCGCAGCGCGCAGGCGCGGCCGCGGCCCTGCCCGCCAATCGTCGGCACCGGGGCCTTCCCCGGGCCGTACCGCGCCGCGCCGAGCCGAGCCGGGAGCCGCGGTGATGGCGGCGGCCATCAGGCGCCTGCTGCGGGCGGGCGGCCGGCGGGGCGCCGCGCTGGTGGCGGCGGCGGGCGGGCCGGGATCGCAGGTGAGAGCCGGGCCGGACCCTTCCCGGGAATGCACGGGGGTTGGCCGCGGGATTTGAGAGGTGCCGGCGCTCAGGGGGTCGCGGTGTGATTAAAAAACTGGGCTGCCGTGGGTGCAGGGGCGGGCTGGGAGCCGTGGGGTCGCGGCGGAGCCGGCGGAGGTGAAGGGAAGGGGAAGGGGGCGCGGGGGGAGGGATTTGAGCGGCCGTGAGGTCTGCGCGGGGTGGGCGCTGACCGCTTATAGGAGCGCCAAAAGCAACTTGCAGAACAGTAAACTGTTTCCCCAACTATGATAGCAAGAAGTTGTTACATCTATATAAAACAGTATAATAATAATAAATATGTGTGTTTGTTTGTTTTTTAATTTTTAAGCTTGTCATGTTGAGAGTGGAAATGGCAGAGTCACTGTAATTCCATTCCCCTTACCTCTTACTGGACAATAGGTGTAGTCTATTCTTCTTAATAAGCAAAGCATGGATACTTAGTACAATTTATAAAGAGAAAATGATCTAGCTTTGTCACTGTCTACTGCTTCTGTTGTGATTGTATAGCTCTCTTCTCTACAAAAAGATTTGGGGTACCTTATATGCTATTTGTGTTTGACCGGGACCAGTGCTCCATGTGAACCACTATATCTGTATCAATATTAGGAAGATGATACCACCTTTCTCTGCTGACAGAGAACACAAAACCAAAACAAGTGATCTCTGCATCCTGCATGGCTTTGGGAAGGGAGGTGGTTGAAATCTGCTGGCCTACAGCGTGGAAGCAGCTTGAAAATGGTGCAGGTGCAAACATGCCTCGTAAATGGGATATCTCCTTTCACCTCCGTAGCTATGCCACGTGGTAAAATAGAGTTTTCTCTTGAAAGTTTTCTCTTTTGTCTCTGCTTCCCGTTTTCTTCCCTTGCAAAAGCATAGGAAGCTTGATTCCTCTATTGGTGATATGCATTAGTTTTCCACCTGTACGCCAGTGAAGCAAAATTCATGGGACAACAGTAAGCAAACAGGTCCTTGCTCCTTCTCATCTTGTAATTAGTAGGCCAGCGAACTTGAAGCTGCCTGAAAACAGCTGTTTTTTTTTTTTTCTGAGGCAACTTTTACAGAAACTGATTTTCTATAAACTGACTGTCTCCGTGGAAAATAAGGATTTGTTTTAATCCTGTTTTAATGCTAGGTTGTTTGGGGAGGGATTGGTTGGGAAGGGTTAACACTCAGGAGCTGGGTCCAGAAGAGATGGCTTTGCCTTCTCCCTCTCCTGGTGGAACAGCCTGTTATTTCAGGGGTGCTGTTAATGGCCATCACTACTTCTGAAATGGTGAGGCTGTTGTCTGCAGTAGTGCTTCATGAAATGTGTAATAAAGTAAATGCAGACCTCTGTGGTTTCCCCTAGAAAGCCGAGGAGCGGGCTTTCTTGTTTGACTGAAATGCCAGAAGCATTTGGCTCTGCTTTGCAGTTCTCGCCTGTACCACCCATGAAATAGGCCTCTTATCCCCGAAGAGGTACCCAATACAATAGATATTAATTTGCATAAGAGGCTGTTTTCTAATTATGAACAGTTTGTGTGTCCGGGGACTTTTGATTAGTGACGAATTGAAACCAGGGAAGAATGTGAATAGCTTGAGGGAAGGAGGACAAAAATGAGAAAATTACAATAGAAATTGACAAGAATAAGATGAAAGCAGTCTTTCTAAAGTATCCTGTTTAAAGCATAGCAGCCAGAAAGCAATTTTGGGCCAAGTAATAAGGAATCATATGTTCATTGACAAGAATTACAAATAATTAGTTACTATTAAGACAAGCAGGACAGAAGATGAATTCTTTCCTGAGGAGCGACTGCGAGAAGAATAGGGAATATGCAGATACCTTCCTGCTTTCTAAGGAAGTAATAAGAACATTGCCAGTAGAAATGGTTCAAATTTAAAATTGTGGTGTGTGTTTGTTTGTTTTGTTTTAATTCTCTGTGTAAATATAATCTTACAGAAAACATAAATTAAAAAAAAAGGGGCAAACCAGGACTAGCATTGCATGTGATGCTTATAAGCCACGGAGAACACAAAGCAACAGCAGGATCTTCAGCACTGAGTTCTTTCTTGGGGCTGTTTTTAAGCCTTTTGTGGCAAATGAACATCTGTGTGTTCATGTCTTTGTGGTTGCATCCAGGCCTGAAGATTGCTGCTGTGTTTGTATTAGTTATAGGAGGACTGTAAGTATTTTGAGCTATTCGTATTAGCTTAACTAAGAGAAGTCAAGTCAAAACAGTGATTGTGATCTGCAGAGGACTATTTCTGTGACTCTCGGGGTGTTTAGTTGTTTCAAATGCTAGGGTTTATTCTGTCCCTCATAATAAGGGATCTCATTACTCTAAGTGTGTGGATTTTAATAATTGGCCAAAGGTACACTGAAGCTACAACTCCAGGAGAAGGAGAGACAATTTAATAATTCTCTGGAAGAAATAAAGAGGGGACTTCGCTTCTTCCTTCTCCCTCTTTCAGCTGCATTCCCCGTCGGCTTTGGCACTTCTCAGAGCCTTCTCTGAATTGCTTTTGCTGGCTCAGCAGAGAGCTCCCTGCTCTTGGGGAGGACACAGGAATTAGTGTTCTGCCAAGGCCAGGCAGCTGAGCTGGCTTGAGGAAGAGTCTGAGTGCCAGAGCGAGCAGTAAGTAGTAGGTAATGGGACAGGGGGAGGGCAATGCGAGGTCTGGTGAGCTGTGAGATGCTCTGCCATCTGAAACTGCTCATCTGAGCAGTGACATGCTGAAGAGGTTCAAGATAAATGGTGTAGGGTGCTCTTTGGTGAACAACAGTTGGCATTTTTCTGATTCAGAAGGGATTCTTCTTCTATCTTTGCTTTTCTCTACTCTGTGTCCTTTTTTCTGGTGATTACCTACCACCCTCTCACCCCAGAAGGCCACGCAGATAATCAGTTCTCTCTGGTCAGTTTGTGGAATAATTAAGCTGCAGAAGACTTTGATAACGCTAGTGTTGGAGAGGCAAAATAGTGCATGCTATTGGCACTACGCTGAAATTGGGACACTGCAGCCCTGGTACTGAAGTTCCTGTTCCTCTGCTAGAGGTCTTGATTGAAATTAGTCATCCTTTGGTAAAAGAAAAGAAAAATTTGCCTCCCACAAACATCAAAAGGTAAGTGTCCCCTGAGTTATGACTTCTGACCTGGAACCCTGCTCAGCAGTGGATACTGATGAGAATTACCCTGCTTCATTTTCCAATCATTCTACCTGAGACAACAAGATAGCTGAAGAAATGTTCTGGCACTGAGAAAACTGGGGGGCTTCATAGCCTTTCCAGAGCCTTCAGCAGTGGTTGTCCGCTGTGCCGTGGGACATGGGGCACCCACGTGCTTCCAAAAGCCACAAGAGAGCTGCCCTTCTTTTCATACTTCACTATAGGGTGCCTTTAGGTGAATGCAAAACCTCCTTATGTGCTGTTCTTTATTATTATTATTTTATTTTTATTGTTGTTCTGTTTTTTTTTTTAAGACTGCATCTGTTGATCAGATCTGTGTCTTGCTTTTGCTGGATGATCCTAACATGGGATATTACATCTTTTTTTTTTTTTTTTTTTTTTTTTTTTTAAATCAGAAAAATCCTGCTAAATAAATAAAAAAAAAAAAAAAAAAAAGAAGAAAAAGAAAAACTTAAAAGGCAGGTGCAATACAAATATGTTCAATAAGAAGAGAAGCAATTGCCAAGATTAATGGTAATGTGCAGAAATGTTCACCTTCTAGAATGTGTTTATCTGTTTACGGGCATTAAACAATTGGAAGAAAGTGGTTTTGTGAGTATACCTGCCTTTTCTAACTTACTACAGTAATATGTTCAATCCTGTTATAGGTATGCATGGCTTGTTTTACTATTCATTTTATGTAGAGCTCACTGTGCCAAAAATACAAAATAAATCTCTCATTTTTGTTTTGTTTTGTTTTTGTTAGACGTTGAGGCTAATCTATACCACTACAGCAGCGTGGAAGAAAAATGTAGCAGCCTCAGGACCTGAAAAGTACACAGAGGCATTTATTAAAAAACAGATTGAAGAGTTCAACCTAGGAAAGAGACATTTAGCCAACATGATGGGAGAAGATCCCGAAACTTTTACCCAAGAGGATATTGATGTAAGTACAGTTGCTCTGTTGGAGAAGTAATTTACTGTAGAGTTTCAGATATTGAAAGCACTTTACTTCAGCATGAGCCCCTCAGCTCTCTGTGAATTTTAATCAAACTGTCAGAATAAGAAAGACTACTACTATACATTGCAAACATTGCAACTGTGACTGTGAATAGAGATTCTACTCCTGCTACCAAGTGAGGTCAGGCATCACAGTATAGAGCTATATACCATATCTTGCTAAAGCACAGTAGGTTCTTTTTAAAAGTACTAATGGATAATCCCCTTGATCTGAGGTTGTAAGAGGCACTGTGAAGGTTTATGTAGCACTTTGAAACGTTTACCCACAATTTGACCTGCTGTGTGTATTTAGGTTGGGTTTTCTTGTATGATACTGTGGTTGCTGGTAATGCAAATTAAATTTTATAGGATGTTTTACAACTAACACTCTGGCTTAGCTTAGGGATTTTAACGTAGACCTGCATTTAAGCTCATATCAGTACCTCAAAACATACTATTTTATTGCCATTCCCTCTGACAACTGACAGGTGGGTGGCCTCCTCTTTCTGCATATCACTTAGGCTCGTGTATAGATGTGCTTTCTCTTTAAATTTTTTCTTTTTTTAACGTCCAACTTGTGCTTCACTTCTGTCATTTCTTTTATCACACATGAGAGGCAGTGAGGAGAAATGTCATTTGGTGACATTCAGTCTTAGGTGAAGCTTTATGAAGTCTCGTAGCCGGAGCTTTTTCTGCGCAGCAGTGATACTATTACTCGAGCCATGGCAGCACAGTGTAGCAGTGGGTCCCCCAGGGTTGATGTTGTATGTGCCGAAAGAGGTGTACGTGGCTTATTTTTTCCAGGGGATTGTTTTGCTAGCATGGTTTTGTCACCTCTCTGTGGCAAACTTGTGTCAGCGTAGCTGTGTCCAGATAGGAGGTTGTGACAGCATGCTTATGCCAAAGAAGAGCTACACCTGTAGGTGGTAATGCAGGACGATTTCAACCACATTTGACAGAGAGGCTTCAAAATGAATTTTTTAAACTTCTCTGAAAATAGATGGCGGAGTGAGAAGAGACGCAGTTAATGGCCTGCAGAGAAAAAGGCTGAAATGAGACTTGAGTCTTGTCAGGCATCACAAAATCCATAAGGGAAAGTTGACTTTGAGTCAGAAGTCCATAGGAAATCAAACTTCATGAGGACAAAGCTATGCACTGGTACTGTGGCTGCTTTCTTTCAGAATCACAGATATCACTTTGCTCTTCTAAAGACAAGTGGCATTGCAGACCCTTCCGGTCAACAGTGAAAGTATTCATTGAGCCATCTGGGTCAGCGATAAAAGCCTGCTTTACTCTGGCTTTCTTTTCTGCAGTTTTTAACAGACCATAGAATTTATTTTCCTTGCATTTTTCAGATGTTGTTTTTTTTTTTTTTTATTATTATTTTTTTTTCCGCTACGTTTAATGACACATTACAAGAAAGTAACTAAAAAAGGCATGCATGCGCAGATTTGTCAGCAAAAAAAAAGCCCTCTCATTTTACTACAGATGCTGCTCCTGATAGTTTAGTTAGCTTGCCTGAAAGGTTAAAGGTAGGACAGTGCATTTACCTGCAGTCTGGATTCCTTCTCTTGATAGAGTCTACAAGGAAGGCTTACAGACAGCAAGACTGCAAGTGAAAGGTGACCATTTATAGTCAAGTAGTTGTTCTTTCTTTATGAATCCACAGCCCTATTATAATTTGCACAACATTAACTGAGCTCCATAATTAGTAAAAGCAGATTCATTCTGAAAATTAGCTTTAACACATGCAGTGCAGGTGATAAGTATGTGACCTCTTTGCTGGCTCCGTTTCTTAAAAGATGGAGAAGTGGAGCTAAAAGAGTAGTATTTTGTTTAGGGATACCAAGTATCTGTGGTGCATGTTTAATTTCTTCATATTCCATCAGGTGTTGGAAAATACTCAGTCTATAATAGTGTCTGCTATGCATAATTAAATTTCTGTTATAAAAATATAAAAGCTGCTTAAGCACTGGCAGGAGAATTATCAAGCTTTACATTTCAAACAGAAGTAATTCTTTCTGATGAGTGCTTACATCGAGCATGTGAGCGCTCCATGTCTTCCACTGTTAATCAGTCTGTGCAGTGTATTTCCAAAGTAAGCATCACAGGATTCTGTCCTTCACTAGAGTTTTAGGTATAGTTTAATAGAAGCTAAACCTTGTAAAGTTCTAAACTGGAAAATAAGTTGACTTGTTAATCCTTCTCCTGGATGTTGTGGAAGCAGAATTGCCTCTTATCGATGCTTTTATTTGGGAATGAAAAGTTAAGCTGTGCATTACAACTGTATTTCTGGAGGAGAAAAAAAACCAGCAAATTGATATATAACTCTGCAGAAGTCTACCAATTGCTTTTTAATTGGTATTACAGACCTTGCTCTGAAGCTGAGATGTTTTATTCTCCTATGTGTGAATACGTGGTATGAAGTTTCTCTAATTGATTTGCTTTGCCCATTCCATTTGATGTATCATTTTTCACAATATTTCATAATTTGTGCTCATTTCTAATGAACAGAGTCGTTAGGACAGGCATGTCTAAGTACAACTGACAGCTAACATTAAGTGCCAGATGCAGTTTATAAAGCTATGTAGAACTGCAGAGAACAGTTTAAATAAATTAGCACCTGTACATTAGTCTCACTTGCTGGTAATTTATAAGCGAATCAGTAGAGATGACATTTAGGTAAGTCATTGATCAAGTTAACAGCTGCATACCCACTGCCCAGCTGGGATACCTAATTAATAGAGATTGCAGTCCTGACCCAGTGCTTTTTCCCAGTCAAGGCTGTAATCCTTTTATTTTTTGATTTAACTTTAACTTATGGTTGTAGTAAACAGCCCACCTTCATTTTCCACTGTCAGTCCTGAGATATTCTACTTTAAAGACCAGAAATCTAAGTAAGATTAATATAGGAAAAGCATCTTAATCTCTGTGACCTATTTATATGCCAGTATTTTTATTATTCATTTCCATGCAGTTGCTAAATGCTCTCTAAGATAGGAGGAGTTCATCATGAAGCCGTACTCTTCCCCATAAGTTAGCAAAACTTGAAAGCTGGAAATGTGTTAATTTTCTTTTGCTGTCTGCTGTATGACCTAATAGATTGTTGTCAAGCAGATGGGGGAAAAAAAATCTAAAATACACATTTAGAAATAAATATCTTCACTTAATATATATTGTTGCAAAATTACCAGTAAGGCAGCATTTTCAGCATGAAAATGTTATAAACGTGAGAAGCTTTGTTCCTTAGAGGGTATGGTTTCTTTCAATGAATTAAGACTTCTCTAATGAAAAATGGGTGATACTCGGTTGCTTTTAAAAATGGCTCAGAGCATCTGATTTCTAAGTAGCGTTCCAGTTTTAGCAACCCAGCCTGTTAGAAGTGAGTGAATATTAACATATGTGAAATGTCAGGAGCGTTACTCAGAACAAAATACGTTTCTGAACTTCCTCATGTCTGTAAGAACATGATGTCCAGCACTGCCCTTACCAGAAACACTGGGGTTTGCAGTGTTTATTTAAATAGTTAGTTGAATCTAGAATACTTTTATAAAACTTCATTTTAGTGGAGACAAACTCCACATCAGTCCATTTGAACTGATGACTGCTATTTTTTTTTTTCTTCTTTCAAATACCGTTCAGTCTTTTAAAAAGTTACAGTGAAAATAAAGAAACAAATATTTATTTCTTTCAAAAGCTTTTTGCTGTCTGAGCTCTGGACAAGATATCACCTTTTTAGTTTTGAAAGTGTTTAATTAATATAATTTAATGTTAAAAGAAGTGGTTGTTTTTTTTTTTTTTTTGCATTTAATGGCTGTATTTTTTTCTCAAGTGATGGGGTTAAAATGCTGTCTTTCTGCTTTTCTGTCCACATCAGAATTTATATTTAAAAAAGCGAGCTGGATTCTTGAGCCTTCTATGCCAAGGAAGATGCTGCTGCAAGGCAGCCCACCTGGGGTGGACTTTTTTTTTAATATTTATTTTCTACAAAACATATTTTTTCAGTGGATGCTCCTTAGCTTATTTACACGTGATTTGAGCAATGAAAATTAGAATGTTTTGTATTTGAGAAAAGCTCGGGAAGGCACTTGGGCAAGATGAATTTGCCCTGTCAAATCTCCCCAGTTCATGGCGGGTAATTTAAGGATTGAAGTGCCTCAGTGTCCCTCCCCTACCCCAGTATGACTCGGTCAGCTCCGTTGGAATTAAGGTATCAAATTCCTCAAGGTATTTCTTAAAAAAAAAAAAAAAAAAAAAAAACGAAAACGAAAAACCGGAAGCAACCCTTCCTGACCCAGCTGAACCTCTCTCACTCAGAACTAAAGTCTGTTGAGCTTTGAGAAAAGCTTCCTGGCTTGTAGGTATGAAGGGGAGCGAGGACGAGGAGTCAGCATGTGCAGCATCCACGATGAGGAGGGAAGCTGAGGGTGTGGCAGGTATGTTGGATTTGCACAACATGCCCCATGCAGCGCCGGGCAGTTTATTTAATGAATTGTTTTGCATGTAATTTGGTTGAAGGACTGCCAGATACAATTTTTGATAGGGATAGAAGCTTGTTCTCATTATGCCTACTGGCTCGAATTCAGACTTTCTAACTGGAAGGGAAATACTATGTGGTCCTTCAGCAGTGTAGCAATGTCTGAGATAAACCATCTTGATACTAATGTGTATTCGTTGTGATTTAGCATTTTAGCAGGTGTGATTACAAATGGTTTTTTCCTCTTTTTTTTCTGAATGGCTCAACAGAGTTTAAAAACAAACACCTTCAAATCCTTAGAGGAAACAGGTACTTTTTTTTTTTTTTTTTTTTGCAGCAACTCATAGCAAATGCAGACTGTACCCATTCCACCTTTTTTTCCAGCAGTTTACATAGTCATTTTGGAAACACCATGCTGTTACAATGTACATGGATTTTTAAGCATTTCTGTTGAAAATAATTATGGCTGTGCCTTTTCTAGAAAGCTGTGTTTTATTTTAGAAAACAATGGGAATAGTGGGGTTTAACAGATAGAACTGTGAAGGAGTAGCCCAGAATCTGTGGAGGTTAGAGGAGAATGGATGAATCTTGCCTACCTGAAATGATAGCCTAAGGAAAGCAGCTCTTGGTCAAATTCAGTAAAAACTGAGGGCACAGCTATTTAACACGAAGAAAGTCTTCTGAATAAAGGAGAGCAAGACTTTACTTGTAGTCTGTTGCATCCCAGGATAGTTCTGAACAGGTTGTAAAGGCAAATACTCCCTGATAGAAATACTCCAAATAACTTTCCATAAGAAAGGAGAGGGCAGGAAGACTACTTATTTTCATTTTGGGAAAAACAAAAACCCCAACAGCATAAAAAAGAAACTTATAAAATAGGACTATTATTCTTTGGCTAGTTGATGTGTAGAGAGCTAAAAGTAGGTGTTAAGATTCCTTAATGCAGGGTTTGTTTATGATTTAGCATGAAAGACATGCGACTCAAGCAATATAAAATAAACTTCCAAGATGTAGCACATCTCAGATGACAGACACTCTCCATTATAAATGGTAAACTGTAAATTTGGCATTTATTAAGGTGTCAGTAGCTGTTTTGATTGAGATTCCGGAGATGCTTGTATAACGTCTACCTCTTAAGTACACGCACAGTCAGTCTCAATATCCTGTAATAAATTCTTTTAATATATTATATAATGTGTTTGTTTAACATCATTTGGCTCACAGCGGATTTCTCTATTGTCATCATAATTAATCCCCATTTGTTCATAAATAGGTGTTCACCTACTGTGTGTATGCATAAAATGCCCATTGACTAACAAATGGGAATACAGTAGTCACTAAGAGAAACAAAATTACCATTTCATAAAATCAAGTTAAGCCTTTTGTTTGCTTCAGAATTCTCAAAATTTCTGTTCAGAATACCAGTAGGGGATTAATGAAAGTAATAGGTTAGGTCCTTTTACACTCCATGCATATTAAATCTGTTGAAGCACTGACAAACTACTCCATGTCCATGGAAAAAACGATCAGCAAATAATAGCCCTAAGGTTGCCTGACTAACAAAGAGGCATTCTTCTTAAGAGCAGATTTTTAATTGTGATTTTATTGTAATTCTATTTTTCCTTACTGTCTAGTGGAAATATAAGTGAGATGACAGCCAGAGGGTTTTATTCAGTTATTCCATGTTATTGTACAAGCAAATGACTTCTATCTCAAGTTCTACTGCCTGCTGTCTGAAGTTGACCACAATCGCCAGAGCCATGCATCTGGGGGGTTTTGGTGGCTGTCTTTGTCTCTTCCATTTCTGAAAACAAATGGAAATGAACAGCTCTCATATGTTAGTAATGTTTTATAATAAGTTTTCCCTGTTCAGAAATGTTCAGAGATGTTCAAAAGCTGCCTGGAGATGCTCCTGGGCAGCCTGCTCTGGGCTGCCCTGCTTGAGCAGGGGTTGGAGTAGGTTGCCTCCAGAAATCTCAACCCCCAACCATTCTGTAAATAAAAATATAAACATTTATGTTTCAGTTGCACTGAAAAGGGACAGTAAAATGATGTTGAATGGAAACACATGCCATTGGGTTTAGCCTTGTAAGCTGCTTTGCTTTGCATTTTGCCAGAATGACTTTGAATTTTGTCATTCCTACTGTATTTGTTGGAGACAAATAATACAAAGTTTATATATCACAGGAAACGCAGAATATTGGTTAAGTAAAAGAAAGTGATGCATCTGGTACGTTGTACTCCGTACAAACAGTGGTAAATCATGGGTGTGTAATGTCATACTTGTTTCTAAATTGTTTTACCAAACCCTTAGGTATCGAGAAAGTGGGAGAATTGATGTTTTATAAAAGAAAAATGGCATTTAGGAGTCTTGCTTTGCTGCGCTATTAGTTCAACTTCAGCAAAGATTGCAGTGATTCACAGTTGTTTCCAAATGCAGTGTTTAATGAAATGCTTATTTAGGGTATGTAAAGTATCTTCTAAAAGCAACGTTTGTTGTGGCAGTAGACTTTGGGAACCTAAGTCTATAGAAACTGGGCTTCCAAATTTGCAAAACTTTGTGTCCAGTTGTTTTGTGTTTGAATAAATACAATTCTCATGCTCAGTTTGTCAGGAGGCACTATCTGATATTTTCAGAAAGATGAATAAAATGTAATTTCTCATAGAAGTTGCAGCATTTGAAGTTTTAAGGAAAAATGAGTGTTGCATTTACTTATTAAAAACGTGGTCTTTGCACTCGAGTAGTTCTGGTGAGTCATTGTAAATGTGTACTGTTATAAAAAAATAAACTTTGCAAAGGAATGTTCACTCATTCTGATATATTAGATCGCAACCTTCATAATGAGATTTTTTACTCCACCTGCGGATTCCTGAGGAAACTGCTTTTCTTTTCCACACAGCAGATATGTGGCAGTTGTTGTTAACTGTTTTGCTTATGTATGTGCAAAAATTGTTCAATTTTCTGTATGAGAAAGTACCTAAGCAATGTTGTGATGCTTCTTTTATGGAAAAATTACATATGTGATCTCTGCTTTCAGAGAGCTATTGCCTATCTCTTTCCTTCGGGCTTATTCGACAAACGAGCCAGGCCCATGATGAAGGTAGGAATTCTTGTTGCATTTTTGAATAACCATAGCATGATATTTCAAGTAACTTTTTCCTTTTGATGATATTTATTTGTTTATTTATTTGCAGCATCCCACAGAAATTTTTCCAGAACAGAGGAGTAAGTGTTCATAATTTTTTTTTCCATATTCTTTTTCGAAGTATTAAGAAAATTTGTATATGTAGAATGCCTTATTTTCACAAATTTATTTTTATTAGGAACAATGTGGGGGAGGAAACTGATAAGACGTGAGCAGTACAAAGCCTGATCTAGTATTCTAGCTTTTAGGGTAAAAAAAAATAAAATAAAAATACTGCTGGGTTCTGGAACACCAGTAGCCCTTTGAGGCATAGTGTGAACTGATTATGGATAAATGTTTTTCATTGTTTAAAAATAAACAGCAGGTAGAATGACGTGCAAAATCTGTTGAAGTCACTGGAAAACCTTTTGTCGAATTCAGTAGCTTTTTTGTCAGTGCTGTCTATCACATCCATAAAATATTCATTAATGCTATTTTAAACCAAAAGTTTTCCTGGTACCTTCGGTGCTCTAAAAGCAGAGAAATTACAGCCTTAAAATTGCCAGTTGAGAGAATAGGGGGTGATGTGAATGGAACCTCTTCCCATCATGTCTCATCTTTGACCTGGAAGTCTTAAATCTGCATTCGATCCATACAGTCTTCGGCCTTGCTTCCTGAGGCACCCAGAGGTCAGTGATGTGCCAATATGTTGTTTAGTGAGAACCTGGTTGAAATCACCAAATTAAATTTTACAAAGAATTTTACAAAGTTGTTTTTCATTTTTTTGGCTGTTTAGCATGAACTCTTAGCATGGATGTGAAATTCTCTATTTGCTGAACTATTGAGTCCCATTTAGAAACTTCTGATAATCAGTGTAATCCCATCATTTTCCTTCTTTTCTTCCTTCCTTCCATCCTTCTACTGTTCTGGAATCAATAGATTCATTTTGAATTTTGTGCATCTTCTAGAAAGATCTCTGCATTGCTAGAAGTCTTGGAATGTTAGCTATTAAATGGTATCACACATTAATTTCTAACTTCACAGTATCATGAAATAGAAAGTAGAATGCAAAGGGTAAGACAGTTAATCATAATTACGCAATTTTAAAATCTAAGCTACTACTGTATATGTTTCCAGGACCAAAGAGTTACTTGAGATTCTAACTCTGTCCTGAGAACTAGGATTAGTGTAAATATATGTGTCTAAAATTAACACTTTTCAATAAATATCTTTTTTTTTTAAGGCAGCTTTTCTTGACTGTGTATTACATCTTTAAGAATTTGGAAGTACAAAACCATAAATTTATACTTCAGAATGTTTCCTGAATAGGGATTTCAACTAAACGTGCTTTCACAGCCACATAAAGAGAAATTCATACATTCCCCCAGTAGTATACCTGGTTAAATACCCCCAGTGTTCTTTCTGTTTTTTTTTTTTTTTTTTTTTTTTAATTTTACATCTTTTTATTCCACTTCTGCTGTATTCTGTGGTAATGTTTCAGTGCAATACACCAGCATACTTATCAGACAGGTTCTTGGAGTCTTATCTTTTGTCTGTAGTTTGCTTCAGCTGAACTTACTGGATAAAATGGCTGGCAGTTTCTTTACAGTTCAATCTTTTAAAAGCTCTCAGGTGTTTATTTTTGTTAGTTTTCTGTGTTTGGAAGAGATGGGTGTAATGTTAAGACACTTAAATTTGATACATAATTTTTTCTTAAGTTGAAATTCATGTCCATAAATAGCTTTTTTTTTTTTGATAAATAAGGTAATCTGGATGTGATGAATTAAACAAAGCCTGTTTTGTTGCTGTACTAATTATGTAAAGCATAGCATAGGTCTTGTGTTTAAATATCCCACAGGCATCAACATGAACAAGCTTTAAAATCTCCCAAGTTCTGAATATTTGCAGTTACATGCAAAAGACAATTGTATGAATACTAAATTTGTTTTAGATGTGTTATACTAGTAAGTAATTTGTTCAGAGTTTAAAGCACTGTTTTCCAGAGCAGTTAATATTTAGCCTTTTGCCATCATTATGTAGATTTCAATTGTCCCTTAATTTGTACTTCTTTCTATTCTAAAATGGATATTTGCATCTGTAATACCAACTACACAGTCTTTGAAAGTTCATTTAAGATGTGCATGAGGGATTCCCTTGTGTTAAAAGATGTTTAGAAGTATTAAATATTTACTTATAATTGCAGCTAGAGTTTTGATTTTTTGTTTGTTTTTACCAAGGTAGTCTAAATCATTAGATTTCCAGACAGGTTGTATACCCACGAAATGTCATTGTTCTCTGATATTTTAAAGGGTAATCAGTATTATGGAAGAGGTTTGTAACTGCAATTAAATACAAAAAAAAAAAAAAAAATATATATATATATATATATATTTTTTTTTTTAATGAGTGTATATTGCTTTCTTGTCTAATCTTGCTTTTCATTAGAAATCCAGTGGGGAGAAGATGGCCGGCCATTTCACTTCCTCTTTTATACCGGCAAGCAGTCATACTACTCATTAATGCATGTAAGTATGGTACCTGTAGTAAATAATGTTAGTTCCCAGTCAAGGACACGTTATTCTAGGGATGTGTATTAGGAGCTCCTGACTTTACTCAGTGTTTTCACGGTAGGCCATATCAGCACTGAACATGAAAGAAATGCTAATTTTTGCCACAATATCTATTACTAGGGGTGTTTTTATGTCAAGTTTAAGAGAACAGAGGATAATAGTTCCTGCTTATTTTTTGGTTTATTTTACAGTTTTGACTATGATCTGCATCTGAATAGTCTGACCGCTTTCTTATAGGCTGTACCCACTTAGTAGCATAAAGTTAGTAGTGGAGAATGTGTAAACAACAAAACCAGCTAGTCCTAAGAAAAATCGCTGTAGAATAAAAAAAAAAAAAAATTGTTGTGTTTTTTTTTTTTCCCCTTGAAGGGCAAAGCTATAGGAAATGTTATTTGTGCTGACATTTAGTATGAAGAAAATTTGCATTTAAACTGCTTAATTGATTTTTCTAAGACTGTTTCATTCATGCAAACTTAAGGCTTTTTCTGATTAGCATGGTTCCAGGAGTAAAAGATCTGCATCTGTTTACCTTTATGGTAGGGTCTCATTATGTTCTATCAGATACAGCTTCTGAGTCTTCACGTGGATTATGAATAGGCACTTCATATCTGTGACCATCAATAGCGCAAGCATTATCTACCTCCTTAGAAGAGTTTATGCATGTTTCTTATGTGTACTTATAGGAAATGAAAGCATTAATGCTGTATGCAGAAATATTTCACTGGACAGTCACTTCGGATTTTGTTTCCTCATTAGATAGTCTTAAAAAGTTATTTCTGTGATTAGTCTGTTCTCAAAAGAATAAAATTTACGTTGTTGAAGTCAGTCCACAGTTTTACGGAGTGCCATGATTTTATTAGAATTATCTGATGTTTATTTGTGTACTGCGTACCCAAAGGACAAAATCCCCACTTGTCAGGTACATTTATTTCTTTGGGAGAATAAAAAACAGCCCCCCTCTTTTTTTTTTTTTTTTTTTTTTTTTTTTTTGTTGTTGTTGACCTTGGGCAAATGAGCTTCTTGCCCTGGCAGAAATGAAATGAATGATAAATGTAGAGTGTATCTTTGCTGAGTAATGGAGCTGCAGCATAGGCTTTCCACAGAGGTTTTCTCCTGCACAGCCTGAGGCAGCCCGAGGACCCCTGCTGTTCATTTAAATAGGTATGTCAAATCTGCCTCGAAACGCCGCTGGTTTGATCTGTGGTAATATTTGTGAAGGTTCCATATGGACTTGAGCCCCCTGCAGTGCTAAGAAATAATGTACAACGCTTCATGGTGCAGACGCAAATTTTCTCTGAAAAGGGATGCAATGCTGCGTTTTAGCTGTCGGAGAGGATGATGGAGCTGACGCGCTAGGCCTGTCAACTTGTTACACGGATGGGTTGCACGCAGCGAGGCTGTGGAAAATCTGTGCCTTTTAACTTTTCTACTTAATCACGGTTGTAGCATTGCCTTTAGACTGTATGCTACATTAATTCTCTTCCTGCCTTCTGCCTTTCATCCCAAGTTTCACGGAAAAAAGTAAAGCATGCAGGTCTTGTAGAGGAGCCTTATCAAACAGCTGTCATCTGACAAGCCATTTGCATTTGTTTTGGCTGAAACGGAGCAACCCAAGGGCAAGATGTTTTGTTGCATTCCATCATAATGAAGAAATTACAAATTTTACAAGGAGCACAAGTTTATTTTTAGCTCTTCCAAGCAGTTAGAAAGAGTATGCAAGATTGCCTTGGAAATCTCAAAGAGAATAGTGTGCATCTTGTTTCTAACAGTGGCAACCACCTTCAAACAAAGCCACTTTGACAAACACAAATTTCATTAGTATAGGATATTTAAGTACTTCAGCGTTCTTAGAATGTTTCTAAATATCTTCATTAAATAGAGTTCTGTAAGCCTGAATCCATTAAAGGAGATTTAACATTTTTTTTCAGCCAGCCAAATGAAAGACGAAATCTGCATGAAATTCCCAATGTTGTTTTAACCTCTTATTAGGCTAATGTGTATTTAAGAAAACATATTTGTGAGTCTCAAAGCTAATTAATTTGGCTAGGAAAAAAGAAAGGTTGTATGTTAATACAGTGTAGTGTAAGTAATCAATCCCATTTGAGGATGTCCTTAAAATTGCTACGTTAAGTCTCATAAATTGGATAAATGTAATATTTAGCTTAAACTTGTATGCTGTTAATTACTACACAGACTCATGTGGAACTTCACTTTTATTAATTTCTGGTGGCATAAATGGTCACAGCATTGTTTGTGTAGTTAATGCTAGGGAATAATGTTACCCACCTAGTGAAAATAGAAACCATATGTATTCACGTGTATTATAACAGCCAATATGCATGTTGCTATGACTTGAATATTAAACGAACTTTCATAAAGGATACTCACTTTATACTCCATTGTTGCCTTTGTTCTGCCTGTTTGAATAAAGTTTAGCTGTCAGGGAAGGACAATTTATTTTACTTTTGATACACAACAGAATGGTTACTGCATGAAACAGTTTCACAAGTATTTGCTCGTATATTTGATCATCATTTAACTTAAAGGTTTTTTGGAGAAAATGTCATATTTTAGTAATGCACAGAGCAAGACAAAATGGTCTCTTCATACCAGTCTGTGAAGCAAAATAGTAATTTTATGTAACTGCTACTTTACTTTTTTAGAAATATCAGATTGTGGATAATATATGCAATACAACATTTTAACTTTTTTTTTTTTTTTAAAGTATATGCTGAAGTGAAAAAAAACCATGAAGAAAGGCAAAATGATATGAGCTCTGCAGCATATTTTAACCAAAATGCTACAATGCTAAATTCCCATTTAAAAAAAAAAAGGACCAAGAAACCCTCATTTTTCTAGGGTTCCATTTGCTAATTTCTTCCCAAAATTTTTATGTAGGGTAAAAGAAGAATATTGCTTTGTGTTTTAGAAGACTTCATCCTTACACAGATCTGAAATTTGATACCTCTATTAGAAATGGAAGCATTTTAGCACATAGCCAATCTTGTAAAATCAGCTATTTTGATTGTGTACTAGCTGAGTTTACAAGACACACAGATGTGTACATTCATGAATTGGACTATTGAATCCTGAAGTGATTAGTAAAATCTTCACCTGCCAGCTTTGAAAAAGCAAGTGTGTCTTCAGACGCTTTCTTTAGCCTGTGGGGAGTGAAGATTTGTCAGATAAATTATTGGGCATTACATGCGATTCCTGATTTTGCAAAGACTCATCCATGTACTTTACTGCACAAGTGAGTGGTTCTTTAGTCTGTTGACTTCATCTCTCTACAGACATTAAATGCTTGCATTAATTTTTTTTTTTCTTAATGCTTAAGACCAAAATTTTATCTCACTAGAGATTCAAGTCCACTTTAATTGCCAGAAATATGCAGGAAATTATATTTAGAATTTGACTTCCATGCCAAAATGTTTTATAATACTATTTTCTAATTTTATTTGATTTCATCTCCTGTGTAAAGGTTTTTTAGTTAGGGTGTTGTTGGTGTTTTTTTTTTTTTTTTTTTTTTTTTTAATGACCATTGCTTCTATAATTTAACCTGAACATTTTAAAGAGATCATCTTAATTCCTAAAATATCATCTTTGTGCCTGGTTTGCTGATTTCCCAATACTCAAAGTATTCTGAAGCCCCTGTTCCAGGGACTTTCCAGAGATACCTGACCTGCAGCTAAATCCTTTTCCCTTCTCTTCCATCCCCACGACAGCTTCCATACTCATTCTTCTTCCAGTCTAACTACAAATGCATAAAAAAAATTCTTGGTGTCAGGCACATCTCATACCTTCTAACCCAAACCTTGTGCCTGTTTTGCCTGCACAGAAAACTTTTTGCAGCCTAATAGTCAGCTCTGAATAGAGCTGTTAGGATTATGAAAGATGATGTGATATGAATGATACCCAAAGTAGTGCTACCATAGATCTCTAAGATAAGAAGGTACGGATGTATTTCTGAGGTTTGGGAGTATATGAAAATATGATTGGTTATGCCCTTTTATGTGATGTTTCATGTTTGTAAAGTCAGAGTATGTTTTAAATTGAAAAATTTTCCTAGTTCCTACCTGAAATGGGTTATCTCTGTCAAAACTGAAAGATTTCTGGAAGGCATATCACTATAATATGTGAGTTCTTGTGCAGTCTCAAGGAAAAGTGGGCAGTTTTGTACTGCAGGATTTTATACTGTGGAGTTATTCCAAAAATACTTCTGTTCCACGGTGCTGTTAAAAATGTCATCGATGACCTGCGTCAAAGGCCTCAGTGAATTGTCCCTGTTTAAATGCTTCGAGTGCAGCTCAGATAGCAATCTGTTCTTAGTTCATGTACTTTAAGTACACATATTTTTAGTATGTCAGCCAGTGTTTTTTTATATCAATGGATAAATGAGCTTGGACAGTAGATGTTTGTAACTAAGCAAGTTGTTGTTTTTTTGTTTTTTGTTTAAAAAAAAAAGATTGTAAACTTGCAGAAATCTCATAGCATCCTGTTGCAAGTCACGACATTACTTGTGTTAAGAACTGGAATTTCAGTGGTTAATTTTTAACAGTATGTTTCTGTCTTGCTTTTCTTTTAATAGTCTATTCTTTGTAAGTAGTACAGGAAAAAAAAAAAAAAGATCCTTCCCTGTTCCCGGTAATTCCTAATCTGTAGTTTCCCTAGTATTTGCTAAAGTCCTTACATTATTAAAGTATGTGAAAGTGGTTATAAGCTTTGTACTTTCACTTGTTAATGAAAGTAAATTATTTTACACTCAAGCACTTTGCTGTAATACAATTCTGTTTTGTTTCAATATTATTTGTAATTATTTTTCCAGATATTCCTATTTCTAGTTTAAATCACTGCTGTAATTCTTAGTATTAGATGTAATACTTTAAAACAAAATAGATTCCAAAAGTTTCTGAAATTAAGAAACTGAAGATAATTTATTAAAAAACATGTCTCATGTAATATCTGCTGTGTGGCTTTATGGATGTTTTTGCTTTTGGTTTTCTGAAGTTGTAAATCCCTGTCACAGCATGATTTGAAGTTACATAGCTAAGAATTTTGAGAAAACTGTTGAGGGGGAAAAAAGTACTGAAAATGTAGAGCCAGTATATCTGTAATGTTTGGAGGGGAAAGGAAAAAAAAAACAACAAATCAAACAAACAAAAAAAAAACCACACAACTAATTCTGATTATGATAAATTTAATTGTGTATGTTTTTGTGGATGTGCCTGGGTAAGAGGGAGTTCTGATTGATACAGACTACTGATAGAGCTGACAATTCAAATGTAAAAAAATCTAGCTAAATGAAATAATTTACAATTTTAAATCTCCTCACTATTTTGAGAAAGACAAGCTAAAATGCGAATGCTCTGTGAAAGATTGTGCAGTATGTTCTGGAGGCATATCCGTTATATAAACGTAGCTTCTTTTCTGTATACATTTGAGAATTTTTGTAAAAGCACGTATAAGAAGGCAACAAACTGAAGAACAACAGCACAATTCAAAATTAATTACCTTGAACTACATATGAAAATATTACACCCACTGTCTAAATGTTTATTGGTTTAGCTTTAATGTGCTCTTTTTTTTTTTTTTTTTTTTTTTTTTTTTTAACTTGATAGAGCTCTGTTTTCTAACCTCTTGAGTTTTAGATGTTTGGAGGCCAAAACCACATAAGCATGTTATACATAATAAAATCAAATAACAAATGAAAAAATGCATTTAAATTCTTCTTCGTATATATTGTAGGATACCTATGAAAAACTGCTAAATGTTCAGAAACATCAAGACCAACTGGCAGCTCAAGACTTGCCACCTCAGAAGGAAAAAAAGTACGTTTCCAGTTGGATTCCATATTGATATTACTTTCCTTAAAATGCTTCAGTATGCTGTTTTTGGCACATGTCGTAGTCTCCCATCCTACCTGCCTTTTATTCCGTTAACACATTCTCAGACTTTTTCCCTATTCCCTGACTGAATATTTGTATGTTAATTTCAGGTTGAAAGGTCTGTGTGTAATCTGTATGTGTGGAGTGCTCACTGCTGAAATAGGGAACCCCCAACTATATTTCTTGCTATTTAATATATCTCAGCTCTTTTCAATGTTCTCTCCTATATAAAAATTCAAAAGTGTGACTTGAAAATATGTAGAGAATATCCAGTATTCTTTGTCCATATACGAAGTTTCCTAATTATTTCTTTAGTAAAGTTTTTTGAAAAGGGTAGTAAGATTTTTATGAGAAAATAAGGCCTGTGTAAATATCAAATATGTTGTTTAACTGTTGGAAAAATCCTAATATCTGAAGCTGAGCTTTTTAATAGTCTTTCATTGATTGCTGTTCTTGAATATTTTTACTTACCAATGTTGATTCTGAAGAGCATCAAAATAGTTAATTCCATTATTTTTTTCTAATGGCTTTGTACAGCTGAATCATCAAAGCTGTACTTATTTTAGAAAAGTTTATTTGGTTCGGTTTGTTCTAATATCACCATTAATGGTAATTGGATTTGGTTTCCTTTCTTTTCTTTAACTTTTCTGGTGTGCATAGTAAGCTTTTTAGCTTGGCCATAGCCACTGGACAGAAAAGATGCATGTTAACCAGAACAAGCTGTGAAATACTATAGTTGTTGGTTTCTCAGTGCATACTGTCAGGGTTGTCTTTGAAATGGATATATGTTTTATAAACTGTTCACTTCTCTTAGGCTGCATTCTTGATCTTTTTTTTAAATATATTTTTCTGCAAAGATCTTGATATATTGGAATGTGAAATCAAGCAAGTATCTAAAAGAAATGGATACAGCTAGGAAGGTTTGTTTTCAGTGTTTACCAGTTTTTATATAGTTACAATTCAGACACTGGAAAAAAATTTTGATTTATGTTCTTGCTGTGTATTTTCTGGCCAGGTTTGTGCGCCGTTCCAGTTGCACATCGTGTTGGTTTGTCACTTCTTAATCTCAGCCATTTATCATTTATGTTAGGAAGAGAAGGGGTTAATTTGTTGAGATTATTTCCTTCTTAAATACCAGAAGTGCATCTTTGGTCATGGTGTGTGTGTGTGTGTATATATATAGTGTCCTGTGAGCCACAGAATGTTTTATTATAGATCTGTATTAGTTTCTAAGCAGACGAGAACAAATGAATTTAGTTTCTTGGTGTATGCTGCTGAAAAATAACCTTAGAGAGCTCAGCCAGTGGATTTACTGATGTGAAAAATGACCTAAAGGTGGTCAGGGTTGAAAGTTTTTGTTTTCCTCTGTTATGTTTGTAAAAACTCTGAGAATTTAAAGGGTTTAAGGGATGTAGTACTTCCTTTGAGATTAGCCTCAATAATTCATCTCCTCAATGTAGGTAGGGGCTGGTAGGAACTGTTTTTGTTTTTGTTTTTTCCAGCAAGCAATCTGTCATGGACACACTGTAAAATTAACTGTGGGGTAGGAACCTGATCTTGAAAGACTTAAATGTGCAAAAAGCTATAAGCTTAAACTAAATAAATCACTGGCTTCACTGGAAGTAGCTATACGTAAATACATATACTATATACTTGAAGCTGTCAGGGTTAGGTACTTCTTAAGATTTCTGTTAAAACCAGCACTGTCTCTAAGTAAATATTTCTTATGCCCTGACTCAGAAAAACATGAAAATCAGAACTTCAGAAGTACTACTTAAAATCACCTTGAGTAGGAATGATTTTCTGAATCAGAGCTTGTTCATTAGGATTGCTTCTTTAAATATATATATATAAAATTAAAAAAAAAATCCTACAGAGGTAAGAAAGTTAGTGCTTTGCCTTAAATTTACCTGATAAAGTTGATGTGTATATTCATGGTAGCATTCTGTTTTGTCAGACACTTTGTATGATACATATTTCCCAAAGACTTCACACTTTTTTTTTTTTATTTGTGTTAACATCTCTGTATGAGGCTGTTTTCTTAACTTCTGCTTTTTCTATTGTTGGTTCAGTTTCTGTACTGAGCAGACCGAGTTTATATAGTAGTTAAAATACAGTATGGTTGTTATTGCTGCATTAGTACCTTGACCATACTTACTGCTAGTAGAGTTTGGTATTGAGCCAAAGAATTGGAGACCACAGGCAAAATTTTGTTGCTTAAGTTTTTTTTTTTTTTTTTTTAATATCCTGCCTTCTGATGTGTTTCTTTGTTGCTAATAAACCAAACTCTTCCTAGCAGCAAATTTGTCAAACTAAGTTTTAAGCTGAGGAGAAGATAGATTATTCTTGCAAGAGTAATCTTGCTCAATATCAGACTTCAATAATATGAATAATGTGTAAATGAAATACATAATTTTAATTTGGTAAATTCAATATGTGACGTTACCATTTCTTTCAAAAGATCTTTTAAAATCAGTGTAGGCCTTTTTCTATTTACTATGGGAATGTGATCTGTATTCATTTGTGATGGAAAATATATTTCTGAGCTAAGACTGTATGTGTGGTCCTTTGTGATGTAACTCTAATTGCATGGTTAATTAAAGGGAGGATATATGTGATATTTTAAACAGGAACCTGGTTGGCAGCAGATGGCTGACTAAGACGGAATTGGAAGAAATGTTGTTAGAAAAACTGTCAGATGATGATGTAAGTAATTAATCCTTCTAATCTTAAGGAGGCTTGTGTCTTAAAAACATGGACTCTGCATTTTTGGATACTGTAAAGGCATTACATAGAGGCAAGTGCTCTTCAAAAGAACTTTCTTTCCATAAAATGCACATGTTTACAGCACTACTACATTATTTTCATGTTCTCTTTACCCTGTGTCCCTTTTATATCTAGCATAGTACAGAACAATTAAGGGTTTTCCATTGTTGCTAACATAAGTTCATTTTTTCTTCTGGTAGCTTTGTGGTAGGCCTTGTCTCTTTTCATCTAATTGTGTTAACAAAAATGGAGCATAGTGACAGCTTGTAATAGAAATAAATAGTTATTTATTCTAATTACAGATTAAAAACAGGGCTAGAACCTCTTCTCTTTATTTTAGGGAAAGGGTGAATGTTCAAGATGGCGAAACGTGATGGATTTGTGTAATGGTAAATCTGTAGAGGGTGTTTGACTAAATCTTAAGGCCATGATAGTGATAAAGTCACAGAGAAGGATGAACTAAGGATTCCTTTTCTTAGCAATTGGCTACAGAATCAAATATCAGAAACAAGATATAAAGCTAAATAGATCTGTGGTCTCATCTGGGATAGCTCTTTTTACATTCTCCTTGATATGAAGTATGGGAGGAGAGAAGAGGATTTTTGTAGTTTTGCCAGTATCAGTAGGCTGTATCAGTATCAAGATTTGGAGTACTTTACATGCTTCTCTGGGAATAAGACTATCAAGCCTGATAGTCATCCACTTTTCTTATTCAGAGCTTTTTCCTGCAATCCCCTAAATAGCATTAGATTTGTAACAGCAGGTTTAGTCTGTGTGACCAACTTCGGTTTTCTTCGGGAAGTTTAAGCTTGAGTATGAGAATCTAACACTGAGCATTCCAAATATTTTTTCCACTTAGAAGCAGTACTGAATCACTTTTTTGCCCTGTGGACAAGATCATTACAGAATAGCATGGCAGCAGCAAACGTACTCTTTGCTCATTTGTCATCCAGACAGCAACATGTCATGGCTTATTGTCTATGAGTAAAGTGGAAAAGTTTTCAGCAGTTTTATGTCCGTAAGTGTAAGTTAGAAGTTGCTGTTGTAAGTTCTCCATCCTGATCTACCCAGGAGATTTCAGCTATCTTGCTCCTAGTAGTAGTAGTTACAATCTCAGTGTTTTCATTAGCTCCTGTGTTTGGGATGCTTGTTTTTCCTCTTAGAGTCCCAGAAACTGGTCTAGTTGTACAACCAACCAGTTTGGTGTTCTTCTCTGCTTGGTTTTGTACACTACATGTCTGTGAAGATAGACTGCAGTAGACTATAAAAAAAAGACTTATGTCCTGGCTTCTCAACATGTGAAAACCCCAAAGCCCCACTAATGTTTAAATGCATTTGAAATACCTAGGTAAGAGCTGCTAGTGTTACCCACTCAAATTCTATTATTTTGCCACTGCAACAAAATATTCTGTGGTGTTTGCTGTATTAAACAAAATCAAAGCTATTGATTTTTTTCTTTTCACTCTGCAAATGAACTGTTATAAGCTTTCTTCACCTACAGCCACCATAATTTTTAAATTTTTGTATTATTATATTTCTGCTCTTTGAAGGCTTTGCCACAGATCTGTGTCAGATTGTTAGACAGAAGTAGCTTTTTGAGTGATGTCGAGTTGCAGAAGCGATTGCTAAATTACCAAAAAAAGACTTAATTTTGTGCAGAAACTTCTAGAAGCAGAAGAGAAAATACTTTTCATAACAACTGGTGAGTTAAGAAAACTTCAAAAATAAAGATGTGATATGTATATGAAAAATCCGTTTTAAAAGCTGGCATACCTTTACATCCTGTGACCCAGCTATCTGGTACTCCTGCCAGTAACACTTCATAACAGGACATCCCAGCTTTTAGCACAAATGGGTTAACACAGTGGTGTTTACTCTTTAATCACATGTTGAAGAACTTCGGAGGAGGTGTAAGGGGGAAGGAGAACCACACAGTAGCAAAGGATAATTTATTTCAAGAGGTTGCCCTTTAAGTCAAGTATCTCTTGAATTTTTAAATAGCTTGATTGTTCGGTTTAAAGGAAATCATAAACATTAAAGCAACTCAGCTTGAACAGCCAAAGATAGATAGATAGGTATTTCCTGTATATATTATGAAATATAATCATTTAAGAGGCTCAGTTTAGTGAAATAAAATTATTTCCAAGTCAATGAATATGCTGACTTACTGAAAATGAGGTAAAAATCTTTTCCTTTTGCCATTTTAATGACAACAAAAGAATGAAGACCCCCTCAATGTTTTCTTTCTAAAAGCGAGATGAACTTCATTCTCATACAATAATCCTGTGTTACAAAGGGGTTGGTGGTTATACTTTGAATTAAAGCTTCATTGTTGCCTGAAGAAAGAACCAGGTATCTTTAGTCACACAGCAAATGATGCATCTGCATGCTGTTCTTAAATCAGCATGTAGGTGCAAAAGTGTCATCTTGTCAGAAATCATCAATAAGAGTGAAGTAGGAAAGATTAAGTACATAAAAATAGAAAGTTTTTAGCAAATGCAATTACACTTGCATCCTTTAATGAAGTTCTTGTTGTCTACAGTATTCGAGATTTATTCAACTTTTACAAAAATTGGTGATGATGCCATGTGGTAACATCGAGGAGAATTATATAAAAAAGTTTTCCAGAGAAATCTCTGCGCAATTGCAAAAAGTTGTTATTGAGCCCTTGAAGTATGATGAGCAAGGAGTGGCCTTCAGCACCGGTGAAGGTAAAAATTTCAAGTTGGTTGGTAAAGATGCAGAATTTTTTTCCTCTTCCCACTAATTTCTGTATAATATTAATGTATGTACAACACAGTTTCACTATTTCTTCTTATATGCTTCTGTGTATATGGGATTTATAATTGTTAATTATGTTTTGACATACTAAGTTATGATTCAGATTGGTTTAACAAAGTCAGATTTTGGCACAGTCTGTCAGCTATTAGTTCTGATACAGTACTATCTGTGTAGAGAGGACCTCACTGTGCTGCACATTGTACAAAAAAAAAAAAAAAGACTTTGCTGTGAAAAGTTGACTGAACGTAAAGGATGGGGAACTGGGGGATCCCAAACACATATGGAGAGTTCTGTGTTGGTTGCATAGTGTAAAAGTGGTGTGCTTAGACCACTAAGTAGCCTTTATCATGACTTTTGTAGGCAATTCAAGAAATGAGAATTTTGAAGACGCAAATAACAAATAGGGCATTTCAGTATCTACAAACAGCTGAGGAAAATGCAAAGAATTTGAAAATTCTTAAATTTTCAAACAAGTTGATGAACTGTACATTATGTTACAGAGACAGGATTCAGTCACTGATACTGAGACAGGGGATGTTAGAGAGAAGCTATGAGGGCCTGTGCATCTTCTAAATACAAGTGGCTTACATTTTCAGTGAAATGACACACAGTGGAAGAATGATATGATATGATATGATATGATATGATATGATATGATATGATATGATATGATATGATATGATATGGGTGATTGATTAGGAAAACTAATGCATCAAAAACGTGGGTAGGAAAGCCTGAAGATTCTTCCTGGACATAGCACATGCAAGTCTGTGTCTGCATATGCACGCTTTGTGCTGTATGTTTAAGAGGAGCATGTATTCTTAAGCAGTAGGAGGAGGATAAGAACGAAAACCTCAGAGAGCTTGAGGAGCAAAATAGCTGATGAGCTCTGTTCTCACTGGGTTGACTTCAAGATGATACGAAAACAAGGAGATGTGAAAGAGCCAAACTGGAATTTAATCCACTGTTAGTTTTCAACAGTATCTTCAGAGTAGTAGTTGCTGAAGTTCGATAAACGTGCAACCCATCTTAAGAAAAGACATCTCTATAAGTTCAAGAACATTCTCGTTTGTGTCCCATCACCCCCCTTAATTAAGCAAAATGTCTAATGTGTTTCATTATTAGGGTTGCTTCCTTTCTGCCCCCAGAAGATTGGTCCTAGGCTTTAGCACAGAGTTTGTTGTGTTTTAACTTGAAGCTAATGTGTTTACAGAACTGAATTGCAACTAGTAATTTCAGAGGAAACAATGCTAAATGATGCGTAAGCGTTATTTATATCAGCATATTTAGTGTTAACCTTTTCCATGTGAATTTTCTTAAACTTCTGTATGATTTTATCAAGTCTTTAATATTAAAGACTTTGAAGCTGTGTTTATGGTAAAATGAGTGTTCAACAGTCTGTGTATTTTCACACACTGACTTCACCAGGTCCAGAAAGTGGTCCTGACCTTCTTAATAGTATTGATTAAAATGTATTGAAAGCTGACTGCTCACTGTCTGTATTTACTTGTTTCCTCCTTCTTTTTTATTATGTTAGCCTCCAAAAAACAAACATCTGGTACGGTTTGAAAGACTGAAGATCAGCTTAACTTCTTAGGTATTTGAAATTTTGTAGAATATTGAAGGCACATAACAGATTGCTTTTAATTCCTTTAAGGTGCAAGAAAAACTTCAAGAGCTACTGTAACAGTTTATGACAATGGGACTGGAAAAATTACGGTGAATGGAATAGATGTTTTACATTACTTCCCAGTGCTGCAGGACAGGTGAGAGCACTACGAAATGCTGTATTCTTAACGTACTGAAAATATGCCACCAAAAGTCATGCTATACTATTACTTTTGGTTCTGTATTGTACGCAGTTGATGCTGGTCTTTTTTTTTTTTTTTTCCCCTGTCTGTCTATTTTATGAAAATTAGTCTTGCCTCTCCTCCTAGTTTCCAGGAGTGAGCACTGTCAGAAGTGATAGGTAAGCCTTGCTCTGTTTCTTCTCTTTCCCTTTCTGCAGGGATGCAGATACCAAGAAAGTAGGCTATTTGGATAATTCAAATTTTGGTTGCCTTAAAAAGGACTTGCAGTTTTATTTGAACAAAAAATAATAATCAAAGGTGTCAAACTTCCTGAGAGACTTGTGAATTGTATTTGTATGTAATTACTCTGTCATAGAGTAATGAGTAGAAGCAAACAAAGCAAGACACTTTGTATACAGCTTCAGATTTTGAAGATGTGCGGTTTGCTATAGAGAAGACTTCTCAAAAGGGATGGAAAGCTTCCTTTGTCGACCCTAAGTGATTATTTTATGTTGTGGTTTCCAAGCTCAAGAATAGAGGGAGAGATTTCTCAGTCTTTAATATTCAGATCTTGGCAGCCATAGATAATTAGTGAGACAAAATTAATTGCAAAACTGATCTTCAAGTACTTACCATTGGCAGTTTGAACATGATCCTTGCTAGTAATTTGCTTTTCATAAAATGGTTTAGGTTGGAAGGGACCTTAAATCCCATCCAGTTCCAACCCCCTGCCACGGGCAGGGACACCCCCCAGTAGACCAGGTTGCTCTGAGCCCCATCCAGTCTGGCCTTAAACACTTCCAGGGATGGGGCTTCTCTGAGCAATCTGTGCCAGTGCGTTATCACCTCAGAATTTCTTCCTTATATATAATTTAAATCTACCCTCTTCTAGTTGAAAGCTATTAGTCCTTGTCCTGATAGAGAATTCCTCTCCTGCTTTCTTGTAGACACCTTTTAGAAGGTCTCTCTGGAGCCTCTTCTCTCCAGGCTGACAAAGTGTATTTTAGTAGGACATTAGGGATATAAATGTCTTCCTGGATCTCTGTCTGAAAGTTAACCATGTTTTTCTATATACTACAATAGGAAATATACGTAATATAATCTTACCTACATGTATATAATTTTATTTATTTATTTTATTTTTTTTTAGAGAGCAGTTGTTGTTCCCTTTCCAGTTTCTTGACAGAGTTGGAAAACATGATATGGTTTGCACGGTCTCTGGTGGAGGAAGATCCTCACAGGCTGGCGCAATACGTTTAGCCTCTGCAAAAGCTTTGAGGAGTTTTGTGACAGAGAAGGAGGTGGAATCTATGAGGCAAGGTAGGAATAGAAATCTTATTTCAATGTTTCTTAGTGTGTTTCTGGTAATTAGCTGAATTAATACAAGAATCATTAAGGATCAGTGCAAATTTGAGTAGATAATCCAAGTGAAACCTTGTCTATTGTATGAATGGGATCTGAATGTAAAAATTGTTTCCAGGTTTTTTTCCTAGTTTCTTCTGTGTGCGTTTTAGATTATGTAAGCATTTTTTTCATTTGTTCGTGACCTCTGTTAGGTCAATAAACCAGCTTATATTGCATCTATATAAAATCACAAAACATGCATGTATATTCACTATAAAATCTGGATCAAGCATTTGAGAGCAGTAGGATAATTAATATTTTATTTTACTTTCATAGTTGCACCTTGTTCATGTTTAAAAATATGTATTCTCAAAGTTAAACACTGGAGTGTTGACTTTAAAGGGATATTAAGGAGTGTAAGCATACTACACGGAACTAGTCAGACTAAAGGAGCTTCTTTTCTGTCTTGCTTTAGAATTGACAATTTACCTAAACAAGATAGAAATTACTTGGTATTTGGTTCTCTAGTACTTTATACCTCTCAGTGATTAGATGCCATACTGCTGTAGCAAATACAGAATTACAAACAATGAGCTTTTAACTATGTTCTTTCTGGACCAGTAGGGAATACCTGCGTGTATTACTTGCAGGACAGTTACTATTTTTCCACTCTGTTTCCACCCATGGAAGTAAAACCGTATTCATGCTGGTATTTTTGCAGTAAGTTTCTCTGATTATAGTTCTTCAGTACTGACAAGTGTAACTTGCTGGGAATACAAATTGGCATTTTAACTCATTTGGTATCTTTAAGGACATCAGTGTGATTCCAAACAGGTTTTGGACGTTGCAAAATACAGTTTGGAGACCACTGTTTTAGAATATGCTTAGTCTTTCAAAAGGGGTGCGTGCACCCCAGGAGTGCACAAGATCTACTGTGATGCAGGAAGAAAATACCAGAACTTCAGTAGTATATGTATGTAATTTGTAAATTAATGAATATACATAATAGGGGTAAGTGCTCAAAAATCTTTTATGGATAGGATTGTGCAATTAAAAAAAGCTGAGACCACTGCTCTAAAGGCTCAAAGGTTCTAAATGTGAACAAAATTCAGTTACCAAAGAAAAGTTGAAGTGTTGGAGGATCTGATTAAATTCCTTTTAGCTTGTTTTATCCTGGACTTTTCCTCTTGGCTGTCTTGAAACCCTCTATTGTCATGCACACGTACTACTCCTACAATATTAACTAATAACAGTAAACAAATGGGTGCTTCTCTGTGTTTTGTAGCTGGGCTTCTAACGGTTGACCCACGTGTGAAGGAACGAAAAAAGCCTGGTCAAGAGGGAGCACGACGGAAGTTCACCTGGAAAAAGCGATAAAGCTGAGTATTTAAAAGAAAGGCAGAAAGCTCCAAGAACTTCAGAAGATACACAATTATGATTTAGAGCTGTTGTATAAATATATTTACTAATAAAGACTTCTTTCCATTATAACTGCTATGTTTTTTGTTGAAAAAGCATCTTTTTCTAAATTTATTTAAAATTGAAAAAATTCACAATTTGTCGAAATAATGCATTTTGAGTGCCAGCTTTCCATCTTAGCTGTACTGAGGTTAGTGGCAATGTATGAAATTGTTGGTGGATTGTAACTTTTTGAGAAACGAGTATGTTCAGTGATTCAGCTGTCTAAATTCTGGACTTCACAGGCAGCTCCTAGACAGGTGTCTGGAGAGTTTTGAAGTGTCTCCCTTTTTGTTTCGCAGGTGTCCAAAGATAAGTGATAACTTCCAACCTAAGCTATGGTGGAGTTGAGAAACGAGTGAGAATGACACTGACAACTGAGGGGATGTTGACAGCGGAACAGTCACACAGGCTAACCTTTGTCTGTGGAAACAGTTTTCTCCAGGATGCCTCCCTAGGGTTAAGTGGGGAGTGATTCAGAGCAAATATCTAATTTTAGGTGCTCTGAATCACCCTCTGGAGGAGTCAGCTTTTTCTTCTTCCCCCAAATGCAGAAAGAGCTGAAGGGGTTAGGCTGAAGTTAATCTTCTCCACCCTTTAAATCTCAAGGGGCCTGATCAAGGAGGCGTGTTCTGAATATGGCTAATGTGCAAAGATAGCATTGGACTCTTTGCCAAAAACAGTCATAACTTTTTTAAAATCAGAAGCAGGAGGTGATGGCAGTGCTGCCCACCTCCTCTCTATAATTGTAGCCTTCCAAAATAGATCAGCGGTTGCAGCACTCCCCCAAAAGCGCAAAACTTTGGTTTATTTCCATCTTCCTTCCTGGGACAGAGGTCAAATACATCGAGCATCCAGGAAAAGCATATCCTGTATCTTTCCCATATGAACTGGGCTGTAGCAGAAGAAGTATGGTTCCTCAAGCCTGGAGAAAGCAGACAAAAAGAAATACAGCTCAGTAGATGTAGCAACAGGGCCCTTTTTAAGTTTCTCTAAGTGTGAGAACGCAGCCCTACCTCATGTTTGTTGTAGATTATGCCAAAAATATTGTACCTCAGAGGTACCAAAAGGTGCTAGCAGTCCACTGCAGCTGATAGTAAATAGCTGTGAGTGATTTGTATGTGTCGTTGTTTTCCCAAGTGCAATTCAGGAGGTGGCATTAGACACACAAATCTCTTGGACTGAAGAAAACAGCAGGTTAGAAACTGGGTTTCAGCGGTCTGCATCCATGACTGGTGCATTTCTGACTCCTTGCTTCCCCAGAATCCCTTGGTGGTAATTTTGAACTGTCATTGTTCTCTGTTGTTTCTCGAGAATACTCATAAAATTTGGGCAAAATTTCTCTATAGAGTCACTGATAGCTTCTGTATCACTAAGCTAGTTGATTCCAACCAAAAGTGTGATTTGTTCAATTTCAATTTAATAAACAGCTGAGGCAATTTACCTGGCTCTTTGAAAAGCAAATGGGGGCTATGCAAGACGTGTTTTACACTATAAAAATAGTTTAAGTAGCATTTCTGCTAATTTAACTCTAAATTACTAGTGTGTAGCAAGGTAACTCTATATGGTATCTCAGTAAAAGCTGTGACTTTAGTAAAAGCATTCACTAAATATCCATTTAGGTACATAGGGCTTCTTCTGATGTTCTTACATACCAGATCATGTACACAAGCACGTCAACTTAAATGATACACAGCAGTAGCATCAGATTATCAGAGTCTGTTTTAATTTCTTGTTCCCTTCCATTCCTTTTGCAGTCTCGTGTTTCAAACTACCCAACACCTGTGTGTGCCAAACCTCTTAGTCATTGTCTCCCTGTGCCTTCAGATGTTTTGTCCAAGCAGTTCTCCTGATTTAAGTGTGGCACCAGTTCTACTTGTGTGAAGGTTGAAGCTTAGAATTCCTTGGGAAGATGTGCGAATGATGTCCTGTGGGTAGAGAGGATGTACTGTATGGGGAGAAGTATGAACCACGTTTGAGGGATCTTTCAGTGAACAGTGTCACATCCCTCCACTTGGAAAACAGCTGTACCTACGCAACTAGCATTTAGAAAACTAGTTATAAAGAGCAGACTGCAATTCCACAGACACGTGAATAAGTTTCTTACGAATACCAGCTTGGTAAACTCGGTCTCCCATCTTGTAGTCACTCAGGAGCGGGGGCTGGTGGCACTTCCTAATGTGTCCCTTGCCATCAGATTGCACAGTGAGAAGTACAAGGTACTGTGAAGGTTAGTGAGAGCGGTGCTCTTGAATACCTGTCTGTCTGTCTGTCTGCATCCATACCAGGCTGGTTACATTTCAACTTTGAACCACGTCCAGCGTGGAGCAACTTATCTTGCCAATAAGATTTCAGAAAAAGTATCCCGACTGTGACAGATACTTAAAACATTAAAATGTTTTCTGAATGCAGGCATAAGGAAGAAATAAACCTTCTGTGCTTTCTGGTCAATGTGTGCTGTGATTCATATGGCTTTTTTTTTTTTTTTTTCATCATATTGATGATTTGCTTTGAGGTAAGATATGGAAATTGGCTGCAAGACAGAAGAAATATATCAATGCAATTGATTTCTGGTAATTCTCACATTTCCTTCTGGCTGGTGGTTCCCACAATAAAAAGGTATAAAGCTGTTCCTGTTTTGTATTAGTGCTGCTGTTTTACCACAAGATGGAGCAGTTTGCAATCTAATGACACTAGCTGTCTTCAAAAGTGGTATGTAGATATTTTGGAAAGAAATATGGATCTTCCCTATAAATACTTATTTTTGTAAAAACAGATTAAGTGTATTGGGTTTCTAAAGGGTAGATTCAGATTTTGCTTCCAGGATTTTTTTTTCTTCTGGCAAGAGAATCAATTTTTAGTGAGAAATAAATGTGGGAGTATGCTAGTTTTCAGCAATCTAGTTTCAAATAATAACTAATACCTTCAAGTGAGTATTTCAGATGATACGTTAAGACATGGCAGTTGATGTGTGATCTCTGAAAACTCTGGAGTTCTGATCTTTGGTATCGCATAGCAATAATCCTGATGCATTTTGGAATCTGTTTAGAGTAGACAGAGGGATTTTACAGTATAGCTAACATCACATGAACATTGAGAGAATTTGTTCTTTAAAAAAAAAAAATCATTTAAAGATTTTTTTTTTCTCAAAGCTTATGTTTAAGTCATTGTCCTGTCCCTTCTTCAAAGGCCATAAACAGTATAAAAACAGGGAATAATACTTCTACTTCCTCTATAGAATCCTGGCTGAAAATAATGAACACAAACTAATGATGGTGATGAAATTTGCAATAGCAGAAAAATCAGAGATACATTTTAAATCAGTGTCATATCAGGTCGAGTATTTATCACAATTTCAAATGCAACTCTTGAAAGTGACGCTACACCTCAGTCTCCCAGTCAGACTAGTCATACCCAAACTGTTTCAAATGGTTGATGTGGATGCCCTGTCCTAGCATTTGGTGTCCTACTGAATGTCCAAGTAGTCAAAGTTCAGTGGATGCCTCAGTAATGCGTGTGAAAAATAGGCAGTGATTGAAAAGTGAAGCTAAGCAACCATTTTATCTCACTTCATTTAATGTTTCTTTTCTCTGGGAAGTATTGGATGATGATGCATGATGTCCCATACGCATACCACTGTCAGTCATCAGCAAGGGAAATTTTTTTTGTGTGGTTTTTTTTTTTCATTTTCTTGGTCCAGTGTCAGAAATAGAGATCAGCCTAGACAGAAAAAAAACATGAAAAGATAGTTTATTTTGTGAATGTTACAGATATCACAATGGATTAATTCAATCTCTTCTGATTTATCTATACTGTTGTTTTTCCTGGATATTTGGATCTTTTAAAGGAATTAACATTTTTGAGCTAGCAGAACTAAAAAGCAGTAAGAGTTTAGACAATTAAATTCATGTAAAGGTGCATACTGATTTCTGGCAATTTAAATAATATTTATTATATATGTGACTAGTACGAGCTTCATCTCTATGGTTAGTTTCATAAAGTTCTTGCTCATAAAGTCTGTAGTTCAATGTGCTAAATCTTTAAGGCATTCAGGATGTGTGCTGACTGTTTCTGCATCGTTTCAAGGAATGTCATATTTAGATGCTGACAATACTCATCTGGTAAATGATGTAAATTAAGGGGTGTGGTGTGTTTCACTACCCTGGGTCTTAAACAGGTGAGTGCATCCTGGAAGCAATTGCAAGCTAAGAAGATAATACACTGACACTTTCTTCTGAAAGTGCCATTTGTCCTGTGAGATCAACAAAAGCAAAATCTCCTCTGTTTCAGGACTGGTGCCCAGTGCCTGCCTGCCTAGTTGCACTTCCCCTCAGTAACTGCTATTTCTCGTAAGTCAAGGTGAGGCACAATGCTGCCAAGACAAAGATGATTACACCAGTAGTACCAGGACAGAATTGATTCAAAAAACTCAAGCCGGTTTTGTACAGGCCTTCTTTCAGGTCCCAGAATGGTCCTTCAGGATTTAGGTAGTACCTTTTGAACTATAAACTTACATGTTTTGTATTTTGGACGCTGGATCACGTATAGGCAGTGACAGTTGCAAAACCTCTTAGATGGTGGAGATACCTGTTTTTGTGGTTTTTTTTTTTTTTTTTTTTTTTTTTTTAATGTTCATATGTGACAGGTAAAAAGGTGAATCGAAGCTCATGGTTATGCAATAAACAGCTATGCTGCCTTCATCTGTTCCTCTGGAACATAAAAAAAAAATGGGATCTGTTATTTAGTAAAAGTTCATCCACCTATTATTTCACTTGCAAGGTAAAATAATATATATTTTTTTTCTCCTCACCCAGCTGCAGTTAAATTCCTCAGAAATTAAAAGCTTGTTCACTAGTGAGACCTTGACACAAGTGCTGACATCCATTGTCAGAGACATTTTTGTGCCAAGGGTTCCTCTTGTATCTTGCCTAAGACAGCTCTCTGGTAGCTAATACTTTGCTAGGAGAACAGATGAGATGTATTGGCTATAATAGTCAGCTCCCTCACAGAGTTTCTGCCAAAGTCACTTTGAGGCTCATTCCAAATCCTCCCCAACATTACTTTGAAACTCCATTTAATTTCAAAGATTAAGCAATCATGCATTTTTTTTTTTAATTATTTTTTCACCCCTCAAAGTACATTCTTCCAAAGCTGCAGAACTTATTTGTACTCCAGTTGCAAAGGACATTTAATGATTTTATTTGACTGAAGGAAAATGAGAAAGGAAAACAACACTTAGAAAATTTCATCAGAAAAACTTTGATTCTTTGTTGCTATAGCAGAAAGATTACCAGGTAATCTCTGCCTTAACTCATCTGGGCAAGCTGATTGCATCAGGTGTGCTGACGGAGTTGATACTGATGGGGCAAGTGTGCAAAGCATGTGCATGGCCCTCTGGAAGACTCATAGGATGCCTCAGACCAGAAACTTGGAAAAAGACTGCCCCAGAAGAATATCCCAAGGTAGGAAACAACTATTAAAAAATAGGCAGGAGGCAAAATAAGAGCAAGGGCAGCGAAGGTGCTGGGACTACAAGCCAGCCCTCCTGGCTGCTGAAGGCTGGGGAGGTGCTGGGAGGGAGCCCACGCTATCACCAGCTGAGGAAGGGATGGGTGCTGGTTTCCAGCACCTCAACCCTTTGGGATTTCACTCTGTCTCACCCTCCAGAGGTGAGCAGGATGCAGGCCAGCTGGGTTGTCCCCCTGCAGCCAGGACAGAGGGGCTCTCATGCTTTGCACCAGCAATGAGCCCCTTCCTGGCAGCAACGCAGCCGATTTGAATGCCATCTTTCACCAACAAAACGAGGATGATAGTGTTTCATAATCCACTGTAAATTTGGTTTTACCTCAAGGAGCTTATCATTTACAAATGTGCTTCACTTCAGCATCAAGTCTATCAAATGCTTAATCTCAACTGTCAAGACTTTATCTGCTGCCTGAATTTGGCATCAATCTGATTGGTTTCTTTTGTGGAGAGCCAATTTAGGAATCAATTATATATTTTAATGGGCATGAAGACAGTTCCTCTTTGGTCATTGTAGTAGATTGCAGATTGTTGTCTGACATCACTCAACTGTGTAGCAAATTGTCAGAAAATGAAAACTCCTATTAGGACACTTAAAAATTTCTGTTTCAAAATGACTACTTAGCAGCCATTACAGCATCTTTATAGAAAAGTCACTACCCTCTTTACATCTGTACCTTTGGTTAGTTTCTTTCCCCCTTTCCAATTTTCTCCCAGCATCTTGCAGCTTGCCTATTATTTGGTTGTATAATTAGAAATCCATTATTATGTTTTATGGAGATGTAAAGAGTAGGAAGAAAGCTGCGTAACTACTTTTTACATAGAGCATGCAAATTATCCACCTTGTGTATTTTGGCTCTGAATGTTCAGCAGATGTAGTTTCATTTCCCTTGGATCTCTGTTTACCCATTTTTATTGCTAGTCATCAAGTACAGCAGCAGAAAAATCAAAATAGGAGGGGGGAGGATCTTCCCAAAGAAGCAGCTTAGCACACCCCAATTGCAGGATGGTATCGACATTAATGTGGTTCACCTACACAGTGCTGTCCATGGCCATTATTTGTAATAGATGGTCATGGAAACCATAGGAGTAATAAATAGAGCATGAGAAAATGGTGACTGCCAAATCTGAAGAGTTGTGGAAGTGCTTTGAAGGGTATGATGTAAAGCATTCCAGCCAGACAATATGCATACTGAAAAAGGATGTAGAATGGGGCTTGGACTGTATCTCACAGCTCAGAAGGAGCAAAAACCTCTTTCCTGAGCCTAGTTCTTCCAGATTATATTTCTTTTGGCCTTGCCCAAGTATAATATCCAGCCATGTGATACACTCAGGATCTCATCAGAAGTCAATGGAAATTTTATTGACTTCATGAACCTTTATGGACTTTTATCCTCTGTGAGATCTCATAGTATGGCACATCTCAGTTTGTAGGTTGCCATCCCTCTGTGGCTACTTCAGATTTGCCAGTCCAGGGAGGAGGTTCACCCCTTCTCCACCTCCCTCCCATGAGGCAGAGATGTCCTGAGTCAAGAGGCTCCTCCACTCTCTGAGGTTGCTCTGGTGGGGCTCATAAACCTGGCAAAGCCTCTGGAGCTGTGGCTGCCCCTTCAGTGCAGCACTAAATACCTAAATCCTTGAGAGACGCCAGCTTTGCCATGCCTTTGGGACGTCCCCTATTTGGATAACTATATTTGGATAACTACCAACATTTCCCTGGGTGATAAGACGCCTCTACATGAGGAGAGAGCTCAGTGCAAAGGCCTTAGAGCAAAGACTATTTCAAAATGGCGTTGGTGGTTAGGTCTGATATAAGTGGCTCTTGGAGTGAGTATAAAAGTACTTTTTTCTTTTTATTTTTTTTAAACGAGTGGATAGGGATGGGTAGAGAGTGAGGAGGTGGAAAGAGGTTTGACAGTGTCTGAGCTGGCTTCAAAGGAGAGAGCTTCCTTACTGGAGGTATGACACAGCTGCAGTACAGGAATCATGACTGTGCACCTAGTACATGTTGTTGTCACAGGCCTTAGTGGCTCATTGTAACATTCTGATTATAGCATTTTAAAAATAAAAAAGGGCAAAGTGTACCTAATGGATATGCATTTTAAAATGCATATAATTTTTCTGAATATTATTTCATCTAGATCCATAAGCCAATGAGTAGGAATAAACAACAACAACAAAACCAGACACAACATTTCTGTAATATACAGATTTTTTCCCCAGAGTTATCATTCTGAATTGCTGCTGGTCTTACTTAGCTTTTAATTTCACATAACTGACAAAATAACACGTTGCCCAAGAGTACTGACCTCTTTTAGTCACAGTAAGAGTAGGAAATATATTATGAACAATCAAGCATTATCATTAAATGGTAAAGTTGTAAGTGATCAATGTACTATATGTATACAATAAGATATACATATATAGGCACATAAGTATTTTATGAATATATTATATGCATTAGAACAAGCAATATGATTGATAGTTTAAGTTCTTACAGTGTTGTGCCAGGACGTAGGAAATAGGTGAGTCCTGCTCCCTTACAGAGCTTGTATGTGACTGCAGAGAAACAGCTTGCAGCCTGAGCACGAGCTGCAGGAGTTCGGTAATACTCAGAGTGTGAATGGAGTTGCACTGGATGTCCATTTAGCTCTTGGTCTTTCTGAGAGCATCCAAGTTTCCCTTAGAGAGTCCAAGTAAGAGCTATGGCTGGTTTGCTGCCTGCAGCAGTGTGCTCCCACGGGCAATGTGCTTGCTGTGCCTAAGCCAGAGCTCTGCCTGAGCCAGGTGAGTGCCACGGTTACATCCTGACACGGCTGAAGAGTGACCAGACTGTGTCTGGGGACTCAGGTCAGCTCAGCCAGGTATGGACCAGAAAGACTCCAGCTCAAGCCTGTCCCACACTATGTGTCTTGCAGGTCCAGCAGCTGTAGAAATTTTTTTAATCACTAGTTTAAGAAGATATAGCTGTGGATACATCCAGTGAGTAGATCTGTTGAGGAAGCAGGTGCCAGTTTTCCATAGTTACTTTTAAGAGCCAAATTGTGCTTGAGTGCTGATTTTTAGTTTTAAGGCAATATTGAGAATTTAAAAACCCTCCTTTTTTATTTATTTATTTTTTTTTATTTGATCCAGCTGGAGCTTGTACTTCCTCTTTAACTTTTTCTTTTATTATTTAAAATCCTTAATTATCTGAGACAAAATTGGTAAGGAAATCTGCAGAATCTAGGGATTCCACAGAGCTCTCTCTATAAACACTCAGGCTATTCACTGGTGCCAAATAGACATGTGCCAACTCTGAAACACCCACCCACTCTCTCCTTCTGCCGCAGCAAACTAATAAGCGCATTGATTACATTCATTTAAAGAAAAACACTGCTCTTTTAATCTTTACATTCCCTACGCTTTAGATTTTCTGATTACGAGAGATATCCTGTTTATCGCACGTCGAGTGGTGAAAAAGCTACTTGACACACCTCAACACACTAGATGTTTTAAAAGAATATTTTATAGGATACCAGCAAGTGGTAGTAGGAGATGATCATCATTTCCTGCAAGCTGTTGTTGTACTGTTCGCAAGACGAACAAGAGGTCTCTTAAGTGAGGTTTTTGTAAAGGTCCCTTAAATGCCTCCAATCTCCCTTGACAAAAATGTTCACATGCAGTTTCTCTCTTCCTTCCCTCTCTTCTCCCCACCCCTCCCACCCCAAAATCTGGAAGAACTTTGTTATAATACTGAGATGAGCACGTGATGCCTGTTTCATAGGCCTGTAGAAATCAGACATCGTGAACAATTAGTTATGTAGGTGTATATAAATACACAAAGAAAGGTATGTACATGTCATACATGTATTGATGAAACGAAAAGTGCCTATTTAAGCCAATCTCAACAACTCAAAGTGGTGGTTTTTAAATTGCTTGATTCAAAATCTGGAAGGAACAACCCAACTCAGGTGTGAATACCTTTACAAATGTCATGTGCGTGTATGTATGTCCGCATACAGACAAACTTGCTTTTTCACAGAAGAGCACTGTAGAAGTGGCCCTTAGGCTCCATCAGCTGTCTGTGCATCTGCAGTTGAGATCTCGTCAGGGAAGGGTCACAGGAGATGGTTCTTGGCCTCTGCTGAACTAAACTATGCTGGCAGCGACCACACAGCCTTGACTCTCTGCTTCTGAAGAGAAAGGGCAGCCTTGCTTCCCCAGCCCAGCTGGCCTGGTTTCTTTGAGGTGTGCTGTTTCTCCGCTGCAACAGTGATGCAATTATGACATTAACATTTGAAGCATTTGTCGGTAATAATTGCCAGAATCTAATGTCAGCCTGCTGTTTTTAATAGGAATTTCAAAAAGGAGCCAGGAAGGCCCGGACAGAAAGTCCCCGTGGAAAGTGAACACGTTCAACCAAAATTCAGCGCCAAAAATTGTTCTCAGAAACAATATATGGGACAGTCCTTGTGCTGAATAGAGTGGGCCAGGAAAAAAATAAACCACTAGTGATTGAATCCAGGTAGATAAGGGAGGGCACTTCTGCAGGTATTGTACATAATTATGAATTAATGAACGTAAATGATGCTCTGTCAGTCAGTGAGAAGAGTAGGCAGAAACCACCAGGCTTTGCAGAGTTGACTCGCAAGGAGGCTCTGAAGGAGGGTGCTGTAGGGTAAGGTGAAGTGTGAAGGGTAGGACCCCAGAGTTACAGCCCACTTTCTGCTCTTGCTTTAAACTGACAGATCTGGGAGCGTTTGATTTGTGAAATGGGGGAAATACTCCGAATCTAAGTTATGAACCATAACCCTGATTGATTTCCCATCACTTGAAATAACATACTTCCAAAGACAACTGATGGTCGGATGTCAGCTCTCTGCACTGAGTGCTGTTGTCAAGGAGCACACAGATTCGTGCCTCTGTAACAGCAGTTGCCATAACCCAAATAACTTGTGGGTCTAACACCGTGTGAATTCCTAAAACCAGCTCTGCTCATTCCTCACCTGCGGTGGACCCTTTAGGCTTAAAATTTGTTCACGGTCCAAAGTCCTGCCTCCACACCATGCAGTCGTACCTCTGTGGCTGAATCAGGGGTAGTATTCCCACAGCTTCTCATTCTTCAGGCCAATTCCCACTTGTATTTCTCAGTATGTACGGGTGTCCTGAGTTATGGATACATCTTGGTAGTTTCTTTTAATTAAATTCTTTATTACTTGCCAAAACCATGAATACTTCTAAAAATGTATCTTTTTTCCTTTTTGCTCTGTTGATCTATAAATTACTAATATAGGTTGAATTTTTCAGTTAAACCCAGCTAAAGATAGATATCAGAATAAAACTATTATTTTTTATTATTATTATTATTCTATATAAGTGCAATCTCAATAGCTATTCTGGTAGACTTCTAAAGGCAGCATTTACTAAGAATTCTTCCTAATATTTTGACTGCTAACCATCTTTTCTCCCCTTAGAATAGCTTTTCTAATGGAACAATTCAGAAAAAGCACTATCATCATATCATAATGTACTGTGACAAGGACTGTTCATCTTCACTCTTTGGCATTTAATGTATTCTCAGCTCTTCACTGTGGCTGGCAAGGGTGACTTATGCAGCCAGTACTATAGATAAGAAGTGTGGGAGAAGTAGAAAAAAAAAAAAAAAGAAAGGAAAGAAGAGAGATTCAGGACTAATTGTTGTAAAACATCTGTTTTCCACCTGTTTATAAGATGTGTGTGTTTACATCTGGCATCTTCCAGCAGAAGACACCAGTTAAAGACTACTGTGATACACCTTGGCAAAGTTTCTGTAGATTTTGCAAGATTTAGATGAGATCATCTCTGTCTTTGAAAGGAACGGGGCAACTAACTCGCACAGAAACCCCAAATACACAGAAATCATGGCTTACTGTACAGGGATTTTTTTTTCTTTTTATTTATTTTCCTTTGGTAAAACACAGTTTCCTTCCTGAAAAAAACTTTGTTTTGTTGTTTTGTGAATATGAACTACTTAGTTGTATGTTTGAATCTATGTCACAAATAGGGGACTTGTAAAGCTAAAGAACTTGCTGTGTTTTCAAGTGCTGATGAGGAGCCCTCTAAAGGACTCAGTAGAAATTGTAAAAGCATTTCTCTGAGTCCAAAGAACTTGAAAATAATTTTTAAAAATATAATAATATGCTGTAAGACCTTGTTCTTCTTGACACACATTTTCCTTGCTGCTCCTGTTGAGACATTCAGCTGTAGTGATCCTTACAGGGAGGGTTCCCAGAAGGGCTGAAATCTTTCAAATCCTATTGCTTATGTGTTTTCTTATCTTGACAGAAAGATATGAAATAGTTGCCCTTGCCCAGAGCAATATCATTAAAGCTAAAGAAGATGACACTTGTACTGGGTGTTGGTCAGGAGATGTCTAAAGCACTTTCTGAATACTTATGAAGCACTAATAAAAAAGCAATTGAAAAAATGTGACGCTACACAAATAATGTTTCTTGGCATTCTTGGCTTCTTTTAACATGGATTTATGGGTATACTAATATGAATGTTAAAAAAAAAAAAAAAAGAAAGAAAAAAACAACACTGCTTTACACCTCATAAATTCATCTTATTTTCTTATTTTTATTTTATTTTATCATATAGTTAATGACATTCAGACAAATTAGACTGGAGAACTTTTTTCTGAGGATATACTGAAGTGCTTTTTGGTTAACACCAGAGCTTGCCAGGTGACCAGTGGAGGTCTGTCAGGATGTTTCATCATTCATATCAAATGTAAGAGAATAGGCAGCGCCCACTGACATCAGCTACAAACTGCCAACTGCATTTCAGCACAGATGAACCAGGAACCAGTAAGTGTTAAAGAAGGTCAAGGAGGAAGAGGAGTGCTGCTCTTAGGATGCTTGTGCCATACGGAGGCTTTGTTGGGCAGCGCAACAAATTGTCAGCTGTGAAAGGACTGAGATGCTGTGAATAATCCATGAAAGCACACAGAAGAGAGATATGGAGTACCAGATCAGATAATATGGTTCTACAAGAAACATTGATCATGATTTTAGGGACAATTCATGGGCAGTAAGGGCAAAGTCTGATGACTGAAGTGACCACAATGACCAACTTAGTTGTCTCAAATACAGTGCTGTCAAGTGGGATTCTTCTTCTCACTTTGGGATCTGGGGCCTGCATGCCTACACCCTACTCTGGAAGAACTGCAGCACAATGAGTTTGCAACATGAATCCAATGTGCTCAGCAGGGACTACCAAAACTAGCTGGTGGTAAAGCCGAGGAGAAAAGCACAGCTTAAAGACTATCTTTTAAACACTCCTAGGGAATAGGCCCACAGGGGAATATTGGTATCAGAGTGCGGTTCAGTACCTAAAATTAAGATTCTGTTGTCCCTTCCTTTAACTTCAAAGTTGCCAGTTTTTCTGGGGAGTGAGGGGAATTCACATCTCCTAGCTTTAGCCACCCCAGAGATGTATAGTTCATCAGTCAGAGATCTGTGTATGTGGAAAGAGGAAACTCCAGAAGGCAGTTTTCCCACCTAATTTAGGGTGTAGGGCTGTGGGGTGCCTTTGGCTCCCCCAGAGCAACAGCATTCCTTTTAAACTGCTTTCCCTCCTGGTCTGTGGATCCCTACAAGTTTCCAGTAGAGCTGAAGGCCCCATCGCATTATCCAACTGATAGCAGGCAGGCTTTTTAGGTTCACAGCTTCTTTCAAGCAGTCCTTCAGGGGCTGTCCTCAGGTAGAGGAGAGGTTTAAAGCCAGGTCTCTTAGTTTGGGCACCACAGCTGAGAATATTCACAGCTCTTCCTAGCTAGGCTTTGTGGTCCTACGAGCAGTCTCCAGGAGGAGGATTCTGGAGGAGGCCCCGGAGCTGAGAGAAGGGAGGTCTAGCCTAATCAGAGCAGTTGCCTTATGGGGTAGTTTGCTGTTCAACAAAATCCTTGGTGTTCCAATTGTTGGGTGGCTGTGCTCATGTTTTCTGATAGAAATATGGGCAGTGAAGAACTGAAAAATCACTGTTTAGCAAATGGGAGTAAACATTTCAATTTCAGCATTGGGTGTCTAATCAATATTTAGGAGACTAATTATCCATTGTGTTAATCTAGCCCCAACAGTCCTCATGCCATGGCAGAGCAAGAGCAAGAGACGGAATTGCAGCCCTTGCAAGAACAACACTCTACTTTGTGCAGTTTTCCTTGTCTGCCCAATGGTTAGGTGGAGTTTTTCTTTTTTTAATCCGTCTTTCCTTTGTGCTTGCACAGAATGGATAATTCCGAGAGGGGAGAATAACCTCATAAATATGATTATTCTCCATTCCGGATTGCCTTTTTTTTCCATGATGTGCTGGCTGTTGTGTGTATTTTTGCCCACACATCAGAGCTTTGCTAGACTGGAGTGCCATTCACAGCACACTTCCTGTCCTGGAGATTGTGTTCAACACAGATGGCTCTTTATCGCTAAGTATATGTGAGAGCTAAATTGAATGTGCTCTCTTGTCTAATATTTAACAAAGCACATTTAGTTAATGACTAATGTTTCATTATTGCAGGAAGCTTTTAGTACCAAAAGGTTAAGTGGTTCATTTGAATATTGCCCGAGTATCTTTGCCCTGTCAGGATTTTTTTCTGAAGTTAATTTGCTATTGTTGTGATCGTGTCTGACAAGTGGTGGGTAAAAGCAAAGGCAGGTTATTGGGGTCTGTTTCCATGACATAATTTTACCAGTATTTAGCAAGCTGGATTTTACTCAGCTGAGCAGATCTAATTTGCATGGACCCTTATTCAGGGATGAAAAGCGAGATTCGAGCATAGGCCATCCTCCACCGGGAATTATTTACAAGTGAAGCAAAGGACTTGGGAGAAAGTGATGAAAAAGTGGGCAAAATTAATGGAGCTAGAAGAGGTTAATGGAGCTACCAGAAGAGGTTTGCTGTGCATTCACACAGGTAGAGAAGTAGGTTTTAGGTATTATTGTTAAAAATAAAATTGTAGTGGGTGAGTAGTAGTAAAGCATCATGGAAATGAGTTTCTGCTACACTGATATTAATGATGTAAACTGCTTGTGATGTAGTCATAAAAATTTGTGTGTGTATATTGTGTATATATATATATACATATATAGATATATCTTTTTTTTTTTTTTTCCTGATAAGAAAAAAGCCCCCTTATTATTTTGGTTAGGCTGAATTCTTAGTTCTCTGAATGAGTTTTTCAGTGGGAATCAGAATCCTGGTAAACTAGTTCACCACATTTTTTTTCTCTTTAGTTTGTTGAAAAGAGAAACACACACATCAAATCCACACCATCCTATTTTACTGTTTTCCTGGACAGGTGCAGCTTGTGAAGTTGGCTTCCGAGCCCTGCACTAAGAACATGGCTGTTGCAATTCACCAAAGTTTTTTTCCATGATTACTGTCCTCAGTTTGCCACCCTATGGTAGAACATAAAGCTAAATATTCATCTGTGGCTTTATAGCACTAACACTTTCAGCATAACTTCTCATGACTGTGTGCTGGCCTTTATCTTTTGAACAGATGTGGATACTTTTTATTCTGAATCTTCAACTAAAAACCTTTTTGGTTTCAGATTAATGATAACAACCTATAAATTCACTTCTCCGGAAAAGACTCCTAGCTTAGTACAGCAATGCTAATACCAAGAAAAAAAAATAATCAAAAAGGCTTTGCTTTTGAGGTTCTATGTATAGGATCTTGTATTTTTTTTAGTGGTGTTATTGTTCACTAATTCATTATTACAGTTTCTACATCAACTGTTTGCATAGTCAAGCTTTTGTTGCTGTTGCTTGTTGTTATTTGTGAATAAATTAAGATAGCTTTTCAAGTAAGACTTGCTTGCATTATAATCAAACCTGATCTGTTAATAAATTCAGGTATCTCTTAAATACATATTATTGTTTAATATGTTAGATAGAAAAGAAGCTTCTTTACAGCTTTCAATTTCAACAGTCTGATCTCCCTCAAGCTCTAGTAGAGAAAGTAACCTGGAGATTGAAACCTACTATGCCTGCATACTATCAGGGAGATCTAAATTAACCTTCGTCATTTAATTTGACACATGTGCACACTTCTTAGTCCTAGCACAAAAAAAAGTTCAAGAATACTTTCACAGGCCTTCTACCAGTCCTTGAGGTTCCCCTGCAGTGCAGTGCTGTTTCTGTGCAGGACTACATCTCTGCAATTTTAGAATCACTACACTCCTTCCCCCAGAGACAAACGTGATTGTCTCTTTGTTTATGTTGTAGTTCAAAACTAGAATTGTTTCCTGAGATGGTTCTTGGCAGTTCCACATGTGTCTTTCAGGCACAATAACTAGCTTGAACATCAGCCTCACATTTTTCATGTTTCAGGAATCTAGAAAATTTGGAGGTAAAAATGTTTTATCTTACGTTGCTCAAACTACTTGAAGGGAATATGAGCTGCAGCAAAAACACACTAACTGCTCTTATGCCAAAGGCCTTCCTATCCCTTCCCAAATCTAGCTCTTTACTTCCCGTAGCACAAAATCTCCATAACCATCATTAAGGCACTGTAAGAGCACATTGCTTTTCTGTGTTAAGTGCTTTTCTAGATCAGGGTTCTCCGTGGCTCCTGTGGGCCTCTCCATGGGTCGCAGCCTCCTCCAGGCCACATCCACCTGCTCCACCGGGGGCTCCTCCACCCATGGGGGGGCTGCAGCGTGGAGATCTGCTCCATGTGGGACCCATGGGCTGCAGGGGGACAGCCTGCTCCACCAGGGGCCTCTCCACAGGCTGCAGGGGAGCTGCTGCTGCCTGCCTGAAGCACCTCCTGCCCTCCTGGTGCACTCACCTAGGGGCTGCAGGGCTGCTTCTCACTCCTCTCTCCCATCTGCTGTTGCACATCAGGTTTTCCTTCAATTTGCTCTCCCAGAGGCCCACTCAGTGTTGCTCCCTGACTTGGCACTGGCCAGCAGCAGGTCCCTTTTGGAGCTGGCTCTGATGTGATGTGGGGCAGCTGCTAGGCTCTGCTCACAGAGGACATCCCTGCAGCCCCCCTTGCTACCAAAACCTTGGCACTACAAAGTATTGGGAAATGAAATGATTAATTTTAATAGACACCTTGGAGGGCAGATTATGACCATGATGCATGAAGGATTTAAAGAAAAACCACTGTATCTAGCTTTCTGTTTGTTAAAACTAAAGGTACTAGAGATGAAGTAAGTAATGGTCTCCACGCTGTGCCTGGCTGTGTTTCAGAGGACTGATGTGGATTAATGCACAGCACTCTTGGATTAATGCACAGCCTGGGAGGTTGTGCAGCGGGGGATGGCAAATAGTGTGCTGCCTCCTCCAGAGGTCATTGCTCAGGTCATTGCAGTGCACCCACCAGGGCAGCAGCCACCCCAGGACACAGGCAACGAGGTGTGAGAGAGCATCTCTTAATGCGCCCATCACTCCTTGTGCCGTGGGGGCCAGATGATGCTGCATTGAAGCCTGGAGTCTGTCTGCACCGCGGGTCTGGAAATGTTTGCCCACGGGCACTTTCCAGTGTGAGTTGACAGAGGAGGAGTTGCTAAATTTGTGAAATTTGTGTCAAAAGATAACGTTTTCATGCCTCTACAGGTTCTTGCAATGCTCAACTCCACGTACCCTGCAGAAAGATCTTTGCTTTGTGTTTAATCCTATTGGAAAAAAAAAAATCCTCAGGCAATCAGTCATTTCTTTTTACCTCTTAAACCACGAAAACACAAAATTGTTGAAGGGACCTCAGAAGCTGCTAACGCTTTCCTTGAGTACAAGTAAATTCTCCCCTTGTAATATCGTCTACTCCTTGAACTTAAATTCATATAAAATAGTAAACTTCACTTTTCTGAGTTCCTATTTATAGTTACTTATTATAACATATTTCCATAAACATAATTCTCTGGGATCCATCTCAATGCAGTGCTTTTCCCAGAATCCTTTTGTTTTAAAAGGTATCTGCATATGTCTTGTAGAAGTTGTTTTCTGCTTCCTGAGTTTATCTGAAATTTGCTAAAAGTTTTTTAGTTGTTTCTGTTTCCATATCCAGGATGTCAATGTACAAATTAAATTAAATGGACTGCTGGTGAAATTGCCTTTTTAAAATATGCTGAATTGACCCTTTTGGCTGAATAACTGTAAGAGCAGAGGCTTCTACCAAAAAGTGTGAACACACGGGATAGACACAGCTTGCTAAATGCAGGCTAGAGCAAAGATTTTTACATCACCTGTTCCAAGGCAGACAAACTGTGCCCCTCAGGAGAACCTTCAGCTTATAAATAATAAAAGAATAGCAGGGAAAAGTGTCCTGATGTGAATTAGTATCAAGAAAAAGTGGTCTGAAGGCAATAATGGGAAACATCCAATCTATATGAATTGAAGTAGACTGCAGTGGTAGCCTGGGCTGGATTTTGGCTTCTCCAATGCTAATGTTGTGAGGCCTCAGCAATTCTATCAGCAAAGTCAGCTCCAGGTCCACTCATGTTTTCTTCCCCAGCTTTAGTCACTGCAGAGATGTAATAGCTAGTATATGCAGTGGGAACTGTGTGTTTCCAAGGTATTAAAACAGTCCTGTAAGGGTGCTTGCCCCAGTTTTGTTTAGCTCTGGTGTGTGTTGGGTTCATACGAGTTTAATGCTGTAAATAGAGAAGCTTTGTGCACAAGCTACCAGGAGCTTCCAGTGTCTCCACACCAGTCTCAGCAGAAACAGCCCTGCCTGTCTGGCAGCAGCTCCCAGAGCCGAGGAGTTTGCACGTGGTGAGCAGCATCTCTCAGGGGGATACCTTGGCTGGGCAAAACAGCACACCCACAGCTGGTCATGGCTCACATCCTGAAGAACTACAGGTGATTTGGTCATCAGCTGTCTATACAGACATTAAAAACAACAAAATAACAACAACAAAAATAATAATAAACTTATCCTAAGTAAATGCATCAAGCTGCCTTAAAATGCTAATGTCAACACGAAGACAAGCCATCCTTTTCTTCCACATCAGGACCCTGCCAATTTATTTTGCAAGTAGGAAAATTGGAAAAGATCAGCACTGAAGTGAAGCTGTTGTGTCACTTGTCACAAGGGCAGCTAACACTCATTTGTCCACAGAGCTTTCACCAGTGCAGTAGCACTTGATTTTCCATGGGCACACGCCTAGCCATCACCTGCTGAGTTTTGCCTCTTGCCATATGCTTTTCCCTCTTTAGCACGGCGTTTCCTACAGGAGCTATGCCCAGTACCTACTTCTAATTACTCTGCTCCTGTGGTCCTTGCCAGCCTGGGGTGAGGCGAAGCCCCGCGCCGCCTTGGCTGCTCAGCCAAGCCTTCCCTCGCCAGCCCCAGCAGATGTGCATGATTAATGTATTATTTACATTTGGCTGCCTGATTATTATTTTTTTTCTGCCTTTAACCTTTTCACTTTCACAATTTTATTTTGACTCTGAAATTCTGGGGATTCCACTTATAACCTTTATGTTTATTGGTGAAGGAGCTATTATTAGGCTGTTTCTCCCCCCTCTCTGTCTAATTCTGGAATTTAATTATATTTTTCTTTCTGCCTTTTGGTACAGGTGCAGTAATTAGACGGCATTAAGTCTGTTTCAAATTTATCAAATAAGCTTGTTATTGTCCTTTTTATATATATCTGAAGTTGTAAATAAGTCACCTTTCTCATGAATTCGCCTGACAAAACTTTGCTATATCGCCAAGGTAGACAGTGCTGATGCAGTTGCCTTAAGAAATGTCTTGAGATAGTTAGGGATGGTCCCTGGCCCTTTCTAGCCATCAGCATAGAAAAGTAGGAGTGAAAAGAAAAATGCTGCATTTAAGAGGGCAGCACAGGTCTCAAAGTCTTGGCGAGCTGTAGGGAACAGGGGAGGCGAGAGGAAGAGGAGCAACAGGAGTTCATACAATGTTAAAATACTTATTATGTTACATAATTTTAATATACAATGTTAAAATACTTAAAACATTAAATTATTCTGGGATGTGTTAGCTTTTCGACTCAAATTTGTGATCTTAGGCCCCTTGGATGAGCTTCCTGACATTTTCTGTGGCTGCAGGTTTTTTTTTTTTTTTTTTTTTTTTTTCTCAGTGGTTCTAAATTGCTGTCAATGAAAGAACAAAAGGTGACATTTTTTAAAACACTATTTAAGAGGTGAAACACAGGAAACACTTGCTATCATGTTGATGCAGCTTGCATAGTTTCGAAAAGTGGGAATTAATGAACCTTTAGTGCTAGGTGTGCATGAACAGAGTTTGCACAAGCAAAGCTCTCACCCCAAAATGCTGTTATGGGAGACAGTGAACATAACTGTGATGTCCTGAAGGTGAACCATCACAAGGAGTGGGGAGGAAGGGATGCTCTTGGTGATGTAATTTCACCATGCCTGTGCTTTGCCCAGCACCAGGTAAGGCTGAGAGGTTATCCTCCATCATTACACTAGGGGGAAAATATGTCCATCTTTTGGAAGGGAGAGGACACACCTCAAAATGTTCTTATAGGAAACCACAGTGAAAAGCATGGACATGAATTAACATAGCCTTCAGGTGATATGTACCTCTTCACCAAGCAGGCTAGATCCTGTGGGACAAACTTTTGTATATTTTGGCTGTGCTGTGGGACTCAAGGCTTGCACTGGTCTTTGGTGCAGCCCTTTGTCAGCGTATGTTAAGAGGAACAATGTATTTGTCCTTGACTTGCCTCCCTGCCTGCCGCTGGACTTGGGTGAAAGAAAATCCACCACAAAAGGCCAAGTGAAGGACGGCCTTGTCATTGGCATGTTCTGCCCCTCAGCTAAGGGTGGTTGCCTCTAACTGAGGTGCCTGCCTCAGTGCCAGTGCTAGCTCTTTCTCTCCAATGGTGCATGGCTGGAAGGTGGCTCATGGACCTCAGACTTTCAGTGCCACCACTGTCACAGCACTCAGATAGAAGAAGGACAGTTGTGTAAAGCAAAAAATGATACGTAAAAGTAACACATCAAAGTTGTGGCTTTTTTATGATTTCCCTTGCCAGGACCACCTGAACTACCTGAAAGAAATTTTGTTTTTTTTTGTCATGGGTCTGACCCCACACAACACTTAGATGATGTGTTATTTAACTCCATTTCCTTTGGTTCAGAAGACAGTTCAATTCAGGAGACCTTGTCTGAGAGTTTTGTTTTGCATGAAATCAGCACTTGCTGTTTGTTATATGGGTGATGAAGTCAGAGAAGCATCAAGCAGCCATTCTTGAAGCTGTCATCAGCGACAGCTCCTGTAAATCCCAAAGTAGCCTGTTCTTTTCTAGAAATTCCCTTTTTATTCAATCCTATAGAATCTGAAAAATAAAATAAAATAAAATAAAATAAAATAAAATAAAATAAATCCTCCAGGACAGACTACTTTTAGCCACTTATATGATACCACAGACTCTTGTGGACGCTTAAGCTTTACTTTCCCCTGCACAGAGCTGATCACAAGACATTTGGGCCTTTCCCAGTCTGGTTTCAATCTTACCAGCAATGGCCTGAAACAACACTACCAGCCTGACCCAGGTTGACCCTGCGTTGAGTTGGGCTTGGACAATACCATCTCTGGAGAGCCCTAACAGCCTACATTTTTCTGGTTTTAACCCAGACTGGGGACAGTCAGCTCCCACTCAACGCAAGTACCAGGCAGTATCTTCAGGGTGTTATTGGCAATCACAGGCCATAATAATGTTCCCTGTTGCTATTGGATTTTTAGGCACTGCTATCAGCCTCATTACCCACGGAAAACCTGCTGTGTGCTCAGCCATCAGCTTTCTGTTGGCAGCCCTGGCCTCCCTGACCTTGTGCTGTCCTGCAGCTAGGGTTGTTGCAGTGAACTGGACCTTTGGGGCTCCTTTCTGCCCAAAGTCAGCTACGCTGTATTGATTATTTGTCTTGGAAGGAGTTGCCATCTGGATGATTAGCGTGGACCGTTTTCTAACCACTGTCTAGAGGCGAAACAAGCTGAACTCCTGTTGTGCCATAGCCACAACCGTGTTTGTTTTTTTTTTTTTTTTTTTCCTTTTTCTTTTGAAGCCAACTCTTCGCATTGCCTTTCCTCCCCTGACTAGAAGGATGGTTGTGAGAAATGTGAACCAGGGCTCTCCAGTGTATTTCCTGGCTGCCAGAAGGGCAGGAGATACTTTCACTTGAAACTTCAGATTCAGCAAAATGCACCAGTTTTGGTGAAACAGAGCACCTGTTTTTTCATAAACATCCTGTACTTGCTGACTTCAGCTTCCTCATTTAACCACCTTTGTTCGTCAATCACACAAATTAATTCTCTATCTACCTTTAAAAAATGTTTGTCTTTCACTTGGCCATTCACATTCAATTGTGTATGTATCTAGGAATGAATGACAAACATAATTAAAAGTATTTATTAAAAATCAACATATTTATACATTTGTACATTTCACAGACTGCTGTATATGTTCACCAACATAACCATTAAGTCAGAAAGCATTAACAGTACAGATTTCCATCCGAACAAAATTTACTGCAGGGGAACTTCAGTTTTTATAATCAACCGTTGTAGAATGTCATTAACTTTGTTTCCTTCAAAAATAGCAGCACATTTAATTATCAGTGTTCACAGGGCACAAGCCCCAAAGTGGTGTACAGCAGGAGAAAAAACAGTAAATAGATGCAATGGGAGGAGAGCTCACAATGAAAATGTATCGGTTACTGCCGATTATAAACAGCAGGATGTAATAAAAGACTTAGGTCTATGCTGAATAAAGACTGCAGCAAATTGGGAAAAGTAATAAAATGAAGCTACCTCTTGATTAAACTGTATAAAATAACATCTTTTAATGTCATTCAGGATCGGAGTCTTGCAAATAACAGGTTTTGTTATAAAGATTAAGCAGAATCAAGATAATGCTTGTGTGCTCAAATATGTAATGAAGGTCTCAAAACATGCACTCCATCTCCACCACCACCTTTCCACAGTTGACATTATAAATGTTTCATTTCATTGATGTAACTAAGTGGTATTTTATTGAGCAGATATAGATGTGCTAAGGAACATCCAGAACTCTCCAGACTAACACCCATGTCAATTTATTTATGGCTAGGAAACCAATATTAATTGGGTAATACAGGTTATAGGTTTCGGAGGTTGGAGTGTGGGCGGTAAAGCCACGTTCTCATTGTAGCCTAAGCTCCTGTGCACAATGGAGCCGCTGGAGGACAGGCTGCCTGAAAAAGTCACTTCATCGGTTCTTCTGGTGTACTCTGTATAAAGAAAAATTGCTCATGTTTTTCCAGACTTTAAGCCCATTATTCTCATAGTATTATTAACATGATAACTCTTCAAATCATAGAAATGAAGACCTAACAAACTCTCCCTAGTCATAAATGTGCAGCTGTTACTTTGAACACAGCACTGGATTCTGGGCAACTTTTTTCCTCTTTTTGCCTTCAAGAAGGAAAAAAACACACAGGATGGCATACACACAGATAATAGACAACGTTTATGAGAGGAAAAGAGGATATACAAAAGAAATAAAAGGGTTTAAGAAATGCTTTTTGTATGTGTCAGCCACTGTAATGGAGGATGGCTAAAAATAAAGTCAGAAATGCAGTATTTCCTTAATTAGAAATTGCGGTAAATGAGTCTCAATACCTGAAAAAGCATCCATGAGAGAGACCAACCTCACCTGTTATGCCCTGAATTACAGTCACCCTGTGACATTACAAAAACTTCTACACTAGTGTTTGGATTTCAACATATACAAAATTGAAGACATTCATCAGCAAAAAAATCTGAAGATCAATTACAAACAACTATTTTACCAAGAGCTAAATTAAGAAGAAATGTTCTGCCTCAACCTCTTTTCTCCAAGGGCAGGCTGCATCCCCTAGCTGGACAAAGAGAAGAAAAAAAATCAGCAGCTTTACCTCTCAGAGCCCCAAGTCCATTCAATTTCAGATCTAGGATGGTCAATGAAATAATTTTCTTTCCTGCCTTTATTAATCTAGTTGGCAATTAACAACCAGATTATTGTTCCCCCACTGCTGCTGTAGCCGTGTCAGAAGAACTTCCCAAAGCAGCAACGCTGTCCCAGCATTTCACGTATACAAAACAAGAAAGAGCAAACTGACAGCGCTAAGAAATGGAGGAACGAACTCAGGTTCTCCAATTTGAAGTTCTTACTCAGAGAGGTTGTGGAGTTGTCTTCCTAAGAGGATTTAAGCGCAGACACCTTCCATGAATTTCCTGGTGATAAAATACAGCATCCCACACACCGCTCTGACATAGGCTGCCATCTCCTCTGATCGTGCGATGTCCCAGTTGCTGAAGTGCTGTACGCATACTGCGGCAGCATCCTTCACCTGCCACTGCCCTGCTGAGCTTTTGCTCTACCTCAGCCTTGTGCTGTTTTTTTGCTTTTTCGTTTTGCTGCCATGGGACTTTCATATTAATTCATCCAAATGAGTTCCGGTATAAAAACTCATCTGGGAAAAAAAAGCCAACAATGTATGAAAGAAATGTTAATACCTTATCCAGTCCCCATTCCTGGAGGGCTAAACAGATCTCCCATCTTCAACAATCACCTTTTTGGTCATCAGTGATTGCAGATATGCTATCTTGTGTTACTCCTATTTCTGTATTAGTTCTGTATGTAGAAATAGACATTTGTTACTGCTACATTTTAGCCAATGCAAAAAAAAATGAAAAATCATTAATATAAATTTTATATTTTTCAGCCTTACCTTTTCATGCAATAACAATTAAGAATTTTCTTGTGGTCTGGAATAATATGATCTCTAATCCATTGCAGCACTAGTTGACAAAGAATAAATTTGTTCATCACTACCTAGCAGCCAGAATTAGTCTTGACCGTGCAGAGTGATATTTGCTTTAATACCTCCTTATTAGATGAGAACGAAGAGCACACTGAGGATGCTTGCAGCAAAATAAAGTAATTCTTATGAATAGCATGCTACTATACACAAAGTTTATCAGATCTTTGGAAGGTCACTGCCTCTCTGTCAGCAAACATTTTGAGGACAGGGAACTACAAATTTGTCTGTCATCATTATTATTTGTATACATGATATCTGAAAATCATGAATACAAGATACAGAACCTGCTTGTATCAATTAAACGCTGGATAATCACTCATAATAGAAGTGACAAAGAATGTCCTTTTTGAAGGTGCTTTTCACTAAACGTTTACATACCTTAGTAGAAAGAGATAAAAACAACAACTTTTTTTTTTTTTTTAACCCAACATGATGGCTATACTTTTCTGATTTCTGATTCAGGAAAGAGAAAGATCCAAAGGGCTTTTACTTCAAAGAGAAAGAAATATCCTGGATGCAGCCTGGTTGCCCATTCCTGGATGCAACGCAATGTTTATGGAAAGGCTGGCTTATGAAACAGCCTTATAACACTTCTGAGACTTCTGCTGAGACCGCAACTAGATGATATCATGCAGATGATCCACTTTGCGGGAAGTCTGAATTCTGATTTGGAACACTAAAACAGTAAGAAGCCCTACTGACTGTCAGCTGCATGCTGTTCACTATTTATTAGAGCATTAAAAAATTGAAAGAAATGCTTCGACTTTGAAATTCTTAACTTTTATTTAAAGTCATCATTTTCAAACTTTTTTTTTTTTGTGGGATGCTGCCTCTTTTAAATTGCTTTAAAATGGTTAAACAATTCATCCTGGCAGTTAAATATTTTTTCGTTGTCTGAAAAGCTTTAGTTTACAGAATGTTTTGTAGACTACAACAAGTCCAGTACCCCTGTAGTGCATCTTTGTAGATTTGCTCCCAATAATCCACCTTTCCATGATTCTGATTGCACAAAGTCATCCACAGGTACTAACACCCATTCTTGTGGAGTTTCAATCTGCTTAAGCTATGTTATAGCAAACATTTAGCATGTAACCTATATGCTTATGCATCAGCTACATCCTTATCCTCCAAGGAAACTCTATGATAAGATCAATTTATTCAACTGTATGTACAGTATATTTGCATATTAATAAATAAATCAATATTAAAGTATCTTCCCCATATAAAAGTGACTACAGCCTGACCAGACAATCTGACTTCATTTTTTTCTTCCAAGCACAGCTGTGTGACCAAGGCAATCAGTTTCCACTCAGTTTACTACAGTAACTGTAGGAGTAGAAACCTAACAAACCAGTGCTCAAGTTTAAATTCCGTACAGCAGAGAGGGGAAGGAAATAAAAGTACTAAAAAGTGCAAAAGCCAATGACTCGTAGAGCAAAGAACAAGTTCATAATGTGATCCTGGGGAAGAGAATCCAAAAGAGGACATGCTGCAGCAAACATCATAACCGAAGTATGTTTTTGTCCTGATAGTCAGCTGCATTATGCCAGTCTTGTCGTGTAATGCTCCAAGAATTCCAACTTCCAGAGATGCCATCTCCACCTCTACACATTTATCAACACCGCATTCAGTGCAAAGTGACATTTCTGAAAATAACTGTTTACCTTGTCTCCATGACATTCATCCTTACTGTGAAGAAAAGGCTTGCTTTCTTTGTCTGTTCGTTACTATATACAGAAGAGCCTATATTTACACCTCTCTGTGGTAGTGAACTTTTTTTCCTATATCTACATTCATTAGAAATTGAGAAGGCAAGTGGCCATATTTTATGCTTATGAAATTCTTCCCATTAACCCAAGGACTATCTGTTCATCTTGATTTATACTTAAAGTAGCTGCACTTTGTTCTTTTTTCCAGCCCACTTTCAATGGGATGCAAGTCATGGGAACTTGTGGGACCTGGAACATATTTCAAGTCTGATTGCCTGAAGTGGAAGAGTGATGAGCCATGTTTGAATTCAGACGTCTGTTTGCAGCACAGTGTGTGTGGACCATACCCCCATTTGGGTATCTTACAAATACAGGCTCGCAGAAAGGATTTTGGCACACTTGACAGACCTTTTTGTCCGAAAGGAGAATTGGAGTTCCTTTTTGTTTGACCTAAAGAAAAAAATTCCAAACATGAATCTAGCAAGAAAGGAAAATAAGATGCAGCAAAAAAACCCAAAAAACAAAAAAACACAACAGATCATTGGTAACATCACCATATCATTACAAACACAGTCAATGACATAAGTGGCAAAAAAAAAATTAGCTTTTTAAAACTATTTAACTTGAAATTAAATTTCCACATTCATGCTGGTTTATTTCCATGCTTCTTCCTTTTTAATCTGTTTTTCAAAGAAAGGCACTCACACATTTAGTATAGATAAAAACCTGCAACGGCTTCCTAAACAAGGACACATGACAACTTGAAAGCAAACTGAGTATTGTCACATTCTTATCATAAACAGATTAAGCTGGATAAACTTTTATTAGACCAAAAAGAAATCAAAAATCCACTGGAAACTTTAAGCAACACAGTTATATAGCTTGGAATAGAAAAACGCTTCGTAAGTGAATTCATCACTAAGCAAAGATTGACAAACTTTAATTAACGCCAAGTGCTGTGCGTTAATGCCAAGCTTTCTTGCAACTTCTGACAGTGCTCAATCCTAGCAAGAAAATGCTCCATTGTTCAAAACAAACAAACAAACAAACAAAAAAACCAACACAACTCAAAGAGCTTCATTAATCCAGAAATCTCAGATTCATTTTCATTCAGTCCACAAGTTCAAAGTTATTCCTATTTCAAGGCTCCCCCTCCCCTTTTGTTTTACTGAGAAAGCATAAAATTGACTGTAGTAGCCATGGCAAAAAAAACAAAAAAAACACACTAATAAATGCACCAATTAAAATTACCAAGGACCTGATCTCACCTTTCTCCTAACTCTTCAAGTGTCTGATTATAATTAAGATATATAATAAATACAGAATAAAGCTTCAAAGTGCCTCTGGTACAAGTACCTTTGTTAAAAGCAAAAACCTACCTTCTCGTATTTGTAGATCAAGTTTTCAGCTTGTGCTAACCCAAGTGCAGCCTGAGTCATTCTTTTTGTATGAATGCTTTGCCTCACTGCTCCGGCCAGGAAGGGGGAAAGGAGCTGCACTGACCAGCTGTCAGGCACCAGCTGCAAAACCAGAGCTGCATCAAATTCAGCAGCGTGGTTATTCAAGAGATCCACAGCAGCCATGACTAGTGCATAATCCGAAGCGCCTGGATTTAGATATACCGACAGCAGCATATGGAAAAGCCTCCGTCTGTACTGCAGATCTCTGTTCTCAGAGTTCCATATACAGTATTCTTCAGCAGCATGGAAGTCCTTCAACTCATGGACAAGGATATGCAAAGCCTTCTCATGTTCTTCTAGTTTTCCATATAAAATTGCACTTTCCATATGAAGGTCTGTGCCACGGACTTTGTCTGTTAAATGAGAAACAAGGCAACGTTTGCTCAGTGGAGGAGAGAACACTACTGCTTCTCCCAAATTCAAGTTAGACAAGCCCACAGAGCTCAATTCCCACTAAGTACATGTATGTGTATGGAAATACAATGTTTTTCCCCATAAAACTATTTTGTTTTTCAAGAAGGAACACACAAGCATGCATTGATCTCATCTTTATGTAAGACAAAAAAAGTAAGTAAAACCTGTGTTCTGAAAGACATGGATTTCAAGAGAATAATCCACGTTGCAGCTCGTACTCTTAAAAAATTAAAGATAAAAAAGAGCAAGACTTTCCATCAGAATCTTATACTTGTATATTACTTGTTATATAATTTTTTAGTAACTAGAAAGGCAAGGAGGCAGTAAATGTTATTTCATTATTTTAGTTGTTACTCACCTGTTTCTATTTCAACAGCCAGTGGATTTTTCTCACTGACTTTCAGAAAGTATTTCACATCTTTCAGTACAACAAGGCATTTCCCTTTCATCCACTGGAAAGTACATTAAAAAGCAAGGCAAAGAAGCACTGGCCAGAGGTATTTTACCTCAACTGTTGCTTGCTTGTCTTACATTACAAATAAGGTATATACTGTCCTTTTCACTTAAAAAAAAAAAAAGGATCCTCTTTTTTTCTGCCCAGCATGAAACCCAGTTTTCACAGCAGGAGGCAGTTACGTACAACAAAAGTTTTAGTAATCACACTCCTCAAAGCTTTGCTGTAGTTCACACTAATTAAGAAACAGACTGCTTAACAAATAAACTTGTAACTTTTCCATTTGCAAAAGATTGTCATGTTACATGCACATCATTAAAAAGAAGCAGGAAATTAAGAAGGTACTGTATGAAGATACTTTTTCTATCTAGTCACATGCTGTGTGTTTGATGAAGTGGCAAACATGCCATTCTAATTCATGAACTCAGATCAAAAGGTGATGGTAACAGCTGCTCTCTTCACTGAATTACCTTAAATAGGTGAATTTGGTTGATAGTTTTACCATCTAGAAACCTCAAATTTTTTTTTTTTTTTTTTTTTTTTTTATCCTTAAGAGAACTTTATAAACGCTGTATGTTAGCTCCAGTGGGAAGCAAAGATGAAGAGAAGTGTGTCTTACCCAAAATAAAGTGAACTCTATAAAGATCAGATTTCTGAAGAAGACTGCGTAGTTTCGATAGAAGTTCAGTTGTTTCTGTACAATTATCCGTGGTCACAGATTTTCGCTGAAGTATTGCCTCCAAATACAATGCAGCTAGATGAGTATGATACTTTTCTTTCTACAAATGAAAAGAGCAATGTTAGCTCAGTTTACAAATACAACTCCTCCTCCCCGTAACACTTCAATGAATATGTACATAATTACATAGAAATGTTTAAGTTCATTCAGTTAATTCAGATAATCCAGAAGTCTTTTGTTCATTTAAATAGACAACTTAGTCATACAAGCTTCACAAGACAGGATATGCTCTATGTACAATACTGGGTTCTCTACATCAACAAGTCAGGTATTTCTGAAATACAGATATGATATCTTATTCCTAAACCTCTTTTCACCTTAAGTAAAAAGATTAATAAATAGCTTTTTTGTGCAAAAATTATTTCCTTTCAAAAGCTCATCTAATGAAAGTCAATGCAGCAAAACAGATCTCTTTTGAGTACAAGGATGTTTACTCTTCTCCTCTATTTTCCCTAGTTTAAAAAAAAAAAATGGTTTAATGCAGTTTTCACCATATTCAGATATGTTCTTTTCTATTTCTGCAATAAAATCTGAGAAAGCCACCACCAGAGGTAGACAAGCACTCTGACAGCACAGTGCTTTCTGCATTATTCATTACCACATATTCATCAAAACAAGCTGATGATTTGACTACTGTTTGAAACATTCTCACTAAAGCAGTCATAATACTCTAGTGTGTATATATAAATTTACTCAGCCTTTAATAGCAGGTAGTAATAAAACTATTTAAAAGTTTATTTGAAAATATTCATAACATTAGAAATAGTACATTAATTGGTCAGTGTAATACATCTGGGGTATCTGCAGTAGCAACAGAGGGAAACCATTGATCTAGTATGTACATTTTAAGAACGTAAATTCATGAACTGGTCAGACTTACTGAGTTTCTTCGATGTTTATTTCTTTGTATTCATTACTTGAAGGCTAAAGGAACTTTTCTTATGCTTAAAATGTCTCATATCCAAGTACTATAACGCTTTCCTGCCTCTGTATTATACTTAAAAAGTAACCAAGAATAAAATAATAGTCACTTCAACTAGCGAACACATCTTTTGGACATTCAACAAAGAGATGCTTGGAATTCTACAGAGTGAGAGATGCATGTTTTAATTTTATTTCTTCTTCAGATCACTCCAGAAGAATAAAACATACCTACTTTTAAGACATTGAATTAGCAATTTTAATACATTACTACTGCTGCGCAATAGGATTAGTGGTTGCTCAGATGTTTTTCTATGATCTTACTGGAGATGTACATTTTTCTCTTCGAAAAAAGAGAAACTATAAATCAGTCACATTCTCTAATGGGGAAACTACACCACCGTAAGTTTGGATGTTTGGAAGTGATAAATGACACTTCAAAAAATATGGCTTCTAGTGATCAATATGCAGTCAATTTTGACGGACTGAATACACTCGTATGTTTCACCTTCTCCCATGCACTTTGTAGGTGGCTCAAAGTTTTGCGTGTTAACTACTCCTTATTTGAGGATGTATAGTTCAGTCTCAATGAGTGCCATACTTAGTATGCAAGCATCCCAGAGAAATTTTGATTTAAATATCTTAAATCACTGTTTGTGGATTGAGCCTCACTAGTGAGGCAGAAAAAACAAGATGGAGAAAAACTGACACAAGGTAGGCAACTGTCTTGCCATCATGAGAGTTGAACAGTTATAAACAAAAGGCACATCTCAGATCCTCATCTTCCAGTTTAACTTTACAATACTCAGAAGAGAAACACTGATACAAAAATCCTTCAAATTATGCGTATTTCTTCTAGACTTTGGCTATTTTCAGAGTTACTCACCACATGCATAGGATTCAGAGTGTAAACTATTTTTGATATTTTTGTAGGACTCACCTCTATTTTTCTTTCTAATACAAGATGTTCTAGATATTTAACACGTGCTTTAGGGTATTTGTTAAGGCAACTGATGATATCATCTGGATTGATGTTTTTCTCTTGTTCTTCCACAGGCCTTTTAGTAAAAATCTGTACTCCAACCTAGAAAGAGATAATTGTATTTAGGAGCTCACTGACAACTATTTTATTACCATTTAAATGTCTACTTAATAGCACTATCAGATCAGTTAGTACATTATTCAGAAAACAGACAATGTAAAAACTCACTCACACCATTAAGATTACACTACTTTGTGCTTAATGTGATCTTACCTGCTCCTATCTCCCCTACCTCATTTGGTGTTCTATACATTGCCAATACAATGTATTATTCTATATTGTTCTATATGTGTACATTATATATATTACATGTTAGGCATAATCTGTACTGCCTACAAGAAGTGTTGAACAGATCTGGAACAGAACAAGGGATTTCAGTCCTTTGTAGCAATAAAGCGTCTGGAGACCAGACTGTTTACAACCTTCTCCCTCTGCGTATATCATCACTTTTAAGAGACTTCTACAATGACCAAAACCAGAGTTGAGAAATCTGGTCATTACATGCAATAACTGAGCTTTTACTTAATTTAGGTTAGGTAGTGACCAGTTCCAACAGCACAGACTAATTCAGCATAAAACACCCCACTTCACAGCTAAGTACAGCAACAGATGTTATAAAATTCTATTTTTAAGTAAGTTAATTCATTTAGCAGCGAGATGTTATCTTGAATGAAGGCTAGTTATTCTATAATTCCTATAATGTAAACAGATAGTACCCTTCACCGAAATCCTTTCATAGATGAAAAAACAACAGCAGCTAATGTCTTCAGTGAATTTTTTTTTTTGAAGATCTAAAAATTATCTTAGAAATGGGAAAAAAAGATTATGTATCTTTCATTGTTTAGACGGTTCAGAATGACCTAACTTTTGTTTTCAGAAAAAGAGTCAGCAGTCAATCACTAGCATAGGGATTGCTAACAGTGGGACTTAGAAAAACTGAGAAGAAAACTTAGGTTTCTATCAGTTACTATTTACTAGTTACTAAATATTCAGCAAAAACAGTCCAATCAGCTACCAAGATGATATGAATATTATTCAACAGCCAAACATTTCTGCAGCATTATGTATATGATGATCTGGAAAAAGTACACCAATTACAAACCTCTTCATTTTTTTGTAAAACCCATTCAGAGTACTTCCACACTAGATCTTGGTCTGAGCAGAATGTAAGGAAGTCTACTATATATTCATAGAGATCTGAACGTGTAGAATCTTCAATGTCTCCATCAACTATCTGCACCCATAACTGAAAAAAAAAAAAAAGAAAAAAGATTCGAGTGCTTAAAACATGTACTGTCTTCTAACTCAAGATGTATGCAAGCTACTACAAAATTTCATAGCAACCATTGGTACTTGTACAATTAGAAAGAGCTTCTAGGAACGTCAATTGTAAGGGACCACACTGGTTGTTAAATTTGTACCTCTTATCCATCAGTCTTTTCTTGTACCTGCCATATTCAACTAGTTCCAACCCCATTACATGTGGATTCTCATTATCTGAGAATGACAAGTAGAAGAACTGAGGTGGAGGTACACCACCACCAAAGAAAGTTTTTGATAAGAGTCCTTTTCTCTGGTACATAGTCTACTTCTCATGTTTTTGGAGAGTGCAAAAGGAAAGCAAATGTTTCAAACAGGTTGGAAAAAAAAATATTGTTCTTCTTTTATTTTGACTGTAGAACTTTAATCACCATGTGAGAAGATTTCCTTTTAGTTCTAATTTTAATTCGTGTAAGAATTGCCACATCTAGCAGACCAGTTTAGCAATAAACTTTACTCTTTGAAACAAACAGAAAAATATCTTGTATGCAACAATGGAGCTTCCTGGTTCATTTCCTTACTATCTTTCTGCCCAGGAAATTACTATTTACATCTAATTGTCTTGAATACATTTGACAGTAACTGCAATAAACACACTCTGAAAGCCACACAGCAAACTGCTTAGATACCAGATATGGCCTGAGATATGCGTTATTTATTGATCAAGCACATCTTTCTAGATGAAGTTTTTTAGACGCTAATAACAAAGCTATTTAGTCTGCAGTCTGTAAGCCACCACTGGCCTTAATGACATCAGAAGGGGGTCCCTAAAGGAATTACTATATCATTTGAAACTTAGAGATATTGCAAGTTACATCCTAACCTGGCGATGAGCAACGAACAAATTCCCAGTCACTACCAGTGTCTGTCATGAGATTACACTACTGCTCTGCTCCTTGTATACAGACTGATCAGCACAGGATACGTCCTGAAGTCCCTCAAACACCATTTGAAACGGTATCTTGATGATTTTAGTGCTTTTGTACATTTTTTTTAAAGTACAAACATTCTGATATAAACAGTTACAATTAAGAACAGGATACAAGCATGCAAATCACTACCATCTTCAATAACTGAAGGTCTTTCAGATCTAACATTAGTTTACTCAAGGAAGCCTTAGCGTAAATTTCTTAGATATACACATCACTTTCCAAAACTTGAAATTAGCACCTCAGATTTTTATCTCAAAGGCAAGATTTTGGAGTGGTTTACAGATGACACTAAAAGCTTTATTCTGACCTGAAGTGCTGCAGCATCTTGACCATTGTAGTGATAAAGGAGACCAAGGGCAAAATACCTGTATAAAAAGAGAAAACAGTATTAAAGTTTCTAGATCTTCCCTACCAATTCCATTATTTGATTAACAAGGAATATAACAGTATTTTACAGTGGGACTTCTAGGTGACATGAATATAGCTGTGCCTACATTCAAAGGAGAGAAGTTCTGTCCTAGAAAAGTGTTTCTCTCTCTAAAGATAGTTTCTAGTTACTAGCTCCAACCTAAACAGTGACAAACTACTTGTCAAATTAGAGAAGATTCCCTTGCTGTTCTTCAAATTTCACATACACACCTAACAACTCCAAATAATAAAGTATTCCACCAATAGTTAATCATGTCTTCAAAATCAAATTCATATGATGCTTTTATTTAAAACTCTGTTTCACTATCAGAAGCATTTTCTTTAGCGCAACACAAAATCAAGTCAGGCAAGGAAGAGCTTTGTGCAGTACACCCACACAGAGGTGTTTTTGTGTCCTGTAATACAAATTAAGCTGAAGTTCTACAATGGCTGTTTCCACAAAATGACTTTCCACACTTCATATTTGCAAGAGCTTGCCAAGCAAAGCATGCATGGCAAGAGGATTCAACAAAACACCTAGCAGAAACAAAACCACTCTAAATCTAATCACAATTAAAGACTCCCTGTCACTGCTGTAGTTGCTACTACTGTACTACATGTTTTAAAGAAATTAAATCCAAGACAGAGACACTACCTACGACTGGAATATTTTACACATTTATTATCTGGTGTTTCCTGTTTAATGACTAACACCCAATTCTCCACCCACGGGTATTTCTAAATTGAAGTCACTTGCAGCCATCTTAAGCAGCGTCCTTTTAGTGAATCAGTGGGAGTTCAAAATTCAAAAACAAGCCTTCTTTCCCTGAATAAGTGAGTATAATTTAAAAGCTACTAGTTAGTGGATAGTTTCTACATGTTTTGAGGCATCTTTTCCTTCTGTCCAAGACATCAAGAGGAGTATTGCTACTGCATCTATTTAACTCTCACATTATCATGAGAGCAAATAAATTGCTTGTCCTCCCACCCCCCAACCAAATCCATATCAAAACTTATTTTTGTGTTGGACACAAAGTTTCAGGGAAAAAACAGTATTTATCAGCATAAGACAGAACAAATTTTCATTACTTCAGACTATCAATTAATACCTTTCCCCTGAAATTTGTAAATGCTCACAAATCAGGCCAAAATGTCTTTTGGACCTGAAGTTGGAGAAACTGAAAGGATTTGAACACATTGCTCTAAAATTCAACAGCGTTTAAGACAAACGTGTTTTCTCCTGGTCTCAAAGGTACCTCACTCAAAAAATCCACTCACTTTTTGTGCTTTTCCAGCCAGGCAGCGCTATCTGTTAATAGACAAAAGTTCTCTGAAACCAGCAGATCTAACAGGCTTTCGTGATTTGCCTCCGCATATAACTTGAGTAAAGCTGTGTCGATGTCTTCCTTGTAGCCATTTGCAACCTCAGTGCTGCGGACTTCATTCAAGTAACTCATGAGGAATCGTTTGCATTTTGTCATCTTCTCCTGGTCCCCTTGGGTCAGCTGGTTGAGGTCAGCATATTCATGCAGAGGGGGATGAGACCGTATAAATGAAGAGGAAGTAGGCAACAGGAAGGGGTAGAGAGAGATCAGCTCCCGGACGTCAAGCTGGCCGCTTCTGCAATTACAGTGTCAAACTAGATGAAGCAAAAAGAAAGAGAAAGTATACATAGGCACAAAAAAAATGTAACATTCTGGGAACATGTGCTTAGAGTCAGGACACTAACATGTCAACACTGGAGAAAGGATCTTTAGAATAAATTAGGATTTTATTTATTTATTTATTTTTAATATTTCTACCCAAATTTGTTATTCTTTTTACGTCCGTAGAGTATCAAGAATTCAAAGACTGGCTAGGCTTTTGCTTTTGACATCCTACATTTATCTGGTGGCATATACAAAAATCATCTGATCAGGCCTAGTGCCGTTCCTAGCAGCATCATAGATTTAATCAATACATTCTTGTAGCTAGTATGCTGATCAAGGCAAAAAAAATGGAGACAGTGAACCCTTTCAGGCAAGCCAGAGACTGTGCAAGTATAGTTCTGCAGAAGACAGGATTCTCCTATAGAGAACTGAAGCTTTCAGAACACATTTGGATGATGAAAGTGTTTTCCTACCTTTGAAATGCACCAGATTCCTCCTTCAGCTTACTTCTTTAAGAGGCTCTGAAAATGAACTGTGGGTACTAATCATGCATCCTGCTAACCAGTAAGAGGAAGTCTATTCTGCAAGCTTAGGTGTCAGGCATACATCAATGTCAGATACTAGTGAGAGGCTTTTCCCTCCACATGTGTAGGGTATCCTATCTAGGAGCAGGCTGTAACATTGATATGTTACCCAAAACATTTTTCTTTCTACCTCACTGAAGAAACTCCTCAAGTATTCATAGAGTGAATGTTGTGACAGAAGAATAAAACAGAATTTTGTTCATGCGGCAAATACCTTCCTTATTTTCACAGCTAGAATGATTCTTCCTCCTAGGCTTTGCTATAGGAGAACTGCAAGAAACCAGGTTGTGATTCAGTTCCCTGTCAAATTCATTACTCAGAATTGATCTTTAAAGATGAAACTGCAGTCCTGAACTGCAGAAGATACTGTTGCTGAAAAAAACTCAAAAGGAACTTTTGAAGTTCTTCAAAATAAATCCTGTTTAGTTACTGTTTTGTTGCAAATAAAACTGAAATAGTTTTGATCTATCCAATGATCAGCAACCTCAGAAAGATTTTCCCTTCACAAACGTGATTGGGAAGTATCCCGAAAGCAAACAAGTCCTAACTACGGAAGCAGATGAAGCAGGAAGACTTTTACCTTCTGCAGGCAATCAAGTGAGAAAGATCTGGGCAACCTGCTCTAGGTGGCCCTGCTTGAGTAGGGACCTTCAGAAGCCATTTCCAACCTCAACCATTCTGTGACCCTACCAGGTGGATTAATCCCTCCTTTACGGTTCCAAAGCATGGAAAGCAATATGGTATGCCTCAAGCTGTTCAATTCTTGCCAGAGAAATTATTCCAAAACCATCCAGGAAATATGAACTGGTAAGAAGCATCTCCATGGCAACATTAGTATTTTATATATATTTTTTAAAGTTCTAAATAGCTATTTAAGAGTATCCTTTGGCTACTAAATCTGTACCAGAAGAATGAAATTCTGGGAGACCGCAACAACAACAAGAAATTTAAGAACAGTAAGCACCCTGTTCCAGAGCCTAGTGACCACAACACATGGAAACAGCATCGTAGAAAGCAGAAGTCCTCAAGAGAGAAGAATCTGAACACGACAAACCTTCCTGTGAAAAGAGGTTTGAAAAGAAAGTTTTTCCAATTCATAAACAGAGCTCCTACTGCCTAAAAAAAACACCTCTACACTAGGAAGGCCAGCCTCTACTAAGAAGCAGTGCTCATGTCTACTTTGCAGATTCCTGCAGTTGAGGTTTCCTTTTAATTCCTTATTTCAGACTTCATATTTGGTTTTGAAAGCTTTAGATCCACATTACATGGAACTCAGAGGTAGATGAGATTTATTTTTAAAGATGCAGAATAACCAGGAAATAACAAGTTTTCACAGTGGTATGATCTGACAGTTCAAAGAGCATTTGGACTTAGATTAATGTAGCTGGAGCTCTGGTTAATTCAACTACTCCATATAAATTAAGACAAGTTCAGGACCACTAGGTAATATATAACATTAGATGTTTTACAGGAGTAAATTAATTGTATTTAAATAAAGAAGAGATCTTTTTTCCCTACAAGGTTCTTCATTGATTTTTGTTAGAACACAAAGGTAATCCATAACTTGAATAACATCATAAGTCCACTCCAAATTTGTGCAGGAGTCTTGGTAAATCCATAGAAATTAAAGTACAGATGGACAACAGTTTCCTTGTTGGCATGCTCTCACATACTTGGAGATGGCCTAAGCTTAGATGGAGACTACGACCGTGGAGAAGTTAAAAGTGTTGGATTTAACGCACCACATTTAACAAGTTTTAAAACATTTTCCAACTTCTACGGTTGCTGAGGTTCTGCGCCCGTTCACCTTACCATCCAACTTCTCCTAAATGAGGAAGTAGTTACCACACCTCTGAGCTTCATGGATTCTGGCCTTAATGGCCATCTGTTTCCAGAAGAAGAATGAAAACCAGCTTCCAACATGGGCTAGGCCATGCCTTGGGCTGTGAATCACCAGTGGCTCTCTCAGCAGGTCTGACTTGAGCTCAGATCGTACAATTTTGTTCTCCCCACAGCAATGCTAACTGGCAATTAGGCAACCTCCTTAAAAGCTAAGCATCACTCAGAACAGACTTCTTCAGAGACATAGCAAATGCTAAACAACAGCCCCACGTGCCTGACTGACTAATGTTCACCTCAAGGCTCATGGCTCCTGGGAGCTGCAAGTTTTGGCTTGGGCTTTTTCCACTATCTTCGAACGAAATGATATAAGAAGAGAGTTACAAATAGCACCTTCCCTTGGAATATCTGTTTGAGTTTTCAGCTTCTAAGGTTTAGCCACATATAGCTAGCCACTTGCTAAAACGTAAAAAATAGGTTCTTAGCACTGACAGTTAGATTTGTCTTAAAATACAACTTCCCTCAGAGTAATTCTGCATTAGGTCTTCTTTGGCTTTATGTTTACAAACCGCACAGTAGGCAGAATTTACAAGACCTGGGAAAATTCAGGTCCAAATTATAACCCCTAAATTTACAGATATCAAAGATATCAATGGAGCCTACATAATTTGACTGTTTTACCCAGATCTCACTAGCTGTAATGGAAGCTTACATTCTTGAATCACATTTAAGATGCAAGCCGAACACTGAGTCCTACATCACCTAACACTAAATCCTACTTATGAAGTATCCAAGTATAACTACCAGCATTTTTTTTTTTTTTTTTATAAAAACCTTTCTGCTGTAGGAAAGCTAGCTTCTTAGCTAGAAGTCCATCTATATCTCTTCCCAGGTGAGACAATATTACCAAAAAAGAAGAATTTATACTTTGATTTATTAAAAACAACAAGGTTTAGAAAAAATCCTGTATCTGTCAGATGTAAACAACATCTAACCAGTGAAAGGACATAAGCAAATACCACGGAGAAACGTTTTCCCTGGGGCATCTATAACACCAACATCTCAGCAAAATAACTGGAACTCAGTAAACAGCCTGCTAAACACGCTGTTTGGTCTAACTGCATGCAAACCCCCAATGACAGCAACATGAAACAGCATGATTTGTAAGTTATAATGGATTGTATGGTGCTAACAACAACTGAATCTGTCAGACCAAAAAGTTTTATTGTTGACAGCACGCTCAATTTAAGGTTAACAAAATCAGCTAAAAATTAAAAAAAAACAAACCTCTTCCTTCTGTTGAACTACTTTAGTTTCAATACAGCTAACACTTCCTTCCTTCTTGTCAACGTTCTCCAGTATTTTGAAGTATCAGCATAACCTAAAGGAACTCAGTAGGAAAATGTTCCTCCTAGAAGTTTTGGTATCTAAGAACTATGACATTAAGCATAAAACAAGTATCTTGACAAGGTTAACCAAGGATTACTGGTGCAAGAAAATGACGCCTTTAGTCCAACGCAATTATTTCCCCAGCTGATTTATAACTCGGACATTTTTTAAGGAATGAGATGATCTCACATGAAACTTGGCCAGAAGCAGCCCCACGTCACAGCAGTTTGTTGGAGCTACTGATGCCACTGTTTCATTGCTAAATCCATCTTTTCTTCAGACAGACATCAAGTTGCCCTTCGGCATTTTAACACGAGTTATTTCTGACTAACGCTAGCTTGAAATAGCTCCAGAGAAACACAGAGATTGGAGGAAGTGTTTGCATGGATTGCCATTATCTTTCCCAGTTTTTCCTCAAACATCAACAAGCCTTAAATGAACAGGACTGTCTGAGTGTTCAGTCAATGAATAACCAGATATTATTTGAACTGGGTGCAATGGCCTGGACTGAAAATCAGAGATCCTGCATTCTACAAGGAATTTTCAGTCACCCTAGTACTTATGGCTTACACATGGCTGGTCAGAAGGGATGCTTGTCTGTGCTTTCTCCCCCCAGCAAAGACTTTTAGTAGCTTGTGAACAGCTGTTCTGCTTCGGAATAGCAACTTTTAGAGGAAGGGAACACCCCAGGATGCTGACTGAGCTCCAAAATTCAGGCTTGGACAGGAAGTTCTCATTAAACACATTTGTTCCGATAAAGAAGCTTGCACAATACCATTCATTGAAGCTCATTTGTCAGATGGACTGCTAGATGCATGGGTGCTGAATAACTGATCTTGGCTATTCCATCTCCCCTCCTTCTACAAGGTGCTGAAGCTCCCTGCAGGATACATTTCTCCTATTTCACTGCTTTTAAGAGATCCTCAAACCACTACCAGCAAGGCAGAAGCCTCAGACTAGATCCTACAGTGAATTACTGCCAGGCAGGGTGGAATAGATGGAACAGATAGATAGAAAAAGTTGGGGTTGAAGGGTCAAGCTACAGTCAAGACACTGCTATACGATTCTGGCCACCTGGGCACACCCAGACAGTGAAGAAATTTTACAACTAATGTAACCTCAACAAGCTATTTTACTAAGACTAGCTATACTAACAAGATGTCTGCTAGAAAGTCACACGGAAAGGCTTTGTGGGAATCTTTAAATAATTCCTTACTATAAAAATTCCTTACTATAAAGCTTGTACTTCTATTTCAGATACAAAGCACAGTAGTGATTTAGTCCAGTATTTGTAAGACTACCGGGAGGAAGGAAGATTGCAAGTTGCTCACTAATGCCAAAAATTACAAGGTAATATAGAAAATGGTTGTGGCCAGAACAAGTTGCCCATAGACACTGTTCAGACCTTTCCTGTCATTCTCCAATTTCCACCCAGTGTGTGCTGCCCATTCAAACCCAGTGTTTCCCATTACCCCGGACAGCTGTAGGTAAAGTGGAAAATCCCTTCTCCAATAGTAACTTTGCCCAAAGCTTCCCTTCCCTCGACGCATTTCTATTAACCCAAGGACAACTTTTTTTTCCTCCCCTATAACATACAAGCCTACTACCTACAGCAAGCTGTTTAACCATAGCAATTCTATTCCATAGGCTCTCAACTGATTTTAAACGAAGAGAGTTCTTATCTGCTGAAATTATGTAGTCAGCATGGATTACAGTAACCCTGGACAGCCTCCCTGCACAGAATGAGGTGCTACTAGCAGAAATGAAATTATCAGGTAAAATAAAGATACCAAGCAGCATTTTTGACTGATTTAATGGAGTGAAAGTGAATTACCAAGGTCATTGTATGAACAAGTGACTGTTGAAACAGCTGAGTTGGGAAGATTTGTACAGACTTCCAGAAGAAGTGTTAAAAACAATTTCAGTAGCATCATTCTCAATAAAAACTACAGTTGTGTAGTTGTGTCAATTGTATATACATTGTAACTTTGTTTATTTTATTTTTATTTATTTATTTTTTTTTTTTAAGAAAACACGTCACAGCACACATTCAGTAATAATGCCTTGACCTTCATCAGCATGGAGTCAAAAAAATCTCTACACAATCAAAATACAGGATTAGAGCCTTAATGCTGCTGTTTGTTAGCATACGAAAGAATCAGTTGCATTAACTCTTCAAATATAAAATCGTTTCAGTCTTACTCTGCTTTTCTCCCAACCAAGCAATCTTAAAAAACATTCAAGTGACTAAGTGCTTTTAAAACCTAGAATACTATCTCCTTATTTAAAAACAAATAAATAATTTTCTTGTTACACAATTACCTGAAGAGCTCTTTTGCTTCAAGGAACTGAAGCTGTGCAAACTGTATAAAACCTGCTTGCTGCAGGATTCGTTTGTACATTACCTATGAAAGAGAAGAGGAGAAAAAAACATATTTGTAAGGAGCTATTCACATGGTACTAGTAACGTCTGTAATAAGTACCTTATAAAAATCACTGAACACGTCACCTTCAAGCAGGACCATCAAGTTAAATGCAAAATAAAGCCTTTATCTTCCACATTTTCTACTGTATGTAACTGAACATACACAGGATCTACTATCCAGACTGAGTTTCTTTTTAGAGATGTGTAAATACAACACTATGCACTAGTACTTACTAAAAACAAAGTCAACGAGAAGCAAATTAAAGTTTTTTAAAATTTATTTTTAATTCAAAAATAACTTCTCTTACATCAGTATGGCCTGCCTCAAGTTTTTGCTTGTGGTATGTGCAAACATGAAGGCTGATGGTTATCTCTAAAGTTCTCATAATTCAGCAGACAAAGACGAGACAAACTCAAGGGTCTCAGTTGACCATAAATATCCAACTTTCTCCTCTTCTGACCCCACTTCCCTAGCAGCCTTGCTGGCGAGTTTCACAGCCTCTTTCCCAGATGATCTTATTTGTGATTTTCTGCCTTTTCTCAAAAATACTTTTAAAGCAGTTCAATTTATAAAATATAGAAATCAAACATACATAAAATATTAGTAAGAAAATCAGAAGTAAAGCACAAGAACAGCAATGTGTTGTTATGTTTTATGGTTAAGATCATGACTCGACAGAAAAAAGTTTATAAAAAAATCACTTGAAAAAGAACACGAGGTGTACTTTACATGTGAGTTTTTCTCCCTTCAATATGAATGGTTAGTTACCACTAGATTAAATGTGGCTCAAATATTTCCAATAGCAAAAAGAGAATTACTGAAAGGAAGCTAAACAGTGTTTTGAAAGAATCCACCATTTGTGACAACACTGGCATTTTGAAAATACAGCCAGCTAGCCAAATCCACATGCCCTTCATTTTCCCCTCCACCTCTTCCATGAATAAATATGCAGTTTTCTGATGTCTACCACAGTACCTGAATGCTGTTCTTAACTATAGGCTCCTATTTACAATCAAAACACCTACAGAAATAGCAATACTTTTATGAACAAATTCCAGGTGGGAATTGCTGAAAGAGTGAGGCCCCAGGCAGGTAGACTGATAGTCCAATTGCTGATTTTTCACCTTGATTAAAGATCATGGATCGATTAAGAGAACAGCTTAAGTCCATTTAGTCTGTGCACATTTCACTAATGGATAATCCTAAGGAAACACTTGATTGCTAGTAAACCATTAAAACCTATTGATCTGTAAGGCTGTAGGACTTCTCGCCTCTCCAGTGTCAGGAAGAAAAGGGAAAATAAAGAGAAATGTTACCTGGTGCATTTTTTTCAGAAAAATCTAACAAAGAAAATAAAAAACAGTAGTTCACTACATATGTGTAATGTTACTATACTATATATCCAACTGTACTAATTAAATAAAGCTAAAAGGGAAATTAAATACAGTAATAAAGTAAAACTGCCTCATAATACATAAGCAAAATGTATAAAATATTTTGCATTTACAGCTATGGTATTAAACAAATGAATCCAAATTTGTGAACTGATGAATACCTGTCTGGTTACTGCCTAAGGATGCAGATTGAAATCCTTTACCATCAACTACCTGCACCTTGTTCCACCAGGAAACTTCAAAATCTGGTTTCAGACTTGCTAGGGAGGGTTACAATACATTTTTCATCCTATTAAAGAAACCAGAATCAAAAGGTTTTGTTTTGAAGTCTTTTCATTTTTTCCAGTGGAGGGACTGCTAATATTTACACATTATGAATTAGGATATTGGAATTAAGTTTGAATTGATCTAACACTGAAGACACTGCCTTACTTGTACAGCAATCTTTTCAAATAGAAGTTAAACTGTCAATGAGTTCGTTTTAAGTACAGCCCTAAGAAATCAGCTTTAAATTTAAACTGATTAAGTGGTGTTCACTTTCATTTAAGTGTTAATACATCTTCACTTGTCCCTTGAAGTCATGCATGAAAGGGTTGGAAAATGTCTCCTGGCTGGCAGAGACTTTCCCAACTTCTGAAAGATAAACCGATAAGCATCCATGTTGATTTTCAGCCAAGTTTATCATAAGACATTTTGATGTCAAATGCTGAAGATTATGGAAGCAACAGATGTAGAAAATTCTACAGTCTCTCCCAGAATCTTAAAAACAAGCTACATCTATACGCCAACTACACTTAATTTTTGTTTACAATAGGAGAGCCATCTTCTAGAATGAGTTCTTCCAGACTTATCTGCCATAATATTGTAATTAGTATCTTTTAAAAAGGTACTAAGCTGTAATCCATCAAAAATCAACACATTATTTATTCCCCTATCATTTTTGAAGGGCAACTGTAGGACTTGAAATGCTTTAGGCAAATTCTGTATTGTTGACTGAATTCACATTAGAAAAAAATGGTGAGAACAAAAGTCTAGCTGCAGAAACTGAATTAAGATTTGTATTAATTCGTATTTGAAAAAGCACTAGCAAACAAAGATGACTGCTGAACCTGCAATGGCTGTAGTGAAGCTTTAATTCTCACAGCTGCTGAAAGAAGTCTTTCTAGGATGATCAGCATTACCAACAAGATTGCAAAAAGATTTTTTGTAGGAAGTTACTTTAGCTTTCTGGTCAGGTTTGTGTACAGTTAAACAAGTGTTTTGAAACTAGTGAAAAATGAGAGGCAAAAAAAGAGATACCTATGCAAGATGTGTGTCAATCTAACCAAGGTCTTCACTACCATCAACCATGATTTCTGCAAACTTCAGCTGTCCTGAAAAATTAATAAGTAGCATTCAGTCATTTCATGGTAGCATGGTAGAAAGGCCTCTGTATTCTTTCGATATGATATCCAGCAACGCCATCTCCTTGCACCACTTTGCTTAGCAGTTTTTACTTCACAATAATTCTCGATGTTTGAAGACAAAGAAACTTTCATGTAATATAGCAGAGAAATTTGCAGTCTGCAGGGGCTATAGGTTAAACAACAGGTTAGAGCTACTAATGCTTGACCTCCTTCTTTCCAGTAACACTGGTTGCACAAACAGTTCTGTGAATGTAGTACTTTACTGTTTCCAACCCATTATTATTCTGTACTACTGGAATATATGCATATTTATGCTGATACAAAGAGAGACAGCGTGCACTTGTGTATGCATGCAACAACAACGCAGTACTCAACTGTAGGAAAAAACCCTATGCCCTCAAGAACTCTCTTGACTGAGTTAGTTACATGTAGACAACAAAAGCCATCCCAAACTGGGGAAAATACAGCAGCTTGTGGACAACAGGTTTTCCTTGTACAAAATACTGCCTGTATCAAGAAGTTACAATTGCTCTTTTGTAAGGATAAATTATAGCTCCTGGATCAAGCGTATTAACTGAATACCTCGGTCTTCCTACCTCTGCTAGTACAAAATGGCAAAATAAATCCTAGAATTTGTCAGCTACTCAAGAATCAGTAAAGCTTGCAAAATAGATACCTGAAGATATCTACGAGACAGAAGTTGGAAAGGAGCAACTATGTGATCAGGTAAAGTACGACAAAGAAATTATGCAAAAGATGCATGCATGCAAGGCATGTAATTTGGTTGTACTCCATCAGATTTATATTATGCGAGACTACAGTAAAGGCAAGACTGATGTGCTTGTAGCAAACCTGTAATGACAGCATTAATTATCAGAGGCACATTAGAAAGCAAGCTCAACATGTTATATTTCCAACTACTGATGCGCTCTGAAAAATTGGACTACCTTGTCAACAGCTAAGCCAAATTTAATCATTTTAATATGAGTCAATGGGAGACTATCAATTTAGGCTGGTTAGCATCAGTCTGTAGGTACAACTCAGAACCACAACAGGTTGTTTTGCATACAAGTAAATAGCTTCCTGTTTTTCTACCATAGCATTCACCCAAAGTAACTGAACACCCTTAAAAGCACAAAGTAAGAAAAAACTTATTCTAGGAAACAGTAATTTCAGGAAGTAAGACATTCAGTGCACATAATGCACACGTAAGCAGAAAGTGACTTATCCTAAAGACAGAAAAATCCTAAAAGCAAGAAAACTTCAGAGGAATGAGATTCCATATCAATTTCAGATAAAAAATTGCAGATAAATCTGTGGGAAAAAAACAACCAACGACAAAAAAAGAAGACATCTTCCATGCTAATACTCATAAACTGGAAATAAATAATTAGAAAATTAATGCCTATGCATGATGACCTTTAATCACATATTCTGTTCTCTCAGAAGAATTTTGTTTTGATTCTTTAGATTGCAAAGGAAAGCTTGGACACAAGGATGCAATGCAAAACTGAATTCTGAATTTGCTGAAATGCTTCAGTACTTTTTAAGGACTAAGATAAAACTAAAAATAAAAGGAGGGAAGTGCTTTTCTGGCCAAGCTTTTTTTTTTTTTTTTTTTTAAATAACTTGCAGAGCAGCCTCCCAGCCACTCATTCTACAGAGGAATTAAGAATCCCTAACATTTTCATTTAATTTATAGACTTCTTCCTTCCAAAGGCACTGAACAAAGTTTAAATGTTGAAATAAGAATAAAATTACAATCTTCTTAAAATTAATATATATATATATATCCTGCCAGACTAATTCATTTTGGAATTACTTCATCTGGAAGTAATGCAACAGATGCCACTTTGAGGGCAATGAAACACTCTGAAGTAGCTGAAAATAGAAAAAGATTAATTTTAGCTCTGCATATAGGTTTCCTGTAGACTACAGATAGTTTCAAAAAAGAAAGAAAGCATCAAAAATTCATTCACCTGCTTGGTGAATTATTTTTACATTCTAAAACACTGCTCTGGAATAAAATGATTATTCCTTTATATTACAGAGATTTCATTCGACTTCATCCAAGTTTCAGTCTCTAAATCACAAATAGGAATAAATCCAGTAGCATATCTATGATAATATAAACCCAAGGTAGAAGGAAATGACTAAAAATCTCAGTAACCAAAGATCTACTAAAGTCACTCTCTTTTTTGAAAAGGGTAGAAAGGAGGACCCAGGGAACTACAGACTGGTGAGCTTCACCTCTGTGCCCGGGAAGATCATGGAACAGATCCTCCTGGAAGCAATGTTAAGGCACACGCAAGACCAAGAGGTGATCCGAGGTAGCCAGTATGACTTCACCAAGAGCAAATCACACCTGACCAAACTGGTGGCTTTCTGTGATGGAGTGACTGCATCAGTTCACAAGGGAAGGCTGACCCATGTCATCTACCTCGACTTCTGTAGGGCCTTTGACTTGGTCCCACATGACATCCTCACATCCAAATTGGAGAGAGAGATTTGAAGAGTGGACCATTACCCCGAAAAGGAATTGGCTTGCAGATGACACCAAGCCAAGTGGTGCAGTCAATACAACAGAAGGAAGGGATGCCATCCAAAGTGACCTGGACAAGCTAGAAAAGCGGGCCCACATGAACCTAACGAGGGTCAAGTTCAAGCGCAAGGTGCTGCACATGGGACAAGGCAATCCCAGACATGAATGACTGGGAGAACTCATTGAGAGCAGCCCTGCAGAGAAGGAGGAAATTCTTCACTCAGAGGGCGGTGAGACACTGAAACAGGTTACTCAGAGAATCTGTGGATGACCCATCCCTGGAGGTGTTCAAGGCCAGGCTGGATGGGGCCCTGTGGAACCTGATCTAGTGGGTGGCATCCAGGCCCATGATGGAGGGGTGGTGGTGGGGGTGGAATTAGGTATCTTTAAAGGTCCTTTCCAACCCAAACCATTCTATGGTAAGATACTCTTTTGCTGCACTGAAATCTTAACTATTCAGTTACACACCAGTACAAGCTTGGAACTACGATGTACTTGGTTTAGATTTCCCATCACTTAACTTCAAAATTGTAATACCGTGGAGTTTAAGGCACAGTGAGAATTTCCAATACAAAGTCAAACTTAAAAATTCTGATTGGAAGTAAAGTATACTTTTTTTTTTAAAAAAAACAAAAAAAACAAAAAAAAAAACAGCAACTAACAAGTGAACACAGAATGATAAGCACTGCAGTATTTTTTCCTATCCCTAGCTTTTGGTTTTGTTTAGTTGTACAAAAGAGAAAAAAAAAATACCAAAACCAACAGAAGAGCAGTATCTAACCCTGCAAACATCATGGCCATTACAAACAAACGAATTCAGTTGCACATCTATTTCCTCAGGATGAAACCATAAGACATATTAGTTAGATTCCTTTTCAACGTAAATCCCTCTTCCATCTTCTACAGTCATTTGACCATCAGCGTACATAGCCCCCACCGTAGATTTACATTTTCATGAAAATTAAAGGACAGACCTGAAATTTCTCTTTTGGAATATTTCTTCGAGCTCCTTTTGCTAGGACAAGGGCTTCTTCCACTCTGTGACTAGCTAGAAGATCCTGAATCTGTTTCTCCAAAGGCAGCGGCACCAAGATATACACTCCCTTAGTAGTAGCAACAATCACCTTTCCTGGACAGAGCAAACAGACATATTTCAGTTTATAATCTCTGCAGGAAAAAAAAGATTTTTAGAAATAAGCTTTAATATTTGCTATTTAAGATACAAGAACCTAAATAGGGTTAAAGTTTTAAAACTTGTATTTCTTGTTAATGTATTTACCAGGTAGTACAGATTACCTGTAAATTGGCCCTCACACAAATATAAGAGTTTTATTTATTTACAGCAGGTTTTATTCACTCTAAGTAAATGAAATGGCTCATCATAGTAGATGACAGCCAAGGTTGTACAGGTCACCACTGTAAAACTATTGCCCAGATTCAAGACAACAGAGACCTGTAGCTGCTAGTTTATTTCCTCAGGCTTACAGTAGGAAATTGTAAGCTGTACATCAAAGGTAACTAGTAACACACAGTTCACAGTACTAGAGTTTGTAACTCTCTTAGAAAGAGGAAAAAAAAAGAGTGATGCAATGTATTCCACACTTAGTCGTATTTTTCAGGTAACATCATAATTCTCATATTTCTGTTTAAAAATTCTTTATAAATACCTACTTCTGAACCTTTAACAGATATTTTAGTTAGTAGCCCAAAAGAACAATTTTAAGATGTTACAACTGCCAGGAAAAGCAGTGGACAGATATTCATAGCTCACAATTATGGACTCATAACACCAAGCTAATACTGTTCCTTCACACAACATAAAGCTAATAGTGTGATACAGTAGAGAAAATAAATTATAAGAAAAAACTCTAGGCCCACACACTCCTATCTGACAATGGACTTGACAACTGTCATACATTTTGCTAGAAGTGTTGAATTTTGGATAACAAACACTTTTTCATACCATAGGCACAAGCAGCAGGAATCTAACCACAAATGTATTTGCAAGGGAAAAGTGACAATGGTTAACATGCTTGCTAGATATTTTGTTTAAGAAGAACAAATGGAAGTGACTGTGCCCACACTGAGACTGTTCCAGAATTACAAAAAAGCATCCATTGGAATACCTTCAAAGTCCTGCAGAATGTGTCCTTCTTTAAAAGGTAAGGTTTGCTTTTGCTGCTGGTCAAGCATGCTGTGCACTGTAATGAACTCCTCATCCAGAGCAACAACGTAGGGAAAGCACAAAGCTGCTCCAATCACGTTCTCGGACCAGTGCACAGGGGCTCGCTGTGAAATGCCATCCACAGTTGCAAACATGCCTACAAGAAAAGAAAAAAAGCTTGAGGGTTGCACTAATCAAAGACTATTCCCTCCCCTTCCCAGTATGGATACCAGGGTATAGAAAGAACAGGCCCCAAAGAACAGATGCAGTATCAGATAACACAATGACAGTGCATCATAGCTCCTTGGATCTTACACACCTGTTGGTTTGTTCTGTTCAAGTTTTGCTTTATCCTTTACCCACAGAAACAAACACCATGAGAAATGAAGAGAGGAATACTGAAAAGGCCTAACAAGAACTATTTGGGTTATTAAAAACAAAGTTTAAAGAATTATGCCATGTTCAAAATCATTCATAACAACAAATATTTAGTGAGATATTTAGTGAGATCCAACATTCAAACAATACAAAAAATATTGTCTTAAGAGCTGCAGGTCTGTGCTGCCTGACCTATCCCGCAATATAGGAATATTTATTCTTTGCTGTGTTGCATGCCTGAAGAGGATTTTAGTATATAGACTGTTATTTACTTCATCACTTTTGCCATTGCAAAGTTTTCACAGGATGAGAGTTGAGTTTCTTCAAAATAATTACTTCCTGTAAGGTGCAATCAATCATTTGAAAAAAATCTGAAGTTACGTATAAAATATTTTCACAAAAGCCAAGTACAGATTAGACATAAATATCATAGAATCACAGAATAATTAGGGTTGGAAAAGCCCTCCAAGATCACCTGGTCCAACCACTCCCCTACCACCACTGTCACCCACTAACCCATGTCCCCAAGCACCAGGCCCAACCTCTCCTTGAGCACCCCCAGGGACGGTGACTCCACCACCTCCCTGGGCAACCCGTCCCAGTGCCTGACTGCTCTTTCTGAGCAGAAATGGCTCCTCATTGCCAGCCTGAACCTCCCCTGGCGCAACTTGAGGCCATTCCCTCTGATCCTATCACTGGTTACCTGTGAGAAGAGGCCGACCCCCAGCTCCCCACAGGTTCCAACAATGCCTTCAATGTAACAAGATTAAATCCAGTATCTTCAGTTAATTTGTGTTTTTCTCTACCACTTCCTGTCTATTCTCTTCCAGAGAGTTTGACTTGCTTTTGAACAATATGCCTTTTTATTTCTTGTACTTGGTATTCCCCAATTCTATTTCCTGAGACTTCTAGCATTAACTTGAAGAAAAATCCCAGTCTGAATTTACAAACATTGTTCAGCAATTTTGACCATGAGCCATCCTGAAGCATGATGTAATTTTCAGTTTTAAACATGAACAAAAACCACTTAGAATCTGTACTTTTTACACTCAAAATGTGACTATGGAAATTGTCCTACAGCAGGAATGAGCCACTTGACAGCTGGCAGAATAAGTCTGAGCTCTAAAGAACAGAGATTAAAAGATTATGTTATTCAATGTACAAAAGCTCTTCCAAACAGCGGATAATGAGGTAAGGGTAGCTGGGTAGGAGGGCCATATTGAAAGGGAAGGGGAAAAAAAAAAAAAAAAAAAAAAAAAAAAAAAAGATGTGGTTGTAGATGGTTACAGAACCCTGGTATAGAAATTAAGATTCTGAATCCTTTAGAGAACATTTGAAATGATCAGGCCCCTCCTTTGAGTAGGGGTGCTAGACAAAGCCATCATTTCACACCTATTAGCAAATAATGTTATTTACTTTCACACTATAATGATTCAGTTTTTTTTTTATCAGAGCACCTTGCAGAAAATACCATCATATGCGCTCCAAATTTCTTCTATAGATCTTAATAACCTTGGGGATCAGAAGTGAAATATTATGCAAGGCTGACTGTACTACCCATTTTTAATGCCTTCCAGTTACTCCAGCTCTCACCTAAGGATAACAACAAACACTACAACTATGAAAAGGCTGTGGTTTCTGGCTAAGTACAGGAATATAATTGATGAAAGATGAAGTCACTGATCAATTCTGTATTAAAAATGCACATGCTATCCAAAAGTTACAGGAATCACTCAAAACACAGCTGTGCTATTTTTAGCACCAAGAGATCTAGAAATCTGTAGAATCACAGAACCAAAGAAAAATATCAGTTCTTCCAGAGGACATCCAGTCCAACTCTTCTCACTCAAAGCAGGATCAAATTAGATCGGGTTACTCAGGGCTTTGTAGAATAGATTCTGTATTTTTTTTTTTTTTTCCAAAGAAGAAGTTTATTAGCGAAAATATGTGGAAAAAGTGAAGTATGGAAAGCAGCATTATTCTTTACTTCTTTAAAACTCTAATATGAGGACTTTTGGTTATCAAAGTTGACAGTATGAAGAATACTATAAGTGGTTGCAAACAGGAAGGGGACATGTTTGTTACCACTGACCACTCTGCTTTCTGCAGTATCAACTGTGAGAAGACCCCCCATAACCTTTTATCAATCGTTCTGCTTAGCACACGTGCTCTGCCCTAAGTTACAAGGCTCGGTTGTCCAGTTGTATGCTGCTCAGTCACTACGTAACTGCTCAAACCACGCACCAGTGAGAAGAGTTTGTGCTGGAAAGGCAAAAGGAATAAACTAAAATTAGGTACTTAAAATCTGTGTTTTTGTCTGTTAAAGTTATGGAATAGTTGAATTTGGAAGGGACCTCTGGAGATCACCCAGTTTAATCTCCCAGCTAAAGCACGTTCAATTAGGTTGCTCAAGACCTCCTCCAGACAGATTTTTAAGTACCTTGAAGAACAGTCTCCACATCCTCTCCTAGTTCCAGCTTGACCACAATCAAAATGAGGATGATTTTCTCATGTTTCCATGGAATTTCCTGTATTTTAATTTGTACCCATTACCTCTCTGAGCAGAGACTGATGTGTGTCTTTACTATCCTCCCCATAAATTCCACTAAGATCTCTCCAAGCCTCCTCTTAATCAGATTGAACAGTCCCAAGGCTTCACAGCCTCTCCTCACATAAGATGCTGCAATCACATCATCATCTTTGTATTAGCCACTCCTCCCATGTTTGTATCACATCCAAACTTGCTGTGGGTGCAGGCTGTGCCACCACCCATGTTATTTCCATTAGCACTCTCCTCATGACACCGACCACCACCCTTTAAGCACCAATTTAATTTAATATAGATGCTCTACCAAATGCCAGATGAACGCGTATTAATAAGGTGTAGAAATGCAAACCAAAATGAGGATTTAAGATCTACATCAAGTCTTTTCAAGACCATTCACTTAACAGCAAGAGCCTGTCACAAATGCCAAGATGCCAATGATGTTTTATAGTGGTGCTCACCTACCTTCTCAACTGCAGAGACTATTGCTAAAGACACCAAGAATTTTACTGAGGAAAAACAGCAAGGGGGATGATACTAAACAAAACTACAGTGAGGGTGGAATGGAAAACAGATGATTAAAAAAAAATATCTTGCCAAACCAAGTTTGGCAAGAAAATACTATACAATCTGCGAAATACTATATGATCAGTAGCAAGCAGTCTTCGTAAGGTGTCTGATAGCTCAAGTTAGATTTTGCCTGCATTACAGGAAAAGAGAAAGTTTACAGCACATCTAGAACTACAGAAGTATAGATTTGTGCAGGAGTGTAGAAGAGTGCTTAAGGTATCACATACCTGGTATTTTAACCTCAGGACAATCTACTTACACAGGCATACTTGATTTGTAAACAAAGGTCTTCACTGGATAGCTCTCTCTCAGGATAGCAGATAAAAAACAAAAGTCTAACTAAATATAATTCTGCTTTCTATTTTGTGAGAATATATCTAATCTTCTAAAAAAAAATGTAAACAAAGGAACAGAATCTGATTTCATTCCTATAAAAATACAGATTAAAGTAAGAACCGTGTCTCCCTAGAAGTACATCAAAAAGGAATACTTCCAGACAATCCAGTCATGAATTTTAACCAGTTTAGTAGTGCTGTGAAAGTTAATACCCACAAATTTACATCCATGTTCAAAACAACAAACAGTTCTAATTTAAAGCATGTAACCAAGACGATTTACAGAAGTCTCCAGTCTGAAAAAATAAGTTCATCTTGGAACATCTTTAATTTGCATAAGCTGATATTCTAATGCATACCTACTTCTTTCAAGGAAAAATGGTGAGTTGATGTATATCTGGTCATGAGGTGAAAATTCAATATTAGCACCTAATCACATTCCTGATTTCCTTTGCAATTTATTAAAAAACACGTAGATCCCTGAATTACAGACCTAAACGTTTGAGATCTCTTTGTATCATGTTATTCCTAATGCGTTAGGGAAGACAAATAAACAGCACCTCTTAAATGTAGGATCATACAGCAAACAGCATGAAAGCATTCTGCATCTGGTCAGCTCTGGGATATCGCAGCTTTCCCCAAAAAAGCTCAAGATTACTGAATTTACAGCATGTTGTTGATTTAGACAGATTGCAGCAGCATTAGCCCTTACAAACATCCATTAGATGAGAGTATTCTCTCTCATGATCTAACTTTATTTTTGCAATACTTAATCATTTTCTGTAATGCAGAGCTGAAAACTACTAAAAAATAAGCAACAACACTGTCCAGGGTCACAAGATCTACAGTTAAGACCGAGTTTACGTATGCAGGAGTTGGGATGCAGCTTAGTTCCGCTAACTTTTCTCATCAGTGCTGTAATAAAACATGCCTATTTTTGAATCTGTAACAGTCTCTAAAAGGGAGTTTGTACAAACTCTGAGTAGCAGCACAGGAAAAAACAGCTTGCCTACACTAAATAAAAGAAAATAATAATTCACAGCAACATGGGGCTCTTCAAACTCAGTGCAGCTAGTCACTGCAGGCCGGCTATCAGCCTTTGAGGTTTCACATGGCACCAACCAAGTTTTATTCACTCTGTCCTGCAGGACGCTACTTACCTTGTTATCTGTTTATACAGACATAAAGCTTTCTACAGGCAGGATTAAAATACAAGTAATCTGATTTGTGTGCATTAAGAAGGCAGAAGAGCAGTAACATTTAGTACTAGTACCATCTACCTTGGAAACACAACATTCCAGTATGAACGTGAAGAAAAATATTGTGGTTCTGTATAATACTAATGGTTGCTTAAGCTTCCCTTCTCAGGTCCAAAGAAAGAGAAGTATATAACCTCAGTCTCACCTAGTCCTCCAGGACCAGCCAACAGAAACTCTTGCCTGCCAATCCTCTTCACAATCGGCCGTTTCTCATCGCTGCAGTAAGGAAATAGATCCTGGGAGACGCCAGTATTATAATTCAAAATGATGTACTGTGTAGTAAGCGCAAGACACAAGTAATAGCCATCTACAGCCACGGCACAGGGTTGCTCTGGGGTAAACACTTCCTTCACGATCTGGACTCTGTCTTCGAACACCATGAACATCTGAATGGTCCGTCGCTTGACTGAGATAATGCAGACTTCGACACAAAAAGGGTCCCCACTCACAGGGTTTTCATTTAAGGTGAACGTCACAGCTCCTTTGATTCTAGCACCAGTGGGGACTGGCTCCAAGTTCATCATGTTAACTAGTGTTATCGTGTTGTCACACAGCACAAGCAGCCTGGTGAGTGCAGATGCTGCTTTCAACTCATTCACGGGCTTCTTGAAGCCCAGGTATTTATGCAGTTGCTTGGTGGCAGCAAAAGTTATTTTTCCAGCTGTCGATAGCTTTTCATCCAGCAGGAAGTGATAGATAAAGCAGTCGTTGGTTCCAATGTAGAGGTTCTTTCCACAACACTCGATGCATTCGATGTTGATGTGATTTTTGTCTCCCATTAACACCTCCCGCTCCACAGCAGAAACGAGCTTGAAAGCTTTCACACTCATTGTGTCTTCCGGGTGATCTGAGTAAGGAAGAAAAAAGTTACCAAATCACCACCATCAAGTATTAGAGGCAGCCATTTAACATTTACCAGCACAAAAACTTCACAGTTGCTTTTTCTTTTTACGGGCTACATTCTTGTTTCCAACCAGATTACACAAACCAGAAGGAGCATGTTAATAACCACAGAACTGACTCAAACTGACTTTTCACTTCAAGTCTGTTCTGAAGTAGATTCACAGTAGCACCCAGATAATTTGAAAGCAATGCTTCTTCCACAAGGAACAAGCCCATTGCTGGCTCTCTGATACTTTGGCACTGCATGCAGTTCTTCCTACTACTACTTTGTGGCTTTCAAACATCTTCTCTACATGAAATGATACGAACTTTGTCTCTTAGACTTCTAGAGTAGCTACAAGGCTGAGTGCTACACATTAACATCTCATGTTGCTTTACATTTTATTTGACAAAATTTAGCCCTATTAGTAACTCTTCTCATGAAATATCACAGGCAGATTCCATCTAACACATTTCCATTCCTGACTTTCCAACAATAAGAAATGAAATTAATTTTCAAGCCACTGAAAAAGAATTCATGAAAATCACTGATTTTTTGGGGGTAATATCATCAAGCATTCGTTTTAGAGATGCGTGAGTAGCACTGAATACCAGACTATGGACTTGGCAAGTATTAGTGCATGGTCACACAGCTGGTTTGGAAGTATGACCCATACAGTGCTTATTACGCTCAAGAAGCACTGAAATTAGAGGAGTTTTTGTTCACTACTATCACAACCATCCCCAAAGATTGTTTTTAAGTGCAAAGCAGCACTTACAATATTCACATCCTGCAAACTAGACCTTCCCTTTTACAACCAAGCACTGCCAAGGGGCAGATCCAATTCATGAAGCGATTATCAGTGTTTTGAAACCAGTTGATGTAATTTTGCTGTGCTGCAGACTAGTCTTGCTTTTATATGGCACCAGCAGACACCTGTGCTGAGCCCTTGGAAGAACAGACGAAGAACTGCTGACCTAAATTAGTCACCCTTCGCTATGCCACGACTGCTCTGTAACAACCACTTCTCCATTCAAGACACTCAGTGTTGGCTTTGAGAAACAACATGCACAATTATTTCTACTCCACACATACTGTGGAGATATAAAACGTCAAATCACAGACTCACAGAATTGTTTCGGTTGGAAGAGACCTCAAGATCATCGAGTCCAACCTCTGACCTACCACTAACAGTCCCCACTAAACCATATCCCTAAGCTCTACATCTAAACGTCTTTTGAAGACTTCCAGGGATGGAGACTCCACCACTTCCCTGGGCAGCCTAATGAAACTTTGGTGGACCAAAGCATGACTGTAACCATCGTAAAATTAAATACTAGCAGTAAATATGAATTCTGTTTCAAAGCGCTATATGTAAAAATAAAGAGTTGCTTTTACAAGGCAACATTGAAAACCATAATAAAAATTTGCAAAGATTAGTAAGGTGAACGACAATTCATGAGTTACCAGGAACTGAAATTAGCCCAAAGCAAGAATACATCCAGAAATAAATTGCGGTATAAGGTGGTCTTTCAAGCCAAGCATTTCTTATATCTCCCCCAGAAGTTAGAAGGTTTTGGATTTTCTTTCCCTGCCCGTTTCAAGCCGCAGCCTCACCCGGGGTTTAAATTCCTCAGACGCCCGGCACCCAACAACCCCCCCCGGCCACCACACGGCGAGAGAAACCCCTCCAGGCCCCCCGGGGCCTTATCCCACCCCCTTCACCCCCCACCCACCTGCGAGCGCCGGGCGGCGCCGCTCCGGGATCCGCGGCCGGGCCGGGCCGGGCCGGGCCTCGCTGGGGCTCCGCCGGCCGCGGGGAGGGGAGGGGAGGGGCGGGCGCCAGGCTTCCGGTACCGCGCCCCGCCCCGCCCGCTGCCTTCCCGTCACGTGGGGTCGCTAGGGTGGGTGTGGGGGTCCCATCCCTGAGGTGCCCAAGGCCGGGCTGGAGGGGGCCCTGGGCAGCCTGGGCTGGGGGAGGTGCCCTGCACATGGCAGGGGTGGAGCTGGGTGGGCTTTGAGGTCCCTTCCAACCCAAACCTTTCTGTGATTCTGTGGATGTAAACGTTACGTTGCTTGCTTGTGCACTTAAATTATTGTTAATATTCCAAAACTGAATTCATAAGTCATAGAACTATCTTAAGAGCTCTGTGTATTCGGCTGAATATGAGCCAGCAGTGTGCTCAGGTGGCCAAGAAGGCCAACGGCATCCTGGCTTGTATCAGAAACAGTGTGACCAGCAGGGCTAGGGAGGTGATCGTCCCCCTGTACTCAGCTCTGGTGAGGCCGCACCTCGAGTACTGTGTTCAGTTTTGGGCCCCTCGCTACAAGAAGGACATCGAGGTGCTTGAGCGGGTGCAGAGAAGGGCGACGAAGCTGGTGAGGGGCCTGGAGAACAAGTCCTACGAGGAGCGGCTGAGGGAGCTGGGCTTGTTCAGCCTGGAGAAGAGGAGGCTCAGGGGCGACCTTATCGCTCTTTATAGGTACCTCAAGGGAGGCTGTAGCGAGGTGGGGGTTGGCCTGTTCTCCCACGTGCCTGGTGACGGGACGAGGGGGAATGGGCTTAAGTTGAGCCAGGGGAGTTTTAGGTTAGATGTTAGGAAGAACTTCTTTACTGAAAGGGTTGTGAGGCACTGGAACAGGCTGCCCAGGGAAGTGGTGGAGTCACCATCCCTGGAAGTCTTCAAAAGACGTTTAGATGTAGAGCTTAGGGATATGGTTTAGTGGGGACTGCTAGCGTTAGGTCAGAGGTTGGACTCGATGATCTTGAGGTCCCTTCCCTTCCCTTCCGCCCTCTCTGACGCCACTTCCGCCCTCAGCCCCGCCCGGCGGCCGGAAGCGGTGCCGGCGGCACAAGATGGCGGCGCAGCGGCGGGGCTGGGCGGGCGCTGTGGCGGCGGAGCGGCCGCTGGGGCGCTCGGCCTCGGAGCTGCTGCTGCACCCGGAGCTGCTCTCGGAGGAGTTCCTGCTGCTCACCCTCGAGCAGGTGGGGCGGCCCCGCAGGGGGGGCGCGGCCCTGCCCGGGGCCGGGGGGGGGAGGCCGGCCTCGGGCCCCAGCGGTTGCCGTGTGGGAGGTTTTGTCCCAGCCCCTCTCTGGGCTCGCCGGTCGGGCGCACCAGAAGCACTCAGGGAAGAAACAATTAAAGAATAATGTAAAAAAAAAAAAGGCAATGTTGTGCTCTGTAGGTTGGATACTTGCTTAAAAGAGGCGTGCAGCCTGAGAGTTGCCCTCCTTGTTTTCATAGGGGCTATGTCTGAACCCTGCTCCTGTGGTTGCTAAAGAATAATTTATCAAACTTTGTGTGTCTGTGAGGCAGCATTTACATACAACAGTAGAGTTACCTGCGGACAGTCGATCTCCTCTGTTAAGGCTGGTGCATGCATACTCAGTGAGCTAAAGGGAACGCGTCCTTCACAGCCAGCAGAGATAATGTTTAACTGCATGCTGTTGAAAAATCTGAGTCTGAAAGTGACTTATAGCCCATTTTGAAGCTTCAGTTGATGTACTGAAGTACTGATGCACTTGCTACTGCCTTATCTGCAACGTTAGGTGCATGAAACAATCTTCTAAGGCTTTTATGTGAGATCTATCAACTTTGTATGCTCTTGTTCACATAGTGTATGTGCACAACAGCGTACGAATTTTGAGCCCCTATCAGAAGTTATAAAGCATTTCTGCTGCTCATTGGAGCAGCAGAAACTTGACCTGTTTTCAGTGGCCTGTGTTTGCGTGACATTACTGTTTTTTTTCTCTTAATAAATTTGGTAGAAGGCACCAAAATTTGTTTTTACAACCTTGTGTATGATCAGAAAGAAAATCTGTGTGCTTTTATAACTGACAGTGACAAGAAGTCTCTCTTAGCAACTCACGTGTTGGGAACTGGTGCAAAAGCAGAGCTCCATGGCTGGGAGTTTGAACTGCTTTATGTTCTAGTTGCCTGGTTTTTGGAGGTACAAAAGAGAGCTCTGGCTTTGTAGTTGGATTTAGGGAAATGTTTAAGAGTGCATGAAAACCTTGGTTAACCACAGTGGTTCTATCAGAACTTAAGTTTCTTGTGTAACTATTTTTATTGGGAAGATTTGCAGGGCTTGCATAGCAGTGGACTGTGGAGATTATCTGTGCAGGCAAAGGTGAGGAACTGCCCTGTGCCGGTCACAGCTAGGTTCAGCTGTCTGACAGCGATGAAAACAGCCCGTTGCACACCAAAGCTTCAACCAGTGGTACTTCAACATGTGGTACTGCTCAAATCTGCTTGACAAAGAGTGGCAGCAGCAGGAGGCAAAGAGAGGCCGTGCAGGAGTAGACAGATGAGGAGATGTGAGGAGAATGGGGAAACTCATGAAAAATTGATGGTTTGGGGGATGTGGCTGGTGATGGGCTCTGGAAAGCAGATGTGCCTCTGAGTGGGCTCCAGCCTGTGGAAGGCTCTTGCTGGAGCAGGAAAAACCTCATGATGACTGTGGTCTGTGGAGAAACTCATTCTGGAGCAGAAGAAAATGAATTAGAATCAAGGAACAGAGGAAGAAAATGTATACGAAGTAAGAAACGGCAGAAAGAAACCATTAAACAAACACACGGGAAACACCTCTCCTCCCTTCCTGGACTCAACTTCTCTTCTGTCTGGTGTGGATTGCTGTCAGTCCTCAGTTCCTTGCACGAGGAAGGAGAGCACCTCTTCACACAGCTCCTCATGCGCCTTCTCCTCTGTCTCCTTTTGTGTCTCCTGTCCCTAGTGGCTCTTGCCCTTTACTGAAAGTATTTCAGCATTGGCGCCATGACCTTCTCTGCTTGGTTGAAGCTTTGGTGTGCAGTGGGTTGTTTTCAGTTGTTTTCAGAGTTATCAGCCAGAAAGGGCTGTCACTGGCACAGGGCACTTCCTTGCCTCCCATGGGGGTCACCCCTGCAGCCCCCTCACCACTGACACCCTGGCATTTATGCCCAATTCACTACTTCAGAATGGCTTTTGAAAATGAAATTTGGCCACTGTTTGTGCTCTGAATGTGTCACAATAATCACTTTTTTTTTTTTTTTTTTTCTGTTCCCCACAGAAGAACATCCTTGTCAAAAATGATGTGAAGATGGACAAAGACGGCCTCACTGATCTCTACATTCAACATGCCATTCCGTTGCCTCAGCGTGACCTACCCAAAAGTCGATGGGGGAAAATGATGGAAAAGAAAAGACAGCAAAATGAAACGAAAAGTGAAAATAAAAGGTAATTTGGCTTTCAACGGGATAGATCTGGAGAACTTAGGAAAATGCAGTTAGTTTGGTCTTCATCTGGCTGACATCTAAAACTTGTACAAGTTTTGAACATTGTTACAGTACAGCAGGAATGCTGTCATAGCCTGTGTCAGAAGCGTTGGATCCTCCTTACTCCAATAATAGGGAAAAAGGGTGATATTTTTTGTCATCTAAATGTTATTAATACCATCTAGCTTATAGTACTTGCTTTTTATTGCTATGTTTCAAAATAGTTTATCAAGAAATCATTATTGTTTTCACCTTCTAATTGTTAAATAATAATAATCATGTTTACAGTGTTAAGACAAATACCGGCGGCATATTTAACTATGCTTGCTCACTGAACGGGGTTGGTCTGCTGAGTCAGGAATGTATGCTGCAGCAGTTTTGTGTGTCCAGTTAAAAACTAACGCCTCCTTTCTGAAAGTGTTTTGCCTTGTGTTCAAAACCTTTTATGTTTGGATTTGATCAGAAAGCAAAATCTTCCTCAGAAGTTTATTTAACAGAATGTTTTCTTCCCCAAACCTCCTCCCTGCCCAAGACTTTGACGTGCATGGGTGGCAAGTCTGATTTAGCTCCATCAGTAAATGCTAAAGGAAAGGTGGACAGAAATTCTCGTTGTGCTTTTTGCACTATTACAGCTTGTTTCATATTTTCATAATTTCATAAGTCTTACAGAGGTTTCTAACAAGGAAGAACTAAACAAATTCTGACAAGTGATTTTCTTAAAGCAGTGTCTAGGGTACTGACTTATCTTTTTTTCCTCATGTGCTTAAAAGGTCTGTTTGTAGAGTGGTCCGTTTGTGACTTGAAGATAAAAGCATGAGGTTAGTGTTCAAATAATAAGACACTGTTGGTGTGCTGAAATAGGTGCAAAAGAATTTTTTATCAGAGAACTAAAGATAGTGGGGAGGATGTTTTTGAGAGAAGGCAGCTGTGTTAATTTTTAGATGGGAGAATGGCTTCATCCTTACATCATATGTAGAGTAAGTTTAGGAGCTGTTATTTTGATGTAATAAAACTCAGTAAGGCTCAAACCTATTTTTACTAGGGAAATGGTCAGTAAAAGTAGGTATCTTTAATCCACCAGTCTGCTTTTCTTTTCCACTTGCTGCTCCCAGAGAACCAGGTAATCGAGGTAATCGAATTTCAGCACGTTCAGTAAGTAAAAGTTGCACAGAGAAAACTTCAGTTATGGTATGGTCATGGGAAAAATCATGGAAGTTTGGTGATCTTTGTGGATGTTACAACAGTATGGTTTTCCTCGTAGCTGTGTTTGTCAGCTTAAGGAGAATTGGTGTCATGCCATTGTGAAGACAAGGAAGTAGACCTTGACGTTCTTGTTTTTCAAAACAAGAAAATCCGTGGCCGTTATGGGGCTGTAAGTTATGTGCAAGTCAGAGATAAACTGAACTAAAAGTACAATTACTTACTCAAAGTCAGATAAGCTGATTCATCATTTGAATAACAGGAGCTGTCTGCTGCATTCCACTGTGGGAAGGCTCTGCTTTCCAGAGTGTGCTCGGGTTACTGTGGGGCTTGGAGACGCTCAGCAGAGCTCGGTGTGTAGTTGCATACCTCTAATAGCTGCAGATAGGAGGTAAAAACACATTAATAACTTCAATTGAAATTTAAAGCTCAGTGTTGAGGACTGTTTAGTTTTACTGCTGGTGATTGCTGGCAAGTCCTAAAAGACTTGCTGAGTTGCAGTATCATGTTATACCTCAATAATATAATGTAATATCTGAGGTGAGAGTTGAAACATCTTATTTCCGAATTTTGAGTCTGCAGGCAATCACACTGAATAAGAACAAATGCACTGTATCCAACCTCAAATGTTTCAGAAAGTATTTGTGTTTAGGGACAGCTATTTTGCAGAAACATCTGTAAGAGCATCTCGACTGCTGGAGGGAGGAGGACTGTTTGCATCTCAAAATGTATGTGTAATTTCTGAAATGCTATGGAGTCTGGAGAATCTCAGCCACAAACTCATTCTCTGGGAGCTCTGTGGCTGTGCATGCTCTGGGCTGTGGCCTTGGTAGAGCTGTTAATTTTTAGGGTGTTACATTAAGTACCAGGCTGGGCTAGACAAGGAACATTTTTTGTTCACTTGTCCTCATGGTCAGGAGCTGTTCCAGAGCTGACTGCATGAGTGATCTGAATAATCATTTGAAAAAGCAGAAACCCTGCTTGCTTGTGTAGAGAAGTTCTTGCTTCCTCTAGCAAATCTTGAGTTCTGCACCATGCACTACATAATAAACATCAGGATTAGAGCATGCCCACCATTATAAGCCTGGCTTATAGCGTGGTTTGAGCACTTCCCCAGAATTTAGGAGACGTGCATTAAAATTTAGGTTTCACGGAGTGTCTTGTGGAAAGGAACACCATCTCAAACTGTTTATTTTCAGCTGTTATGGCTTCAGTATCCTCCCTCAGAAGAGTGCTGGTTAACGTAAGTCCTACTCTGAGGCTTTTAAGCATTCTCTACTTGATGTAAATAAAACAAATGTCACACCTCAGGTTCTGTGTTTGTCTGCGAGCCACTTACCTAAAAATCAGATGTGACAATGCTTGATGGTATGGTGTCCAGTTTTCTTTTGGAACTTGCCCAAAGTGCTTCTCTGGGAGTATTACCTGTATTGTATTGTAGCATGTGGTCACCTGTACAAGTGCTACAACTCTAAAATTAAGTAGCATAGATAACAATCCAGGTAGAATCATAGTTCTTGAATTACTAGTCTTAAAGGTTAACTTAAAAAAAAAAAAAAAAGAAAAAATCTCCTGAGGAGGAAAAAAAAATACTTTAAATTAAGGAAGGTGACTGAAAAAAGGTATAAAGTCCCCTCTTTCACATAGTTTATAAACTAGTTTTCCAAAAAGGCTGCTGGGGAATGTTTTTTTTTTGTTGTTGTTGTTGTTGTAGTGTTAAGTCTTAGACAAAGCCAAAGTGAGCAAAGAGTATCATGCTTTATTTTTGAGGCATGTATCAGCTTTTTAGGCTTTTCAAGTGAAATTGTACTCCTTAATATAACGGATATGTTAAATACTGCTATTGTTTCAGTGAAACCTTATCTACAGTCTGGTTGAGCACTCCTTGGAAGCTAGTCATGTTTTGTAGAAGCTCTTCTATAGGCCACAGTTATGTAGATATAACCCAAAGGGCTGTCTGATCCCTTAACAAATGTACCAAATGAAATTAAGGTCGCTGTGTCTATCAGTTCTGGGAAGCTGCTGAATAGAAAAAGAGAAGGCTTGTGTAATGTGTATTGTTGTGAACAGATAGTAAGGTAGAAGCAAATCTGAAGAAAAGCTGAACTTTCTTTTGCTCTGTGAGTCCCTAAACTGTTACTCCTTTCATTCCAGAAATCCCTGCTCTTGACAGAAATTGTAAACGAGATGTATCATTTCTTATTTTAACGTGTGAAGTTTTCAGCAGCTACTAATCTAATGTTTCAGATCAAACAACTGAAACCTCTACTTGTGGCTTCTTCTAAAGTCTGTAGATATATCTAACATCAATATTGTCAAATTAATGAATGTTTTTCTCTGTTGAAAACCCTGTAGTTCAACTTCTATTCCCCTGTTTTATGCAAGATGGCTAAACAGTAAGTGCGTACTGAAAACTGAAGTTTTTAAACAGGAATATTATGACTTAATGGTGAATTGGTTTTTTATTTGTTAAATCTGAACAGTTCATCTTTGCCATTCTTAAGCAAAACGTTTTAAAACTCTAAATTGATGTAGAGTAAGGTATGATAACTCTTCCTCCCCTTCCCCCTTTCCGTCTTCTGATACTGGTCTTTTAATACGAGCTCGATAGTATTCTTTTTTTCATAAATCAGTTGTTACTAAATTGGCCAGCTCTGACTAGACACAAAGGCACAAACTATTCAAAAGGCATTAAATCCGCTTAGGGTTCCTGCTCAACAGGTTATTTCAGAAACAAGTATGCATTCTTTTTTGCTTAACGTTTTCATTCCTCATCTCACAGTTCCTTAGGCTGTCTTAACACTTACGATTTTGAATAAGTATCGAACTGGGGAGATTTAGAAGCATCAGAATATTAGATCCTGTTCTTGTAAGGTGGTTCACACTTTCTCAAATACTTTTTAAATACTTAATGACTTTTAATGTCTTTTGCTATTCATGAAGAGCTACAGTGGTATAAGTTAAGTGTGAAATCTTAGGATGTACAAATGTGCCTGTCTGGAAGGTTCCTCACTCAACCCTCTTTGTTGACCTCCTGCATGCCCCATACTCTTCCACACATACACGCCCACGCCCCTTTGTATTTTGGAATTTTTCGTATTGCTTAAATTTGGGGCAGCTAAGAGTTTAAGGACAGTATTTTGGAATGTATTTTTACTTTAGGCAAGATTGAAGTCATTTTTACTGCTTATGTCTTGGATATGCTATTTTTGAGTCATCTGGCTTGTGTTTGTGATCATTTTACAATTTGTATTTTCAGTGTTACAGCGGTGGAAGGATTGAGGAAACGGCCATTAATTGTGTTTGATGGCAGTTCAACGAGCACAAGCATAAAAGTGAAGAAGACAGAAAATGGAGCTACCGATCGCCTAAAACCACCCCCAGCTGGAAGCACCACCAACACTGTTAGGAGATTATCAGCTTCTTCAAATGCCTCATCATACATTTCAGCCTCCAGTTTACCAGAGGACGCTAAGCTGGAAGTGAGGAATAGTGAGGCTAAGCAGAACAATATTTCAAAGACTAATAGCAGTGTATTGGCTAATCTGAAGGCGTACCCTTTGACTCCAGTAGCAGGAGCTACTGTTGTGAAGTTAAAGAGATCTGTTCCAAAAGAAGACTCTGATTTGCCGGTATGTATGTTCACGTACGTTTATTTTTATTGAAAGTTGAAGGAACCAAAGGTAGAACCTGGTAAGAATTCCCAGGATTATTTTATGTTGGAGTAATAGTACAGTATTTAGAAAGGAGTAGCTGGTTTGGGAGAGACCAGCAGGAAAAAAATGAAGTATTTTTTACTTGTTTGTGGGAAGCTTCTGTGTTAGAGGCAGCTCTGCAGAAAACGTGCATGTCATTGTAAAATGAGCAAGTAGGTAATATGTAAGGTGGTGCTGGTAGCAGGGTCAACTAAAGCAAACAAAAATAACCCTACTTGTAGGTCTGAGAGAGAGGACAGGCTTTAGAGAACAAGAGCAGCCTGGTCTGTTTTGTAGTAGGGGAGAAAAAAGTGGAATGATAACATTTGTAACAATCACACTTGAATGATTAAGACAAGCTTTCATTTGTCAAAGTGAAGGAGGAGATGTTGAAGGAACTGAAGTGAGATGCTGCAAGCTGTAGCATGTGTCCTTAAAGGAAGAAGGCCATCTGTTTGAAATCTCACATAGGAATTGGCAAGCTAGAGGTAGGAATTGGATGAGAAAATCTGGAGAGCTGCCTAGATTGTGGGTCTGAATGAGAGCAACAACAAACCGTGCTAGCTGGAGTGAGAGGACGAAGGTCGAGTGCTCATTTTGAGCCATGGTGATCTTGCTCAGGTACCTGAATTTCTATAAGATGATGAGAAGGATGTGCTGAGATCTTGAACAGGAGGGTGCTGTTCTCAAGTAGAAAACTGATCGCTGATTTGTTAATCACAACACTAAATAGTGACCTCTTTTCTGTAAGTTAGATTCAGCTGCAAACGAATCTAGGTAGAGAAGAGATCCATGTTATGGATGGGGCAGAAGGAGGCTGGTAAGCCGAAGAGGTGAGAGAAGAACTAAAGCAGGATATGTGACTTCAGAAGGGTCGACCTTTGAAAGTGGAAGTAATGGTGCTGAACACAGCCACAAGTTGAGGAGAAAGATGCAGCAGTATTTGAATGTTGGTGAAGGTGTTATTAGGCTAAGTTCTTGCCAGAGAGCAAGGAGCAGAGCCCAGTAATGGGGCAGCTGCAAGGTGGGGATAAGTCTTACATTTGCACTGTATTCATTCATAATACAAATGTATTAAATAAATGCAAGGGCTCTTTTACGTTTCCAGTGAAATACAGGAGTAATTGGAACAAGTCCAGGCTTCAAAGTAGGAAATCGAGGTATATGATCCTGGCTGAACTGCAGGGGGAGCTTTAGAAATGCAACATGCAGTTACACTGTTATATTGACTGAAATTTTCTCAGGACACCACACCTTATTTCTGTTACTTCAGTATTGCCTCATGTAATATTTTTATTCATCCTTGTTTCTTTCTTTCATTTTTTTCCTTCCTTTGCTGTTTTTCTTTCTTTGCTTTTCCCTGCCCTTCTCTCTTTTTAATTCTTACATAAAGGAATGCAGGTGATATCCTTACTGCATAGCTTGGTAGGTTCCTTCAAAACTCTGCTAAACACAAGCACCTAAACATATCCCTGTTCTGAAAGGCAGCTTTAACAACAAGGGTTTTAATTACAAGTGTCACAGCTGTGGCCCTGAATCAAGTTTATGTTGGAGAGGTGTTTCCTACTACCAATACCACTAACTTATTTAGAACTTCTTAATTGGTCAGATCTGAACCCGCAGAGCTTTTGAAACATGCTTGGCATACACCTCTCAGTTTTTTTTATATTTTACTTGAATATTTCACGGACATAATGGTGAACACTTAAGTGACACTATATTACTGACACTTGGAAGCCAGGGCTTCTGATACTTGACTTTCTGTCTTAGCCACAGTTTGTTGTCCGGTTTAGTACAGGTAAGTTCAGTCATATGCCTTGGTTAACGTGGGTCAAAAAAGTTTGAAATTAGGTAAGTGTGTCCAATGGATGTTACTTAACTGTCTGAAATTATAGAATTCAGTATTGAATAATAACACTGGCAGGAAGAAGCAGTACACTTGGCTTATGGCTGAATCATAGAACCATAGAATCATTAAGGTTGGAAGAGACCTCCAAAATCACCTGGTCCAACCATCCCCCTACCGCCAATGTCACCCACTAACCCATGTCCCTAAGCACCACGTCCAGCCTTTCCTTGACTCCAGGGACAGTGACTCCACCACCTCCCTGGGCAATTCTTTCCAATGCCTGTAGCCTATGAAGCCTGGTATATTTTTAGTATAATAATAGTAATGACAACTGCCTTTTCAGTAAAGTGATTGGGTTTTGACTTCCAAGAAAAAATGAAGTTTTTGTGCAGAATAGCACAGAATTATCCTTCTGATTAATTTGTTACAACCTCTCAGTGGCTAAGACACCCAGGACTGCTGTCAGCTGCTACCTCTTTAGCTCCTAAGGAGAAGAGAGATCTCTAGGTCATGCCAAAACTAGTTTTTCAAAATGATCTGGAAAAGTCATGTAGCTGTGTTTATTCTCTTTGTGTGAACTATTAAAGCCCTAATTTCTCAGATATTTTTCTTATTTTAGATGATGAAAGGTATTTATTTCACCGCTTAAATCTCCCATCGTTTTACTTTAGGCTTGCTTAGTGTTTTCTGGCTTCTTGGAGGGGAGGAGTGGGGATTGAAAGAGGCTTCAGCAATTATTTTACATTTTTATATAGGTCATTACAAAGCAAGACCTACTTTTCCTTTTTTTTACTGACATTTTCTGTTTAACGACAGTGAATTGATTTTCTAATTCTGTTGATTATTTTCTTTACACAATCTTATTTTAGAAAGTATTTTAAGAAGACAATTTAAAGGAACTTTAAAAGGGTGTTCTAAAGCTCTAATGTGTGCCTGTTAACTTCTGTCTAACTCATTTAGGGATTAAGGAAAAGCAAAAGATGTATGTGATTTGCGTGTAGTTAAATTAATGGGCTTTATTTCCTTCTTCTCTATCTCTGTGATATTCAACTTTCTCCACAAGATGGCAATAGAAAGCTGCATAGTAGCTGAGTACAGCAATAGTACTAGGTTTGAACATTTCAAGTTAATGATTAATATCAACTTGGTGCAATAGATCTAAGAATGCTTGTATGTTTTCTTCTGTTGCAGAATGACCTAAAGCCTACGGAAGCAAAAAAGAAAATCCAGCATGTTACATGGCCATGAAGTAGCTAGCGGTGCTCCAAACATAAATGTTACTTCCATGTTTTCAAACAGATAAGTCATATTTGAACAGTTTAGGTACTCTTCTTTTTAAACCTTACAGGGATTCAGATTGCTGTGAAGTTTTAACAAGTTTAAAGGTTCCCTGTTGTAAATCTGGAGTCATTATCACCAGTCACCTTAAGAGTGTCTACTATTGTACACCAAACAGTTTATTCCCTCTTTAAAAAGTGGTAATATTACATTACACCAAACCCTCCACCTTTAGTTTTCAAGATTATTATAGTTCATCTCCTGCGTGTCCTTACAAATCACATGCATAAATATTCTTGATTTGTTTTCAGTAAGATTCAGTTCTGTTCCACTTCTAGATAAATAGCTAAAATAGTTATTGATATTCAGAGCGATCCCAGGAGCCTTCTTGGCTTCATGAAGATAGCTAATTTAGATGAGAAAACTGACTATTCTGCTGATAAGCTGTTCTGAGACACTTTTTTTTTTTTCTCCTTTTTGTTGCACAGAACATGAGTGTAGAATTTACAGGGCAGGTTAAGTTGGTAATAAGAGATGAACTATTTAACAGCATTGCTTCAAATTGAAGTTTCTCTTATTGACTTATGAGATAAGAAATGCACAGACGGAAGTATGTTATTAGGCTGTCTGATACGAATCTTTGAGAGGAAGTAGCGAATGGATTAGTGCCATGTTCTCTAATACTCACAGGCATATTTTCTACACATGTAAGTGTAAAAATGTGCCGATATAGCAGATTTGCTTGTTTTCCTGGTTATAATCATGCTCATAAAATATGGGGAAAACCTGTGGAATTCAGGCCAGTGCTTTCTCAGCTTACAAACAGTTGTAGAGGGAAAGGGTCAGGAAGACTAAGTACCACCTTGAGAGCATTAGTGTATGTAGTTGCACTCTTAAAAAATACATATTTTGTTCTCTTCCCTTCATATGATCATTTAAGGTGGATGTTGGTTTTCTGTGAAACTTGAGGTTTTACCTGGATTATTGGTAGTGCCTTATAAGGCAGGCATCCAGTTAAGTTGATGGCAACTTTTTTATTAAATCTCAGTGGCTCAGGATGAAGCCTGATCCATTTTAAATATATGGATGGTAGAAAACAATAGTACTTCCAGACTTAGTAAAACATAAACAAAAAATCTACTTCTGAATCCACTTAGCTAACTCACTAAAATAAGCTGTCAGTAGTGATCTGAAGGCTTGTTTACATTTTTTTTAATTGGTTAGTACTGAAACCAAAAATTGTAGCTTAATTCATTACTGACAGTTGTCCATTCACTGTTGTGACATAAAAGGCACTTCTTGAATGCTGTAAAATGGTAAGAATGTGTGTTTTGAAATATTGTGTGCTGTTTCCCTTTTACTAAACACTTGTGCAGTTTTTGTACTTGAGTACAGCAAACTTTAACGTAATGTACATTTTGTATGTAAAGAGTTGTCTTTTAAGTAGCCTTATCCTATTTAAATAAATTCAATTAAAAGCAAACCAAGTAGTTCTGACTTGTTTTTACGATGTAATTAGACCGGTCCATTTTATGCAGTTACATTTCAGTGGAATTCAAGTGACTGGAACTTAAGAAATACTTAGAGTAGAAGGCTCCATGGCTACTTTTGAGTTTTAACAGTGTTTTTTTACCACGTGAAGTGTTGCTCCTTGCACTAGTGTAACTGGCAGGAGTTCTGTTTTCTGGGTGGCTTCTTGGCAGTAGTTTAGAGCCTAGGTTTTATTTTGTTGTAGTTCCAGTTGCTGGAAGAGTATGTGTGTGTGTCGTACCGTTAAGGAGTGCTTTGCAGAGTTGTACTGGAATGACAGCCTGATGCTGCCATTGCATGGTAAGAGTCTTGTTTTAAGGCTCCTGCGCTTTCCAGCTTTGCCACATTTCACCTACCTTTCCCCAAAGCTGGGACCATTTTACATGCTGCTGTAACCTTTTTTGCAGGGTGCAAGCCATGCTCTTCTTACTGCCCTATGCTGCTGCTTTAGATAGCAGCAGTCCTTCTCTCAGCAAAGTACTAGCGTGGAGCTGCAGTGTGCTGGGAGACCGGCAGCACCCCAGAAGAGGCTAAAGGAGGTGGGCGCTCTCTGGCTTTAGGGGGTGTGGATGTAAGGATGGATGTTCTTGGCTGCAGCCTTCATCACAGAACGAAGTCACTACCGGACAGATTTTAATTATCTGGTGAGATCAGGTTAGGAGGGTGTGCACTTCAGAAATAGCAGACAGCAAAGTTCTTCAAACTGTACAGGAAACCAAGTCTGATCCAATGCAACTATGTAGCTTGTTGAATTAATGAGAGAGGAACAACCTGTGACTACTGCACAGGTGGTGCAAAAAAAGATGAATTTAAGAATGGTGGCAGGAACTAGGAGCAAACTTCCCTTCCCCAGTTACACGCAGCAAGTACTCTCTAATTCTGCTTTGCACATTTGAAGATCATTGAATCACAGAATGGTTTGGGTTGGAACCCCATCCTGTCCCATGGGCAGGGACACCTCCCACCAGCCCAGGTTGCCCAAAGCCCCATCCAGCCTGGCCTTGAACACTTCCAGGATGGGGCATCCACAGCTTCTCTGGGCAGCCTGTGCCAAGGCCTCACCACCCTCAGAGCAAAGAAAGATTCCCGTTGGAAAAGTAATGTTACTTTCCTCCTCTTCCATGATGCAAGCAAATTCCATGGGGAAGGTTTACTTGGTTAGTTCATTGCATAATATGGCCACGTTGTGTTTTGGGAAGATGCTTATCATCCCGTGGATTGTGTCATCTTAGTTTTTATTGCTGTTGTAGCAAACATGTAGTAGAAATGATGCTAGAGAAAAAGGTATTACAAATTACATAATAAAACAAGTCCCAGTCAGAAGATAAACTTCTGACCTTTGCAAAGATAAATGTTGTTTGAATTTTTTTTAAGCGTGATTGCTGGAAAGAATACTTTGGTTTTGAGTTCAGAGCCTATGAACACACTTCTATCAGTTGCAATCAAGTCAGTATTTTCACATAGTTTGGTTTTGCTGATAACTTTCCCCGTGACTGCAGTTAGTAGAAGACTGCTGTATCAGCAGGGCTTGTACAGGGATTGTTTGAACTCCACAATTTCATAGTTGACTTGGGCATGCAAAAAGGGTTGTGTCTGTGTGGCTCTTACATCATGTTTCTTAAGACTGAAAGCAATTTATTTGTAAATACCTGGTGTGTAAATGCAGTTAAACCATGGCAACAGCTTTGTTTTAAATGACTTTATTTTGAAAAATACAATGTGCGGTGTAATGTCGACTAAATGTAATACTGACACTGTCAATCAGAGCTTGTACTTCACACGATGATCAGCTAGTCATGCAATAAAATGTGTATGTTACGAAGCACTCCCACTTCAACTGTTTTATCGTTATCTCTTTACGACATTGCACAAATCCTTGTACATTAACACACCCTCTACGCCTGTAGTCTTCCTACGTACTTGACAGCACACACTAGTCACATAGCTCAAGAACACTGAGGTGAGACCACGGCCTTATTGAAATTGAGTGGTGGTTGCCATTAATTTCAGCAGGCTGGGGGCTTCACCCTGAATACCCATCTATGAATTTATTGCGTGCGGCCATTGTAATCACTGAACTGTTTCACTTGCTCATAACTTAACTCAGATGCTTAAACTGGAATACTTAATGGGAAAAAAAAAAAAAAGTGTAGTATGTCAGTAACACCCAAATGGTTTTATATCTCAGGTTTTGCATTAGTTTTAGTTAGCTACAGAAATCTTAAACACCATCACTGCTACTAGAGATTCTGAAGTTGTTTTCCCTCTGTACTTGCAGAGTTTGAGTAAGAAGGTTAAGTGATGTTAATAGTATAGCGAAACACGGAAGGGCAAAGCTAGCTCCAAACATCTGTGTGTTTCAGGCTATAAATTGCAAGCGCGGCTTTCTGCCTCTCTTCCCTGCCTCTTATTTTGAGCTTTAAATATCCTTTCCACATTCAGGGCAAAGGATGTCATCCCTTTCTGTTAGGAAGCCACGGCCCACTAACGAGAGAGAACACTTCTTACAGTTAAAGCAATCATTATGCCACTGCCGCTCTTCAAACGAGATGTACTTGGTTCCTCCGAGACCTGTTTGGAAACCAAAAGCATTCTGTTACAGGGGAAGAGTAGCGCGTTAGCCATTAAGTGATGCTATTTCAGACTCCACTTCTGGATAGCTGTGGACGTCTGACATACAGCGGTGAAAAATGCCATTATGCTGAACCTATTTCTGTTTGTTGCTGTGCTAATTTTGTCACCCTTGCTCTGGAACAAGAAGGATTTTCATCCTTAAGCAGTTCTGTTGCTTTCAGCTGAGTTAGTGAGCTAGACCGTTGGTGTGGTTATGGATGGTGGCAGAAATGAACTTTTAAGGATTGGCTCAGCCCTTAGCTGACAGCAGGATGGCACTACAATGCAGAGCAGAAGAAAAGCAACTGCATCTGAATTACAGAAGTCTGGTGGTTATTTACACAACATTTATGATGTCTGGGTAAGTGAATCTTGTTTTGTGAAAATGCATTAAGTTCTTTAGAAAGGAAGTCTTACTTCCTTTCCTTACTTAGGAAGGCTACTTCACGACTTGATTCACAGATTTCAGGGAGGGTGCCTCAAGAAAAGAAGGTTAGCAAATGACAAAAAACATTCAAAAGTGTGAGGCTGTGGAGGTTGTTATGGGGAGTACAGAAGTTGTACAGAAAAAAAAAAAGGGGCTAATGTCTCTTGTAATAGTAATTATTGCTTAACCTTAATGATAAGCAATTTGAATATTATGCAGAGGGATTGAATAGCTGAAAGTTGATGAAAGGACTCAGTTGGGCATCCCTCTTACTTGAGAGGGTTTTTTGGGGTGTTTGCCATTAGTAATAACATTAGAAAAAAACAGCATGAAAGAAAGGACTGCGATATTCAGAAGAGAAATGCCTCTGAAGTGAACGGGTAACAACAAGCAAGGTGTTATGCACTGACCTTTCTAGGAGATACGCAAACCAGCATCTACAAGTGTGAGGTAGAGCAATATTATCATGCGAAAATGATTCAGATATAACTCAGATATGCAATCTTGGTGTTAAATGCTGATTACAACATGTAGGAGGTTACAATTTTATGCTAAGTATTTCACAGGTAAAGCCATAAGCAGTTGATCTTTTGACTACCATTGTACTGGAAAGCCTTGTAATTTCCCAGCTGCTGTCCTGGGAAGCAATACTTTGCTACAACATGAGGTATAACCCAGTTAGAAGCTACTGGTAGAGAGACTGTTGTTACGGAGGTCAGCGATCCCTCTCCCGAGCACAAGTGAAATGCCATACAAAACATGGATATCCCACTACCTGCATAACTCTGTTACTGTGCATCCACCATGGTTCATGAAAGTCAGGTGGAAAGGAGAAAACTTCAATTTAATGACCTCTTCCACTTTTTATGAGGCACTTGGAAGGCATGGTAAGTATTTAAGTTCACGAATCCTAAATTGTGTAGTGTCTTGATTCTCTCAAGCTAGTCAGAATAAGTTAACGAACCATTTTTAATATCAGAAGCAGTTCATCAGAAAAAAATGAGATAATTTTTCAGTGACTCGCCACGAGGGACCTACCACTGATGGGGTTTGTGCATCCAGCACACTTTTTGGCGTAAAGGTTGCAGAAGCAGCTCAGGCAATACGCAAACTCATCCCTGGAGGTAAAGCGTTGTCCGGACAACTGCTTCTTGCATCCAGTGCAGACAAAGCACTCCTTATGCCAGGGCTGCTCCCGGTAAGTAACGCCTCCTGAAGTGATAGCCTGTTTATGGGAAGTAAGACAAAGTGTTTTCTTGAGGGTGGCAGCTTTGTATCTTGGGTAAAGAGGAAGAGCGATGAGGTTTTTGTGGGTGGGGGGAAGGAGAAAAAGGCTTAACAGCAGCAAAGCATAATTTTGGCTGAATTTAACCTTGAGAAGAACATACAAGTGATTCATTGTAATTGCCCCGTTTATACAAAGAAGCCCTATGTATCACTCTGAATTGTGCTCTTTGTTTTTGAAGCTGGTCTTTGTAGGTCTTTTTTTTAAATTCATGTGCTAGGATTTGTCTCATTTCTGTTCCTTCACCTGTCCCATTCTTCATAATGAAAGAACTACCTTGTGTGTTTTAATTTTCCCCTTATTTCCCTTGGCAAAGATTGCTTTATTTCAATTTAACCTGAAATCTTTTCTTCCTGATTCTCCATAATTTGTCTGGGCTTTTTCCTCTTATAACTAGACATTGCCTACAATAACAGCTCCCCTGGCTTTAGACAAACCAAACTTCTTTTGACTCCTGAGTGTTCCTAAAAAGCTGTAAAAATGGTCACTTTAATTTCATTTCCTGCCTTCACAAAGGGGAGATTCCCTGGTAAATCCATCTTCTGTGTGGTCATGCAATTTAATATGTGCATTCATCTGTCTTTGCCTCTTTCCAAAGTATTTAGGAGCTTGTTCTCAAACGGAGTTAAAATGAGACTCTAGGAGGGAGATTTAAGGTATGAAACTCCTATCCATCCACCAATTTTTTGAAGCTTCTACAAAGTAGTAAAGGTAATTAGATTTATATTCAGACAGAAGAAAGGAAAACTTGAGTAAATGTTGTCCCTGGTGCAGGATGGGAGCTGAAATTATATCATCTCTTGAAATCAGTTGATTTCGAATCTTTTAACACCCACCCACTCACTCCCACACACAGAAAAATATGATGTTCTGTCTAATTGGACTTAAAATGTGACAGGGCTCAATCCCTTGTGTTTTAGGTGAAGAAAATAAGAGCACTACCTTCTTGCACTGGACGCACTGCATAGCAAACTGCTTTTCGTAGCAGGGTACACAGAAGTTTTGATTGTCTTTCGGGATGAAACTCTTTGTCCCAATTGGCTGTTGACAGCGGTAGCAGATAAAGCAAGTCTCGTGCCAGCTGTTGCCTTTATATTCCATCTTCCGAGTACCTGTAATGAGACCAGAACACAAACTGAATTTCTGGCTGAGACCAATGCAGTTTGTAACTCTTCTTCAGTGGCTGGCTGTCAGGGAATAAGCAGTGCAGCTATGAGACAGAGGCTAGCTTATGTTGTCAAGGTATGGGGTACCAGTTTAAGATTTTGGACAGTAAGAGGTTCTCCTTAAAAGAAGAGAGACGTTTACTGTTAATCCACTTTTCTGTCTGTTGACACGATATCAAGTTCTTAGGAGACTAACGAGCTGTTTGTGTGTTGGCTAATGATGAACCACACTAATTCCTTTGCCAACTCTCCTCACCCCAGTCACCACAGGGTGAAGTTTTACCATTTTCCTTTTCTCAAATTTTAATTCCCCTTTGTTTACCAGTATCTTAACTTTATTTTTCTTTTTTTTTGGTCTCATTAAATTCTGCCCATACTTCAGCAATTTTGTTTTTTAAAGATCTCACTTGCAGCAATGTAGTAAGTGCACTGTTACTCATCTTTGTGCCTGATGCTTGAGTATTTCTGACCCTTTTTGTTAATGGACACCTTTTAAGAATTATGCACTCCCTGTGCTGGTAACTCTTTATATCATACCAAAAGGAATTCTTGGACGAGTGGCATCCTGGGAAAAGATATAGATGCATGTTTTTGGAATAGCCAAGAATTATATTTACACATTTTTAGCTGTTCATTATTTGGGTTTGTATTATCACTGAAACACAAGGCAGGGGGAGCCCTGTTTGTTACCCACTAGATTGAAGTCAGTGGGAGCTCAGTTTGCAGAAGGCCTGAAAGATCAAGCTTGTAATTATTTAGTATTTAATGGGCTTGTCATTATAATGCTTTATTAAATCTTAATTGTACGTTTAGTGGGGCAAAGCAAAGGACAAGAGTAGCATCAACAATCTCCGTGAAGGGTATCCAGCCTCTTGCTGGTTCTTTATAAATGAATTATATTCCAGTTGGTGATCAGAGTAACATGGAGTGCTATACGAACAAACTTTAAAAATAGTAAAAAAATAAAAATAAATATTTCTCATCTCAGATAGAGATGCTTATACTGAAAAATGGATGTCTATCTGCTTTTATATATCTTTGCTGTTTCTTATTTATATGTCCTACGCTCTCATCAAACCCTTATCAAAACACCTTAGGTGTGCAAATAAAGTTGTGGTTTTGAGCTTTTGTCTAGGATGACTGGTGCGAGAATCAGCCAAGGAAAAAATTTACTGCAAAAAGTAACTGGTAGTCATTATGGAACATGCATATGGATTATTCAAATTGCCTTTTAATATTTTATTGCTGGACCAATACTCCTTCCACTTTAAGCCCTCAAATCATCAATCAAATCAATTAAAAATCAAGTGCTGTCCTATTGTCATGTGCAAGTGAGTCTTTTTCTGTTTACCTGTTTTTTTTTTTATACCTTTTATGCTCAAGAAAGACCTTACAGATATTTTGACCTATTATTCATTTTTTATTGCAGAATCTAAATTTAGAGTATTTTCCTAAAACAACTAAACTGAGAATTAAGTAAACTGTGTGTGTCCTCTGATCTTCAAGCATGGAAAGCCAACTGAGACAGAGTACAAAGGTGGGATTGGACAGAAGAGTTGTCCAGCCATCAAAAGCCTTTTAATGAATGCTTCTAAAGAGAATTGTAAATCCCATTAATAAAACTACTAAATGAAATAGATACTAGTTTTCAAGAACAATCCGTTTCACACACATAAAAATTCTAACAAGATTCATTATGAAAACTATGGGTTCTGGTCATGGAAATAACTTAGGATGCAACTATATCTTACAAAGTTCATCATGTCTTAGCAGAGAGAGTCATGGAAAAAAACATTTGTCACCACAAATATTGCCAAGATTGGGTTTGATGTTTAACCAGATCTTTCCTCAGTCCCAAAAGTGGGTATCCTAACCTGGCATAATAGTCTTCTTGCACTCATTACATTTGGAAGAGTATTCATTGGAGTAGCAGTCAGTGCAAAGTAGATGTTCCTCTTTAGCGGCAAAAGGCTTGTCCACCAATGAATTCTTGCACTGGAAGCAGTGAAAGCAGGTTTCATGCCAGTGGCGGTCCTTGTAAGACAGATCCTATAGAAATCCAAAACCACAGAGTGAACAGAACGAACAATTTGCACAACTGGAAGCTCAGAGAATGTAAATGTGTTCAGATCTGGATCACAGCCAGGAGTTAGGGCTTATTCCCACAGCTCAAGAAAACAGCATGTTCTAATGAAGGTGAACTTATTTTGCCATGATTACCAAAAGCAGCTGATGACAACTGTCAACCCTCTCTCAAATGAAGGTCAATTGAATTAAATTTCAGTTCAGTTAGGTATTTCCTCTGAGAATAAAGTCCTGGTTTTGAGTCAGGTTAGAACTTGTTAACTTTAGCAATATAACAACTCCCCCTATTTGTCTTAAGTATTTCCAATTTCTAGGTCATTTTATAGCTGTTCGTTTCTGGACTGAAATCCCTTTCCCTTTCTGATAGTTCAACAGATTTACACCAAGGCATGTACGTGTGTGTGCTGCAACTGATTTTTACCAAGTCTTATATTTCTGTTTCAAATGTAAATCAGGTGCATTGCTGGAGACTGAACAAACACTCTGGAAGATGAGACCACACCGTACCTGTAGCTTCTGATCCAGAACACTCCTGACCAAGGGATTAGCACCATGGAGCACCTAAGTATTTAAAATATCTCTCCAGTGGTACTTTTTAAAATTAAAACAAAACAAACCAACACCAAAAAAGTTCTTCTAAGAACTATGACTTAAAGGTGTAGTACATTGAGTCTTTTAAAATTCAAAGTAGTCTAATCAAGTAACATTTAAACAGTGTTTTTGGGAATTCAGACAAAATGAAGCTCAGATCATTGCAAGAATGGATATCTACCCCTAAATATGTAGGCTTCAGTTTGAGGCAGGACTGTGAGGTGTGTTCGTGTTGTCATGAGTAGGAAATATAAAAATTCAGCAGAAATAATTTGTCAGGTTCAAGCTCAAGAGCTGCTATATATTAATTAGAAGCACAGAATTGCCCTGGTTAACTGAAGGAAAGGAATGAGTTTTATATCTTTTTATTTTTTTCCCCTAATTGTATAAAGTGGAATGGAAACAATAGCTTGTGTCAGACCTACTCTGCTCCATGTAAGCATAGTCACAGGTGACTCCAAACACGCAATCTTAGCCCAGAACAAACAAATACTGTGGATTTAGGTTAGCCTAAAATAGCAACATGTTATGTCAGCAGGATCCTTGTTCTCAAAAATAGCTAACAGGAAACACTGAAATAGTTTTTGCATAGCTCAGCGGATGCGTAGTAATGTGCTAAACTATAGTAACTTCAGAAGAATTTGCGAAATGAAGAATCTCTCTTTGGACTACTGAGCTGCTCACCTAAATTTCTTAGGTCACTGTGAGTAACAAGTAGTGTCCAATACGTCTTTTGTCTCTGAGAATGCAGCCCGAGAGAGAGTATCTAAGCTTCCTGCTGTACAGCTTTCTGACAGTTGTTTACTCAGGTTGTCTATTTATTTCAAGGAAATCTTTTTGAAACAACCCAGATTTCTGACCAGAAAATCGTAGACTTTTCTAATAGCAAAATTAAAAAACTAACAAACAAACAAACAAAAAAACCCACATCTTGTTTAGAAGTTATTTAACTTTTTTTCTTCTTTAAATTAAGTTGAATAGCCTCAATCTGATCTCAAAGGAGAAAAATGTTTTCATCAGAGAAATATAACATACAGCCAAGAGCATTTTCCAAAATAAGAAATTTGCCTGCAAGAAAACAGAATAACAGATCTGTTTTTCTTTCTCTTGTAACAGGATAGATTCCTTTTTTTTTTTTTTTTTTTTTTTTTTCCTCCCATTTTCTGCCTTTCTCCATATTTTGCAGTATTCTGCAAGCTAATTTTTATACCCCAAACTCTCACACTGATATTTCCTTTCATTTTGCCTTGTTGAATCAATAAAATTATACCATGCAGAAGGTCTGTTTCCTGTTGCAGGGGAATAATGAAGAAAAGGATTAGCTTTTGCTGATGCAATGTTTAATCTTTGTATCGATCACGATGGCAGATTGTATGGACACTAGTGGAGCAGGTCACAGTACCAGACACTTCATCATAGCAAAGTGATGAGTCACAGCCACAACCCAAAGCAAGCAAGATCCAGACTGGTGCAAATAATCTTTAGCTAGCTTGGATGATTGCAACAGCTGGTGTCATCGAATGTGGGGGATGTTTAGGATGTCTGGGTTGGACATGCCTGCAGCAGAGCATTGGCCAGGTGAAATGGTTATTGCTTTCTTTCTCTGAATCTGCCATCTGAAGCAGGGAAGTTCAAGGTACTGATGAAACAGTTTGTGAGTTGTTTCACGGTTGTTCTTAGGTCAGTGCTACGAAGTCGGTGGATATCAGGTTTTGTCTATGTCAGTACATTGCATATCCAACTGGAGCTGTTGGTGTGCACATAAATTACAGATTTATCGATCTAGATCAGATTCTACACTGGAGAAGCTGCATCTGCAAAGATGACTTCAAGCTTGTCTGACTGTTAGGCTGGTGCTCAGTTAAGCTGAAAGAGCATTAGATTTACTCGAGGTTAGGCTAGCTGACAGGAACATAAACAAATCTGTTCAAGCAGAAGACACAAGTGATTTACTTGTAATTACTGTTTATTGCATGGATTTCCAGGAAGAACTAATAAAGACATTTACTATTGTGGACTCACAACTAGAGTGCATCCTTAAAATACTGATGAGTGTGACTTCTCAGCTGCTTTATGCAGCTTGAAAGAAATGAGTCCCTGATGCGACGTATTTTAACTAGTTTTTAATGAATCCTCTTATGTTTCCTAAAAGAAATCTGGCGATTGACTTTTTACCATCAATCTGTGCATCTGGCTATGAAAACTGACAGCCACGTGCTCTCGTCAGATAAAGCACACACAAGCACAGATAACAGCCTGAAGAATTACCACAGATTGACATTTCAGAAGTGGAAGTGTGTTTACATACAGAGAGATGCATGCACACAGATGCCTGTGGACTTGGTCTGTCCCGGGCAAGTGTTTTGCAGCTGAGGAGCAGAGAGCTGCAAACTAGTTCCAGATGTGCTCCCAGTGAAAACAAAGGGGGAGGAGGGCAATGCCTGCCTCTGAAGAGCTACAATAAATCCTGCAGCTGAATTTGCAGGAAGAAATATTTAGCACTTCATTCAGTTATATTTCTTCTGAATGTGAAAAATAATAATTCCCTTATCTGATTTGCTTGAGTACAAACATAACTAGATTAATGAGACCTGAAGCTACTCAGATTTGAATGTGTACATCTCTCAGCTTGATCTGAGAATCTGCTTCTTGAAAATTTCAGCTCAGTGCTCCTTGGGGGGACCAAATGAGTGGCAAATTCTGGGATGTTTCTCCAAGAGACATCAGAGTGAGCCAAGAGTTGTACACATGCAGATGACTGACAGTAGGAACATGGCATGAGGAAAAACTAATGTGGACCCTATCTGTATCCAAAGCTTTTTAGTCATCTCTTGCAAAATAGGTTTGAAACTACAGTTTTGAAAAGCCCTCAGGTGCTTTTCAAACAATTTTACTTTCCCTGACTTTCATCGTGCCATCTCCAAAGAGAACTTTGTCAGGATAGCTGTTTTCAGCCCCTCATATCCTACAAATACATCGTGTCTTAGACCTTTGTAGGTCTAAGCAACCTTAAGCCATTGTGAATTACCTTTTCTCCTGAACTGGCTCTCAACAGGGACCCAACAAGAAGAAGGAGACTAGAGGCATCATTACCAGAAGGATAACTGTATATGTTTGTTCATAAATGAAAAGCACACATCAGACTTTCTTACTAGTGACAATGCTATTTTCAGAAGGATAAGCAGGGAAAATGGGGTACTCCAACAAATCTCTGTACAAATTATGGTCATGCACACACTGTAACAGAACATTTTAGTTAATTCCCCATCAAGACTGTATTTAGAAAAGGTAAAATTAAGCAGCACTCTACTGAAGCCAGCACCGTAGTGATATGACAAGAGATGGATGGTCTCTGTCACCATTCCTCTTCATGAGAGCGAGTCTGATACTCAGCAATGCACAGAGGAAGTGTTGCAACACAGAAGAAAGTTTAAAAATTAGGACAACTTTTCACCCTTTCCTGATCCACGTCATTAGATGCTATATTTTTTGTTTAGTTTATATGTAAGACTGACCCTTTTGACTTATTTTTGGCCTATGTGCTGCCAAAGTAGTTTATCTCATGCTCCACTTTTAATTCTCACATTTTATGGAGGGAATTTTCACCCTCTCCTGCTTGCCAAGGCCAGCTTGTGGTCTGCATTAAGCACTTGATTACTGGAGGTATTTCCTGTATTTGTGATGGTTGCTGTGCCAGAGGGCCTGCAAAGAAACTATTAAAAAAAGGCAAAAATCAACCAAAAGTCACATTTAAGCAGTTAAGCAAATGAGAACATTATGGATGGATTTCCAGAAAGAAGCAAGGAAACAGTGGGCGTAGGGAGCATTCACCAGGGACACGGGCATCAAAATGCCAACCTCTTCTGCTTAAAAGGAGCAAATTTCTGCTAGGACCTGTTGGCATATGGAGGATGTGTAATAGCTGTGAGAGACATGGCATCGTGTTTTTCAACTGTCTGTCTGCCAGTGCCTCCCACCACTCAGTATATGAAGCTTCAGTGTAACCCAGGGGAGATGATGCTATGCACCAGTGCTGAAACACAGCAAGAAAGACACCACAGTAGTGCTGGAGCTGGAGAGCTGGCTGTCTCTTTGTCACCACCCGTTTTGCTTTGGTATAGCCCTTTCAGCTGCAGGAGAGTTGCTGCTGGGTGGGAGGGCTGGTTAGGGGATTGCTCCTGACCACTAAGAGGAGAGAGATTCTGTTCACTGTTTTTCTGCTGTCTTTTGTACAGTAATTTTCACAATGATAAGTAATCATTTACAATCTAATCAAAGCTAATTCTTGCTTTGCACCTAATTTTGCAGATAAGTGTTCATTCTTTGGGTATCGGGAGCTCTGAGAATCTTAATCCTAGTCTTTAGTCTCAAATTTTGCAGGTCCTAAGAAACAGCCATAGACTAACCAAGAAGTAATTCTTTGCAGGGTGAAATGAGGAGCATCCCCACTGGAGCTGAGATCTAATTTCAGCTCTTTTCAGTGCAGAGAAACAGTGGTGGCCAAGAAGGGACTTGCAAAGGAGGATCTGAGGTGAGAGCTAGTTGGGGCTTTTCAGTCTGTCCTGTGGATGGATGTAAGGGTGGGTGCCCCTGGAGGACACAGAGGCTTGGATGCTACCCTTCTGGATAACATTTTCACTTTATAAAGCTTTAGTTCTAAGTTTTACAGCTGAATAAAGGCTATGTCAGGACAGCTAATATGTATGGAGTCTACTTTGTACCTGTAGTAAGCATACTGGTTTTATTCCCAAGCATGACATGTTTTGACTGTACTGCAAATGCAGTGTGTGAAAAGATATATACATATATATGTATATGTGTATATATCTATTATGTGTTTAGATGCTTATGTGTATATATATAGCTTAATAAGGAGAAGAAACATGATTTTTGTGACTTTGTGTTTCCTGGTTCAATTATGCTCAATCATGGAAAAACTTTGACTGAAACTTGTGGCTGAGAAACCTTTAAGGGCTTTCTCTTAAATGTATTCTCTAGAGTCTGTTACTGTACTTGAAAAACTACTCTAGTTTTCCTCTCAATGGGAATATTATTCAGATCTCTTTTTTAATACTCACAACATATTTCATTTGCAGAAGACTCAAAGAGCTTAGGGACATTTAGCCATTTGTTAAAATTTGCTTAAAATTGGTCAGCAGGTTGAAAGGCTATAGCATAGAGGATTATTTGAAGGCACACACAGCAGTCATAGAAACGAACAACAACAAAAAAAAAGATGCATTTTTTTCTGGTACACTGTTAATTTCTTTAAGAAATCTTTATTTACTATCTTTTTGTTTTGGTTCTCCACATATAGTTTTGGTCCTTTACATATAAAAATATTCTTGTATTGCAGAAAATTATTGTTTTGTTGTTGTATTTGTTTTATCTGCTATTAGAGTGTGTTTTGCTTAAAAATACAGAAATGAAGTATATCGGATAACACCCACACTCCCTAAATCCATAAATTTGGGTTGAAAAGTTCAGCCTGATTAATTCCTGAATACTTTGTCCGAGATTTGTTGAAGCCAGTCCAAGTTTTGAAATTCTTGAATATCAACACATGGAAATATCTTCTCAGGGGATTAGAAGGAGACCTTAAAACAAAAGCACATTCTAGAATGGGGCAGAAATATTTTGCTTTTCCAGGTCAGGCCAGCTGTATTTTTTCTCTAATCTGCATATTTATGAGCTGTAGGGAAATTGGCAGTTTTATAGCCTCTTATGGGTTATTGCCAGTTCTCTGTCATGATGGCCAAACATTTTCACCTTTTTAAGGCTTCCGAAAGGGGCTTTCCCACCCATTTTCCAATAGGGTAGGATAGATAAGTTTGGAAGAGAGAAGAAATCAAATTTTCCTGATCTGGATAAGCATATACTTTTATATTTCTGAGTCTTTGAAGTAACGATAGTGTGGTAGTACCAGCAATATGAATTAATTTATGTTCCTAGAGGTATGGATCAACAATGAAGGAAATAAAAGAATCCTATGGCCATGCAACGTAAATCACTGTTTTAATGTAAACCCATGCTGCCAGTGAAACTCTTGGCCAACTTTGAACAGGTCAAATTTGTGCAGGGAGGGCGTACGTAGGATGAAATCCATCCATAGCAGTCCAACCATCACTTCACTGGATGCCTCAAATATCATCTGTCTTCATTCAGTCAGAGTAAAACTGGTGTGAACTCCACTTCTTTGGAGTAATTTAAAAGGAAAATAGGCAGTCACACCTCATTTAGAACAGGTACGTGTTGCCATGTGGTGTATAGCTCAAACAAGTGAGACCTCTGCTCTTTCCTATGTAATCTTTAGTTAGGTTCCACTATCATTATTCTCCATTTAGAAGTCTAATTGTGTTCTGACTGACTTATTACTTTGGTCAGTGTGAGCCAAATTTTTGTGGTCCATGAGTTGGCATCTTTTTCTGAGTGTATCTTGCCTCTTGATGACAATTAATTGTGGTCACTGCAGAGACAGCAGCAGCTTAGCTCCGTCCCATCCAAAGGCAAGAAAAATTGGTTGCTGCCACCTTTACAGGTCCTAGCTGGTCCCAAGGCCAGTTGGGCTCTCTTAATGAGTTAAGGAGACTTTCTGTCATCAGATCATCCCATGGCTTAAAGGAAGAGGGGTGCTTTTCAATTTCTATTAACATGTTTTATAATAGAGTCTTACCATTGGAAGTGACGAAAAACAGACACAGGGGTCCAGAAAAAAAACACTTTTTCACCAAAAGAAAACCCTACATAACCATCAAGATAAACTTATGGGTCCTTCTAGCTAATATCACCATGCTTCAGACACAAGGCTTCCACATAAAGACAGCGTTCTCCATCCTAAATAATAAAGTAAAATGTCAGTGATGTATTACCTTTGGAAAAAGGTCACTAAATTTAACCTGTTAACTTTGGGGAATACTGAAGAATTACATGTGTTTTTAACATCAAATATTTTCACCTGAAAACCCTTCTGGTACTTTAAATTGGGTCTGTTGCTGCTCAGAGCAGGACTCCTCTCAACCTGTGCATTATGCCCTCCAGCTATATAAGGCCCTGGGCAAACTGAATTAACAAACATCTGAAAGTTTGTTGCTCAACTCTGTTTTAAGAGGTGCGATGCACCCTCCGTTCCTGCTGGTTCCAAAGAAGTGTCTAGCACTTTGAGGACCAAATCGTTCATTCATTACATCAGTGAATTAAGCACTCAAGGATGAGCCTAACATTTCTGTGTAGAGTGAGGGATGTGCTCGCAGCTGTGGGGTAATACATTACTCTGCCAAGATTTCCATGATGAGACACAACTCTGCCGTACCTTGCAGTCAGCGCCAATAGGTTTTTTGCATTCCTCACAGGTGTTGGAGTAGAGGTTTTCGTAGCATTTCACGCAGTAGGGGCTGTCCTCCCTCAGGATGTACTTCTTGCCAAACAGGGACTCTTTGCAGTAGTGGCAGTCAAAGCGTTCGGTCATGTTGGTGTCTGGAGTCCAGCTATTCTGCCACAAAGACAGAAACAGGCATTTAGCAGACTAAGCACGTTGACCCAATCCCCCAAGAAGGCTTTATTATCAATTCCAGTTTATCAAATTCAAATTTCAATCAGATAAATCAACACAATAGAAGAAAACTATAAATCTTGTGGCCCTGGACAAAGACCGTAGCCCATCTATTTTAACCACCATTGACATGTCTTTGACCAGAGCTAGTGTTAGAGACCAGAGAAAGGAAAATGGGTAAGTCGTGATTGTGAAGAATTCACATGGGATTCCTAAGGAATATCGAGTAAGTTTGACCAAGGCCTAATGCAAGACGTTGTCTCTGTAGGGGATGGAGGAAACCAAATATCTTAAGAGGATGAATCAGCTAATCTCCAGAAGGACCAGCATCTCTTCTGTAAGGTGAGAAGTTTTGCATTGCTGGTAGACTTTAGTCATGCAGGGGCTATCTAACACCATTGCCATGTGCTTCTGCACTTTCCTTCTCTGCATTCTCTATAAGCCCATGGCAAACAGTCATTGCCCTGCAGAGAGCCATTACCCCTCCATCTCTGCTAATATGTGGGACTGTGGGTGCTCTTAGCAGCAGGAGCTGGGGGGGGCAGCAATTGTGTGTCTGAGTCTTCTCTGATGCCCCTGAATGAGTTATCCAGATGCTGTGGTTTAGTGGGACACAAACAAGAGCTAGCTACCCTGGTTAAACCAAATGTCATGTAATGTTTATGGAAGCAAAAAAGCCACTAGAAGAAAATGCAAAAGGTCATCTTGTCTGAATCAGGGTCACTTGCTATTTTTTCCTCTGGTCTTGTTATGTCTCCAGTATATTTTGGATGCACACACAAGTAACAATGACATGAATGTCTTTGATTACTTGCATGAATGTTCATTACTGCCTGGGACAATTTATTTTGAGTCTGGGTTTAATTGGAATCATCAGCTTCTTAGCCTGAGGCTCTCAGTGTGTGTTACACCTGAAATCTGCTCAGAGGTTACTGCTGGAGCAGGACATAGCCGCCTGTTTAGGAAGGGGAATTTCCAAGGCAGAAAGCACATTCCACCTGTACTGCATGACCTTCACTGCCTGCCAGGCCTGGGCTCCCCGTTAAGCCAGATTTGGTCTATAAAGCCTTAAATGCTTTGGGTACTAATGGCTTAAGTGGCTATCTCTGTCTTTCACACACAAGTGATGTTCACAGCAGCCGCAGTGCTTTTGCCAACTTTAGCCCTCACTTTTAAACAAAAAGTTGTTACTTGCTTAGTGTTCTTGGCGTGGGTTCCTTGATCCTGGAGTTTGTCCTCTTCTTTTGGCTGGAGGAGCCACCCTTAGGGCATTCTGAAATTCTTAGTTCTCCTCCAGGATTTTCAGTTCTTATTATACTGTATCCCCTGTGGCTGGTGTTTGATTAAGGTTGTAGGGTGGTCCGAATGGGCAAAGTTGGATTTGGTGGCTGGAAGGCTTTCTATTTTGGATGATCTGTCAGCTGCTGAATTGTGTAGTTATTCACTAAGCCTAAGAGTGAGAGCTTTTGTATGTGTGGTACAGGCACATGATGGCTCAGCTGCTGGGAAGCCTTCTGAGCTCCAGGTGACTGCTAAAGGAAAAGGACAGGGAAACTAATGAACACCCCAAAGTGCTTGGAACACAAATCCTGGCAGCTGGTCATCCGTGCTATGACCTACTCAAAAGGAGCAGCAGTGCAGCTGTTTTCACTCTACAGGAGCTGTGGAAAGCACTAATTAACTTCCTTATCCAAAAGGAAAGCTAGGAGTACGCTAGGTGCTCTTGGTCCTTGGAGATTAAAGAGCACCATAGGGATTGATAACGAAATGATGGAAAATCAGAGGAATTACACTGGAGAAAGAAGTGCAGAGACTACCCGAAGTTCACCTGTAGCCCATCTCCAACAGCAGTGGCTAGCAAAGACAGCAGAAGGAAAGAGAGCAAGAAACAGGGCTGGCACAAAGGTGTATTTCCTTCATAACTTCCTGCAGGTTAGTCTCCTCTTCAAGTGGAGGTGAAGTCTTTGCCACAACATTTAGTCGGTGTTGGTAGATTTATTTTCCCCTCCATTTTGAGCCCATTTACATTCCTAACCTACGTAACACGTTTGTACTTCCCATGAAAGAAATAGAAAGGACTTAACTTGCTTCAAGCAAATCCCTCCAAGGAGTAATTTCAGCTAAATGAATGGAGTCAGGCTATTATAAAGTTGTGTGTATGACTGAGTCTGAGAGGAGTGTTAGCTTTCTGTAAAAGGTAGGTATTTAGGACATAAATCTGTAGCTTTTTACCAGACTCTATCACCTTTTTAAATGATAGGATTTGGTTGCACAGTCAATTTGCATTATTAAAAATCTGAAATCTGAGCAGGAAATGTGTATGGACTTGCATTTTTCACATTTCTTCAGATTTTATTTTTTTTCGTAGCCTTGAATTAGGTGTGCAATACCACAGAGCCAAAGCTTTGTGTGGTGAAGACGTGTAAGAGTGAAAAATATAGGGTGTGATTCCCTTAAAGGTTTATACCATTTCTATTCTTCATCCAAAGCTGCCAAATGTAAAATAGAAGTGGTTCGTAACTGGAAGCAAAGACTATTACATCTGAACTGGATGTTCCGATGTCGCGGGGGTGTTCCTGAGTGCTCTATTATTTTCTGGGTGTTTTTTCACAGGAACACAGGCAAGCATTACAGCTTGTTTGTTATAAGAAGAGTCACTGCCACTATTTTGGAAAATACCTAGACACATCCTGAAAGGGATTTGATTTTGTTAACTGTGCTCAGAGATTGTCAAGGTCCCTCCCAGAGCAGGGAGAGGCAGAACCAATTCCTATGTCTCAAATAGATTTGGGGTGAACTCCACTCTGAGAAGACCCTGAAGGGATATTTCTGGTTAGGGTTAGAGGCATAGCTCCAGTGGTCTGGGAAATTAAATGACAAGAAAGGAAAATCTCCAAGATCTGCATTTTGGTTTTAGTTACGTGACTTTGCTGGATCTGGCAGCAATTTCAGACCCAATATCTCTTAAAGTTAGGCACTCAGGTTCATATGGTTTCCTTCAGAAAGCTGGAATTCAGCGCGAAGCATCCCAAGCTCCAGGCTGTTTAGATTTGAGTCTTGGACTGAATCTCACAACCCACTATGTGATATTTTGAGGATATTTTGGCAGTTTTATTCTTCTCTGGAGAGAAGAAATTAAATATAAAATAATCAGAGGGCCTATCTGCGGAATATTAGTAGGAATGCCAAATGAATCCTTTCACTGTTGCTTTACAAATAAACATGAAATCACACTGAGCAATGCTTTTGCCTGTCAAAAAAAAAAAAAAAAAAAAAACAACAACAACAACAAAAAAACAACAACAACAAAAAAAAAACCAACAACTATTTTCGCAGTTGTGGACAGGCACAAATTGCAATTCAGCCTTCTTGCCATTGATTAATGCCTTCCTATTGTGCTGATACTTGTTGAATGTAGAGCTCTGTGGGCCAGAAGCTCATCTTTATTATGCCTCTCTGTAGTACCACAAGGTCTTTAGATTTTATTGCAGTAGTCATTTTACACTGATGCAATTTCAGATTGCTCTCAACATTAGCATAAGGGAGAAATTGATTTTTCTGCCACAGTCTCCCTCCTACAGCATTAGACATAACAAGTACATCTCCAAAAGGAAAACAGCTTTCCCCTGCATGCCCAGAAGGGAAGTTCCAGCTTATGCTAAATGTTAGCACTACCCAGATAGTGTCTTCCAGGATGTAAGAATTGGCATGAAAATTACCAAAAAGTAAGTAGTAGGCTGAAATAAAAGCTGTGCTTCTTTCCTCTTCTTCCCCTCTCTGCTCATACAGGCTCATTTTACTAGAAGCAATGGTTGAAGTTATCATACTATCTCATAAAAATTAGGGTTTATTAAGGAATTATGTAGCATTCCCTCATCAACTGACATGATCTGCTACTAGAAGAAGGGACTAGCTGCCCCAGACCATGTGTGCTTTTTCCAGCAATGTTTGCAAACCTAATAGGAGATGTTCTCTAAATTGTCTAAAAAACATAGGAGTTTAGTTTATTTAGAGAAGTGAAACACTGATCTCTTTACTGGTATTTGCAGATACTGAACTAAACCACCTGTAGATGCCTAAGAGGGGTTTGTTACTGACCTTGGTCAGATCGATAGGGCTAGAGTTTTCCTATGCCCCTAAGAGCAAGATGTTCTCTCATGAAATAAAAGGTCTTTGGAGACACCCATCTTCTTCCAACACATACACACATTTCTCCCACCTGACTTTTTTTTTTTTTTTTCTTTTTTCCCAGAAGAACTGTGCACATGGAGTATTTTTGATCTGTTTATTTTCCTTCCCCTGAGAAAGGAAGATTTGTGTCTGGCAACTCCAGTGACATAAGCCATGCAGGTCCAGAGCATTTGGAAACAATTTATGCTAATGTTCCAAAGGCTAAATTGCAAAGATTTATGATATCCTTTGCAACTATGAACTAGCAGTTCAAACTGTGCTGGTCTTTCTGGCAAGAGGTGATTATTTTCCTGTAACTTAGCAGCTATTGCCACATTTATTATCTACAATCTTACTGCAGCAACTGCAAACCACTCTTCTAAGTGCTAATCATTTTTCCACACCAGGCAATAATGTCATGCAGGGGGGCAGGAGAGAAGAAGGGCTGTATATATATGTGTGTGTGTATTTCTTTTGAATTTACTTCAGGAGAAGTAAAGAAATGACCATTTGCCAGTAGCACTGACAAGTGGAAAAAAGATGTAACATGCAGTCAGAATCCACCTGAACTTCAGTGGGTGGAAGTTAGCTGGAACAGATGCACAACACAAACATCCAAAACAGTCCTTCATGTTTATGTTTACTGGGACGCATTTAGGGGCAGTAGCCCTCTTTCTTTTGGCTTGCTTATGTTCTGCTTTGTGGGACGAGTGCCCACAGACACCCTGATGGGAGATCCTGTAGGGAAACCTGCATGCTTGGATCTGCAGCTGGCCATGGGACAAGTGCTACTTCTGTGTTGCTTGCATCCCTGACCCTCCAGCAGCAGGCTCCTGACCATGGGGAACCAAGCCAGCTGATGCAGAGCAGGTAAATGTCTCTCCATGGATCACAGAGGGACATTTTCATCCTTAGCTTCCAAAAGCTAAGCCAGATGCTGAGATGCAAGTGACACAGAGCTCATCCTACAGAAAGCTCAGCCATCTGCTCTTCTCCTGCCATAGGCCCTCTGTCCCTGACAGTGGCTGTTGGGCTACCACTCTGTAAAGATGAGTTTCTTCATTAAAGAGAGGAAAAGAGTTATGCTTTTGCAAGGTTATTGAGACACTGAAGCTTATTACTGTGGCAGCTGTTCATAACATCACTTTTGTGCATGTCCCTGAAAAGGGGAGGCATGATTACTGTAGGGAATGAGTGGCTGGGTGTCCCTGTATCCCATAGTCTGGGGCTTATGCTCAGCTTGTAAATGAGACAAGGATGCTTAGACAGATCTGGCTTCAGTCTTTCTTTCTCTTGTCATTTTTAAGCTGAGGAAAAAGTGAAAGCTTCTTTCTCTTGTTGCTGTGGAAGAGCAGTCCTGTAGTAAACCCATCAAAAGATTCGGCACCTTGTCTTCAAGAAATCAAGGCCTTGTAACACAACATGTCATTGCTCTCCCACATCAGCCCTGTTAACAATGTCCAGACTGATTTACCAGTGTCCAAGTCAAGGTTAGGATGTCAGAAATATCTGACTACAGAGGTGTCCCTTGCTGCTTCTGAAGGTTTTAAGCTTAGAGAAGATATTTGTAGATCTCCTACCAGTTACCTTGCAAAAGCAGGGAAAACTTGATTTGCTATTTGAACATAATAATAAAATAAAGTTGTACCCAGATCTTAAATATCCCACCCAGTCTTTTCTATATACGTACCAAATATTAAAACAAACAAACAAGCAAACAAACAAAAAAGCCCTTTATGTTTTAATGGACCTTTTAAAGTTACCTGAAAGTATTCTTCAGAATCACATTTAAGTTTTTCCAGCAACTCATCTTGCTTGTACACGGGTGACTTATTTTGCTTATGGTATAGCATTCCAGTGTCTCTTTTTAAGTAGTTTAGAGCAATTTTCTGAGCAGACAGACGGCATTAACATGTGCAGATAACCAAAGCATACCTGGTTCCTGTCTGGATAGCACAGTCAGCCTATCATGAATTAGAAAGTGGAAAGTCTGCTATTTAATATTGCTTTCATTAAAGTAATAATAATAATAAAGAACAGAAAATGTTTCTTGTGTGGGAAGGTTCTCAATGCCTCTGCCTAAGTACAGTCACAACGGTGGAGCAGGAACACTCCAGTTGTGGTTTCTGCGTGGTTTGTTGTGTTTGGCATTCAGTAAGGATCTGCTCCAGTTTAGAGCCATTCCTGCAGCTGTGGAGTAAGCAGCAGTGGTAGTAAGTACAGATCCCACAGAAGAAATGAGCACTGGTACTTTGACAGTGCACCCCACACAATTTACACTATGATTAACTGAGGTTGATATTGAAGTGACTAGAGGATGTATGGTTTTACAAACATTCCTGCATACATTTCATTTACAAAAGGAGCCTATTTAAATAACACAGAGCATGACTCTTACATCTACCATAGCGAGGAAGAGCACAGCTCAAGCGGAAAGGCTTGCTCTTATGTTGTATTTCAAAGCCTTTTGAAACTGCTGTCTGCCTTCTTTCTCTTGTGGAATAAGACAATACTTACTCCAAAGAGAGAGGCCAAATACTTGACATTACTTAAGCATAGAAATTCATATTTCTAGTAAGATCATTTAAGCAGATAACAGAACATGAGGAAGGAGAAAAATAGTATAACATTAATAAAACCTGCAGTTATCTCTGGCTCTACCCTATGGAAAAAAAATATTTAATCTAAATGACTGCAGCTATTAGGCTCCAATAGAGGTATGTTTTTTCCAGAAAAGTATCATTTTCTCTTATTGACAGGAGCACTGTTAATGTCAAGGAAATCAGACTCCAAGATAAAAATATCCAGAAAAAAATCACGTTCTACTATGCAATGAAATTTCTGAGTTTTTCTATATTTTTGAAATGCTTTATAAAAAAATCCAGGACACAAAAATAGGACACTGTCCCAAATATATAATGTTTATTTCTTTCTAGAAAGTATAGAAACAAAACTGGGAGGATCCTATGCAGGAAGAATGCATTGTTATTTGTCCTGGACTTTAGCAAAGCAGCTCCGTCTCTTTCTCTCTGTTTCTGTTTACAAAGTCAAGACCACAAAAGCCCTTTCTGTCTAAGATAACTGGCACACATGGTGATGTGGAGGACAGTTAATGCACGTCTTTCATCTGCTGTGTGAAACTACTGTAGCAATGAATGCTTCGATGCTGTGAGGCATCCATACTTCTCTGCTAAACTCCTGAGCCATTGGCTTTCCAAAATGTGGGAAAAAAAGGCTACATAAGTCTTAGTGATGCCCATTCAGATGGACATATTTTAGAAAAATAGGTGGGTTACAGCTTGGTGAAACCAGTTTGGTCCAGTTTGTTGGCTGGGGTTTAGGGATAGGGACTGGACATAGTGAGCAAAGACATCAGCTGTTAATGTTGAGTAAAAGCATCTGTGGTGCATGAGAGACTTGGGAACAAGCACTGAAAGACAAAGTGAGCCTGGAGACAAGGAAATAGGTAATCCTTTTGTGGGTGAGATCCTTCCTAACTGAAGAAGGAAGATGTTGGGTGGACTGTGGAGAAATGCACTGCATAACATGGAGGAGGAATTAATCATAGAATCATAGAATCATAGAATCATAGAATATCCTGAGTTGGAAGGGACCCTTAAGGATCATCAAGTCCAACTCTTGACACCGCACAGGTCTACCCAAAAGTTCAGACCATGTGCCTAAGTTCACAGTCCAATCTCTTCTTAAATTCAGACAGGCTCGGTGCAGTGACCACTTCCCTGGGGAGCCTGTTCCAGTGTGCAACCACCCTCTCTGTGAAGAACCCCCTCCTGACGTCCAGCCTAAATTTCCCCTGCCTCAGCTTAACCCCGTTCCCGCGGGTCCTGTCACTAGTGTTAATGGAGAAAAGGTCTCCTGCCTCTCGACACCCCCTTACGAGGAAGTTGTAGACTGTGATGAGGTCTCCCCTCAGCCTCCTCTTCTCCAGGCTGAACAGGCCCAGTGACCTCAGCCGTTCCTCGTACGTCTTCCCCTCAAGGCCTTTCACCATCTTCGTAGCCCTCCTCTGGACACTTTCCAACAGTTTCATGTCCTTTTTATACTGTGGTGCCCAGAACTGCACACAGTACTCGAGGTGAGGCCGCACCAGCGCAGAGTAGAGCGGGACAATCACCTCCCTTGACCTACTAGCGATGCCGTGCTTGATGCACCCCAGGATACGGTTGGCCCTCCTGGCTGCCAGGGCACACTGCTGGCTCATATTCAACTTGCTGTCTAATCAGTGATGGGACCTAGTCTCTGAAGATACTTCTGGTCTAAATCCATAGAGTTCTTTAGAACAACAAGAAAACAGGGCTAAGGAAATGCTTACAAATATCTTACTGTTTTATGCAACTTAGTACTTTTATTATACAAGATGAAGAGTGATGAGTTTTGAACCCTTGTGCCTATGTTTTCCAAGGGTCTAGAACTGCTTCCTGCCAAACTTATGTGCAGCCCTAGAGCTTGCTCTTCTGTGGTTGATATATTTGCAACTTCAAAACTGAAAATTTGCTGTGAAAAGGGAGAGGTGAAAATTTTTATGTCAGTGTTACGTTCACCTACATCCCTCTTACAGTGTTTTGCTATATATACACTAAACATTATCATCCTAGATAGCCAATATAATGTAGAAGAGTATGTAAAAAGGAAAAAAATGAAGACTAATTTTTTGAGTTGACATGAGTATTATTGTATTCAGCTTTAAAATAAGCCTCTAGCATTTTCTAATCAAACTATATATTTGCCTCATCCCTGGCAGTGTCCAAGGCCAGGTAGGATGGGGCTTTGAGAATCCTGGTTCACTGGGAGGTGTCCCTGCCCATGGCAAGGGGTTGGAAATATATGGTCTTTAAGGTCCCTTCAGACCCACACCTTTCTATGATTACATATATGTGGATATCTAATTAGCATTGTTTTAATGTTAATGCTTCATTGGCAGTCAATTTATCCAAGATTTATTTCCATGAAAACTTTCATTACCCTGCCATTTCACACCCTCACTTGGGAAGAATCTGCATCACAAATAACTGTGCACATGTAAATGAACCATAAAAATTGCACAATTAAAATTAATCAGTCTAAAAATGCAAATTATGAGTTCCACAATCTCTGCAGCAGTACCCAAATGTGGTAAGGTGACTGTCTACAACACTATACCATACAGAGGTTCTTTGATGATACTGAGGATCAATTTATCCAACACGAATGCACCTCAGACCTGCTTGTAGCTCGCCTTTAGGGTCCTAGAATGAGCAGTGGTGTACGGCCAGCAGCAACAGGCAATCATTCAGTTTTCAGCCCAGTTTTCATAGAGGAGCCATGTCCTCTGGCTGTTGGTGTTAACATTAATCCAGTCCCTCCCTTGAGTTCTGAATGTCCTGCACACTTCAAGGCAAGGAGGTGAGGATGACAGCAGGTAAAGCATTGCTTGGTTCTCAGACCTGGGACTCAATGTCCTGTGGAACAGAGCCAGGATTCACTCCTGTGAGTATAGGTCTTTACAGCCCACTCCCCTCATTTTCTTTTGCGGTGAAAGTTTGAATTTGCATGGAAATGTGGCAGAAACAATCACATCTGCCCTTACAATTGCAGGACCTGCATTTATCTATCTGTCTGTCTGTCTGTCTATCTATCTATCTATCTATCTATCTATCTATCTATCTATCTATTTTAATCTCCTGATATTTAAAGCATAATAGGAACTTGCAGGACTATGTTGAGTGTGACTGAAGGAGTTGTCTAAACCTTTTCTAGTGCAAAGTGTGATCTCTGGGAGTGCTGATGTTTGTCTGTACGGATAGGAAAGATGTGATTTCAGGGAAAGAGACTTCCTTAAGAAACTGTATTATCTTAGGTAGGGCATTATCTGTATCTGAGTACTTTGATCAGTTATAGATAAAGACTAAATTGCCATTGCATGATCTTCATGGTGGAAGTTTTACATAAATAATGTCCAACAACACAGCTGCTGCTATATGATAGCAGTGATCTCACAGAAAATAATGAGAATGTCCTATAAAAAAAAAACAAGCACCTGGAAGTGAGTTTTTGGTGCTTGCATGTGTAGCACTGCTGATTCCCTTGGGAGCACATTCAGCAGAGTGGTAAGAACCAAAAGTAAATGAATTCTACCCAAATGCTTCTGCCATCTTGGGATCTTCTAAGCATTCTGGAAAAAACTCAGGCACTGGTGCATCTCCCAACCTCAGGCTCACTAGTCAGGTGGAGGTGTCAAGTGGGAACCCCAGGTAACTTCCACAAACATGATTTCTCAGCAACAGCAGTTTTTTTTGACCTTTCAGCTGGCACCTCATCCCAACCATGTGTTAGTTCTGACACCAAAGGACAGCCCCAAACCATCAATATCTGTCTTATGGCTAGTGCAAAAGACAGTTTTATTAGAGCTCTGGCCAGCTTTTGGATACGGTAGTGCCACTAGGTTGTGTTTGGAACTGAGTTTTTAATAGATACAGCACCTCATATGATTTTTTTTTTTTTTAATTTTCCCAAAATGGGATCTAGATCTGATCATGGGCTCTATGGAGAGAGCAGTCTTTTGGGTGCGTCTTTTCCCAGTTATACGTACAGACACAGAAAACAAGCACTTTTTTTTTTTTTTTTTTTTTTTTTTTTAATATAAAAGGACTATTTTTCTCTTTTTCAAATCCAAATGCCCAAAGCAATCAATTTCAAAGTTTACCATCTGGCTGACAAAAGACACAGAAGACTTAAGCCATAAAGCAGGGAGTTCTGTAAGTGTATGAACAGATGAAAATAAGGTTCATAACAGAAATGGCAACCTTAGCTACAGAATTCCTTCACACTGTGATCTGTGTGAGTGTCTGATAATGCATACCCTTCTGCTGGCACTTCTAGGACAACTCCTATTTAAGACAGTGTACAAATATGTATAGCCAACAATATATGTTACAGCTATTGACCTTGGACCTAATGATCAATCAGCAATCTCAGTTAATATACCCCCAGATAGGCATCAGGGGAGTAACAAAGGCAGCTGCTGTATAGATTTTACAAGGTTTGCTTTCTCATGTGCCTCTGTACAGAGCAAAGCTGAAATACGCCGGCATTGAGTGAACTAAACAAAAGCCATATCTCTTTAGGGAAGTAGGAAGTTTAGAGCAGCCAATGCAGACAATGAAAGTTAGTATTTTCTTTATTATGCACAGAGAGAAATCCATGTTCAGTGGCATACAGTAAGCACCTACATGATCGTGACTGCACACACAGGCACAAAGAGAGAAGCATGAAAGGAAGGGATTCAGAGCTATTAATTGGGATTTGCATTCTTATTTATTCTCACCACGTAAAAAGAAGAAATATGGTGCTGATGGCTCCCCGTTTTTCCCGTGCACAATCCGTCCACAGTGTTTGCCTGCGATCAGGAAAGGCTACCTTTGTTTCATGTGCATCTGCTCTTGCTGGAGTGCAAAAATGATCCTTTGTTGCACTAGGAAGCAGGAAGTGTGCACAGAGGTGTGCGAAACCCAAGAGCCTGGCTCTGAGTTGCTCTGACCTCCCCAGCGGCTTACACCCACAGCACAATGCAGTCATTAAAAACAGGTACACACGAAATGACCCGGTGCCTCATCAGCTCGGACACGCAGCAGTAACTGCTCTGATGAGGAATTCATCTTTTTTTTCTCCTCTTCACAAACCTGGCTGTGTGCTCAGGAGAAAGGGGGACCGGCGATCCCTCTCCTTGCCTCCTTACCCAACAACCCACTGGGTACCACATCACGCATCCCTCTCCATCTCTCTGCACCCTTTGTTTCCAGCGGCGCCTTCAAAGGCACAGTCGGTGGGTAGCGGGGAGGGAGGGGGTGGAAAAAGGGGATATTTACTTACAGAGCAGCAGCGGGCAGCTAGTGTCACCTCCCGGAGCAGGGGCAGGGGGTCACATCCATTAACAAACGGGTGAGGAGCACACCGGCCTGCCTGCAGAGGAGAGCGGTACAGCCAGCCGGGGCTTCCTAGTGCCTGCCCAGAGCAGCTCTTCTCATTTCAGCTCCGCAGGCAGCGTGGTGTGGAAGCAGGCTGCTGCCTTCCCCAGCCCAGCGAAACCCCTCGCTATCATTTTACCATATAAGGAGACAAAAGGATCGGAGACACCCGTTCTTGTAGGCTCTCTGCAGCTGGCACCCGGCACTTGCTCTCTTCCAAGGGTGTAGATACTTCCCCCTCCTAAACATCTCAGCTTTGTTGGCCCCCTTCCTAAAATAAGGCTCCCCCCCACCAACTCCTCCAGCCTTTGTTTCTTTAAACCCCTGATGCTTATTTAATAACGCGGCTTCGCCAAAGCCGAGGGATCCTGTTTTACAGCAAGTCGAAGCCAAGCATTTGTAAGTCTCTTCACCTGGCCGAGAAAGCGAAGCGTTGGGTTAAAATCAGTAGTTTTTATTCACTTTGGCTATTTTGCCTGCTGTGACAGTGCCTTGCCCAGAGAGGAGTGAAACAAGCTGTCTCTCCCCTTCGTGGAGAGGTGCACATTTTTACAAGAAGCAAGTGTGCAGGCTTTTCCTATGAGCACTCGGAGCCTTTTCTTGTTTCTCCCCACCCTCCTTTCTTTGTGAGTTCCCCCCGTAGTGAGGAAGAAAAAGAAGAAAAGCAGGGGAAATTAGTGAAACCACAAGCCCCTTGTGTAAGAGCGAGCCAAGGGAACAGGTTGTCTCGGTACATGCTTGGGACCCAGCAGAGAGCCCTGCCAGTGGGCACACACTAAAGAGAGGGGAGCCATTAATCCTCCTATAACCAGGAACTAATTTTTCTGCTACAAAATCCAATTTCATATATCAACCATTGTAGCAGAAACACATTCTGTTAATCGAAACAGCGAGGGTCCTGGGAAACCTCCTGGAGGGAAGAATTTGGATCAGAAGCACCTGGGGGATGTCTGCTCTCTGCCACATGAGGGGCAGAGAGGGGAGGCAATCCAGGGTGCTACCCCAGTAGTGACTGGTGCACGCCAAAAGGAGGTGCTTTAAATTCAGGGCTTGCAGCCTTATGAGAAACTAATAGTATGAGAAAGTAAAGCCCATTAGCCTGAGATATTGTTGCTGCTGTTCTGCATCCAGATGATGCAAGATAATCCTGTGTCCTTTTGTGTTGGACACTGGGTCCTGGCACATGCTTGGGCAGTGGTGCAGCTATACAGATCACTAAACCACAGGATGCTTGAGGCCACCAGGCCCAAGCCCTGCTCCAGCAGGACCACCCAGTGCAGGCTGCCCAGGCCCATCTCCAAGCGGCTTTTGGAGGTCTCCAAAGAGGAGACCACACAGCCTCTCTGGGCAACCTGAGTCATCCAAATAGTAAAAAAGTACTTCCTGAAATGGGTTTGCTAAGGGTCTCTCCTGAAAACAAACAAACAAAACACAAACTGACAAAACACAACAAACAAAAAAAAAAGCAAAAAAACAACCCCCTTGTGCCAGAACCCGGACCCATACTTGCTCTCATCTTGAGTACCTGAAAGGCAGTCAGATTTTGAATGATGTGGAATGTATTAGTATGTCCTAGCTCTACTTGAAATCTACCAAAAGCACAGACAGAATAAAATGGTAAGAAAGGGCCATTCCTAGCTCTCCTCTACAAATGGGAGTTATTCTGATGTTCATCAATGCCCAAGGGTCTGTCTGTCTGTTGCTGCAGCCCTTACAGTTGTATTTTCAAAGCTCAGGCATTGTGCCCTGGAGGAGCAGCCACAGCTGTAAGGGACTATGGAGCTTGATTCCATGGCAATTAAAGCTCATTTGAATCAAAGCTGCTGCTCTCCCCAGCCATGTGTCACTGGCTGTTCCCTTGCATTGGCACTAGCACTGGCAGATGAGTTAAACCAGACAGGGAGTAATTTTCAGTGAGCCCTTGAGCTACCATGGGGTTGTAACCATTTACTGGGAGAGCTGCTGGATGGGTTTCCAGTCCTATCACTTGCCTGATGCCCTTGGACAAGACATTGAATCTTTCTAGTCTTTAGTTTCACCTAATATAAATAGTAAATACAGCTTTCAGGACAGATACACTCTTGTGCGAGTTGTTAGGAAATTTACAAAGCCTTGATTAATGAATAATAATAATAATATTCCTTATCTTTCTCAATTTTAGCTTAAATTACTGCACAGTGGCGACAAAAACTTTAATTTCCATCTTAGATGTAGTTTGTAACTCACCTCTGTTTTAGAAGTGGATGTAAAGAAGAAAAATGAGCCCTGAAGGTGATTAGATTTGGGCTATTTGAGTCAGTTTATTTCCAGACCTTTCTAAATCAAATTAAATATTCAACAAATTAAATATTCAAACAAATTAAATACATATTTTTTTTCTATTTCCATGATATTTTCACTTCCCTACCTGTCCACTAACAGCCAAGATAGCAACTCTGCCAGAGATATTTTGACGTGACCTGCTGTTATACACTGTAGTGTTTTCCACAATTACAAGTTAAAAATACCTACTGTTTCTACCTGAAATTGTTTAGCTTAACTGTTGCAGGCCATGAGTTGAGTTTGGGAAGATAAGATCATTTTTGTCTGATTTAATCAAATCTCTGAGTCCCTGAAGGCAGGAGAGCCTCTACTGATTTATAACCTGATGATCTGTGGGGTTGTGTGCTCACAATTGGACCTGATGCTTAGTAGGAGCTGAAAAGGGATGAGGGAGACTTACCAGACAGCACAGTTTGGTGCTCTCCACCAAGCACTACCAGAGATGGCAAGAGGAACCTCTGACCTCTTATTCACTGGCAAAAAGTCACATACCTTCTCTCCCACTAGTATTAAATCCATTGGGGGGAAAGAAAATTTATTTCCTTAATTGTCAGGCAGACAGTGGGGAAAGGTATGGGAAGTGAATGGGAAGTTTATCTATGTATCTATCTATCTATCTATGTACTTCCCCCATTGGCAAATTTAACGGTTTAGTGACTTTTTTTTTTTTTTTAACTTCATTGGTTCTCTGATTAGCCATCTTCAAGGCTTCAGTGGAAACAATTCAATGAAGACATCAGGCAATATCTCCAAAAGGAAGCCTGCATTTAGGGTTGAAAACACAAACACCTTTCAGTGCCATCTTGCGATTCAGAAGCATACCCTATGGCTTAGATATTCATAATAGATGTAGCATTTAAGTGGAGTTTATTGTTTGTACTTCAGTTGACTGTGTGCCTTAACAGGTTTAAATGCGATATGGAGAAGGGCATACCTCACATAGAGGAAATGAGATGGAAAATGTATCCTTCTCATACTGGGACTTCTCAGTGATTTTACTAATCCCTCAGAAATCTCACTTTAGCTACTAGGTTGATGCCTCAGCAACCACCATTTCAACACTTATCTCCTTTTCTGGCTGAAATGAACGAACCAAGAAAAATAGTGGAAAAAGGTGTCTGGAAGTGTAATACACCTATTTCCCCAAAGTTGAGTCACAGAGAAATTTAATGTGTCTGAGGGGTAAAGGAGGTGGAAAACTATGCTTTAAAGCTTGAAAATGGCTAAGCTACTGACTGATTTGTCCCACCACAATCTTATCTGGCAACTGTTATGTTGCTTTATCAAAATTCAGCAAATCCTCTTCTGATGCTGGAACCCATGTAACACAAGCTTCCATTGAACATGAGAGGGTGCATTTAGGAGAACTGCTGTTCTTGGCACTGCTGTTTAGGAAGTAGTATAGACTCATGCAGACATTGCATTTTAGTTCATTAAACCTGAAATAACAACCAGGCAATATTAAATCTTTCTGAAATTTCATTCTTATATAATAATATATAAGAATAAGATATCTAATATCTTATTCTAAGATATTTTCAAATACGTAGTTATTCTCAAGTACACAATAAATATACAAAGGGTAAATGGCTTGGCTTTAGTCTATAGTCTATATTTTATTTCCCCATTCAGTATCCCAGTCATAAGTCTTTTTGCAATATGGTGATCTTTTTATTTATTTATTTATTTATTTTCTTTCCTTTCCTTGGGTGATGAAAGAGAAATGCTGAGCGAGTAAGAAGCACCAGAGTTTCACAGACTCTGAAAAAATTACAGATACTTTTAGACAATCCATTAAGTCTACTGCAACCAAAGCAGACAGAGACCTTTACATGAGCTGGAAATCTATCTACTTTGAATGGATGCATAACTTTTATTTTTATTTGGGTGTTTATTCTAAAACAATGTGAAAAATGTAACACTTTAGAAATTCCAAACTAATTTGGAAAAAAAAATGTTTTAGTTTTTAATTGTTTTCACAGACAGTTTTAACAATTTTCTGCAGTGACTTTAGAGGGAGATGCCATAGCTCAGTAGCACTGAGAAACTTCTGCTTTTCTATAGGAAATGTTATCGTCAGAAAGATGACATTGTTATGTGATAAGATAGGTGATACTGACTCAATTTCAAGGCCAACTCTGTGATAATGTAGTCTGTGACGGTGCTGAGAGCAGTTTAGACTACTTATGTTTAGATCTTTATGATCAGTTTGGACAAAGACTTTGTTCCATTTTTAGTTAATCATGACCTTCTTTTCTACCTAGTTAGCTGTTGTTTCATTCAGAGAATTCTATCTCCTGAAAAAGTTGCCTCAAAGCAAACATGGCCATGTGGCACTGGCCAACATGTGGTCTGCCTCCATCTCTGTATTACCCTTTCTCCATGGACTGTTGAGATGTAGGGATGTTTGCAGATGACACAGACAGGAAAGCAGCTATGTCCTTGTTGCTGGCACTCACTCTGTCTCAGCCGTGGTGACAAAGATCTCTTGACACCGATGAGTGGTTGTGATTTGAGGGAATCAGAGGAGAGAAGAGTGACAGTGCTTAAGGAAGAAGGGGATGGAGAACACCAGAGGAAGCTTCAATGAGTAGGTTAGGGTTTAAAGAATCTGGTAGCTGTTAAGAAAAACCCTGGTTCATGATGATTGAGTTTTGGAAGTGTCACAGGATCAAGACTACATCTTCTGACAAGAGTTGAGTGGTCTTTAGAAATGCTAACTCTTCTGTCACTCCTAGACACAGGACTTTATTTAAAAAGACCGTCTTAGAAATGAAGATGAGAAAGCATTTGTTCTCTGATTTGTTGCTCAAAGTATTTTCTCTGTGTGTTGTAGAGGACACCCAGGTAATATCACAGAGCCCTCTGTGGAGGAGCTGTTGCTTTTTGCCTTTCCCCTCAGTTCAGCTTGATTGCTATGCAGGGCCCTGTGTATGACAGATGGGAAGAGGCTTTTGGGTTTCCTACCCCTGTGGATGGAATCCGAGCTGACAAATTGCTACAGAGCTTGCAGTAATTGCTGGTCTTCTGAACTGGCAAATACTACCCCTTAATTTAGGATTTATTCATTTTAGTATAATCATGATTTATAGTTCCTTGTTTCAGACACACGAAACAAGAACAGCAAGATTGTTCCAAATAACTCATCACTCTGTGTTTTTGATTGCACAAGAGACGAGGAATTCTATATGAAATACCTCACGTATCTGGGTACTCCCCTCAGTGCACCCAGCATGCTACAGTGCTTTTAGGAAAAGCCCCCTTTCCAGAATCCTCTCCCCTCTCACTGCTCCACTGCTCACACTTTCTCCTCCAAAATGTTGCTTCTGAGTGAGTAATTTCCTCCTGCTCCCCTGAATGCCTTTTCTGCCTGTGTCCCTGACATCTTTTACAACACTCTAGGAAGAGCCAACAGCACCGTTTGTAGCTGCCACTTCCCATTATCAGTGAGTCAGAGTCCAGGGGAGCTTCTGCGCAAACTGAGGTTCATAAAACTGAGCAGCTGGCAGGCACCTCAAGAACTCATCTAACCCATTGCCAAGGCAGGATTGACAACACCTAACTTGTTCCTGGCAGATCTTCGACTCGTCTGACCTTAATGATTAAGGTTGGGACTCCATAACTTCCGTAACCTCCAAAGCCAAATGCAAATAAGTTTTGATAATCCAACATAGATGTAAAAACACAGAGAGAAAGGAAACAGCATTCAGACCAGAGTTTGCAGTCTAACATGAATGCCTAATGACTAGCACTGGGCAGAACCTGTAAGTTGCACATATTAAGATCATGCTATAGCACTATGAGAATAACTGTATAGAAGGGCTCCTCTCACTCATTATCCTAGCCTTCAGGTCTAAGAAATATTTTAGGAAGAAAGTGAGAATAGCTTGTAGTCATATCTCCAATTAATACTCCCTCAATGCTTTTAGCAATGGTTGGTTCAGGGATTTCTCAACTTGGAGTCACTATCCATACAGAATATTATTTCCATGAACTTGCACAGTTACCTCCTGATCCCATGAAACCTTCAGTATTTACAATTTCCTGTAACAGATGGTTTTTCTCTATGTTGTTGAAGAACCATCTCTATGTTTGTTTTCAACATAGTACCCATTAGCTTAATTTGATTCACCCTAGGTCTTACTTTTGCAGAAATAATCACCATCTGATCTTTATTCATACTCTAAAAGCTGCTGATGTCTTTATCCATCTTTATTTTACCTCCCCTTAGCTATGTCTCTCCCAGACTGGTGAGTCCCAGGCTATGTAATCACTCTATGAAACCCACTCCCTATGTTTTATCTTCCTTCTGAAAACTTTTTCCAATATGACAATTTACTTTCTCAGATGATGTGACCAGAACATTCAATTTGTTTTTTTTGGCTGTTTTTGAGCATGTAGTCTGCTCAGAAACTTTATTCTATAGATAAAGTTGTATTTTTCCTCATGTGGGCTGCTTTGTGTTCATCAACATTCAGTTTAAGATGCTACTGCAGTGTCCGAACACCCTTTTTCCTAAGATCCTTCTGCTTCTCAGCCTTTGTAGAATTGCACTATTGATCTCCTTTTACTGCAAGAGCTGCCTCTTTATCTTTCAACCAACTTTATATAATCTGTGAGAGATCTTCCCTCTTATTCTGTGGCTGCTTATAGGTTTTTTAAGGGTGTTTGGTGAGAGGTCTTATTGCATACGTGGAAAAGCACAAGAAAGGAAGATACTGCCAACCAAAGGACTCTTGCATCTGCATGTTTCTGACTGTCTTATAGGAACTTGATGGATTTGTAGAGCGTGATTTCCCTTTACAAGGCTGTACTGAATTTCTCCCAATGTATAATATTTATCCTTCTTCTCTATCCTGCGTATTAATTTCTACTAAATTTATCAGATTTTCCAGGATCTAATTCCCCCAGTTTCTCTTGGAATCATTTTTAAGAGCTGGCACTGTATTAGCTACTTTCAGGTGCTCATTTCTAAGCCTGCTTTATTTTGAATAAGAGGCCATGCATTATACTTATTTCAGCTGTTTCATCACTGAGTCCCTTCAGATGTCTTGTATGAACATCATGTTGTTCTAACACTTCCTTCCTATTTATTTTGTTTATTTGTTCCATACCTCTTTTACAGACACTTCATCTTGAAATAGATTCTCTGATTATCCCCACAGGGTAGTGTTCCGCTGTGGGAAACTCTCCAGGTTCCTCACAGTGAATATGAATACAGGAGCACATTTCCCCTCCCCCCCCCCCCCCCCCCCCTTTTTTTTTTTTTTTTTCCCTCCTGTTATAGCTTTCTCTTTCCTGAGGACTCCTTTTATGTCCTGGTTATCTATTGGCCCCATCATTCCCCAGACCATTCCTCTCGTCTTGAATTCAAAAGAAGCATATGGTAGCAAATCACTTTCCAGATTACTTCAGAATCCTAATATATTTCTGTAAGTAGAAGCAGCCACCCTTTTTTAATTTGAATATGACTGGGAACACACTGTTTTGCAAAAAGATCCTTCTTGTATGGCAACAGATATTTTTCGGCTCAACCTCCATTTCTATATACGACACATATTCTGAGAGGGTCAAAGATGTAGGCTCAGACACTTATTATGATTCAAAATATGAGCTTAGATTGTGCACTTTGAAGTAGAGTCCTCGCTATTGATCCTCTTAGGCCTGTGCTTACTTTGAACCCTATAAGTGTTCAGGCCCTTCAAATAATAGGATTAAAGCAATCATTTGGTTGCTGGTGTGAATTTCATGTCTAACACTTCACACAGAGCTCAAAAAAATATATTATCCATTGTCAGCCTGGTAGACATATGGATTGTGTTTGTCTCTGGCAAGTTTGTATTCACATGGCTTTCTGGTGGAGTTGCTGTCTTAATGTGAATGAAATTCAAATGCTGTGAGTAAAATGAAACACAGCCATATAACAGTGGCTTGTCTTGAAGACAATGTGTTGCACGCTGCAGGACAAGTAATTTTTGGACTATCAGAGAGGAGTCAGAAATCACATTATGGAGGAGCACTAGTCCTTTCATTCATCCCCAGCTTCTAACCTTCAAATCCAATGATTCCTTGCTGGGCTGCTCTCTTACATGACTGAGCACTGCCTGGCTGGCTGGCTGCTTCCTAGAGAGCTTGTCCACAGTGGTGCTGGCTCTTCCATATATCCAGAAGGATTTTCATGAATCCAAACTGCTCATTTGCAGGGAAGAACTCTTAACACTTGGATGTCCAGAAAAAAAAAATAAAAGGAAAAAAAAAAAGAGGGGAAGGGGGGAAAGGGCTGGCTTGTCTGTCAACAAACTCAGAATCAACAGGCAGCAAAAACTTCTCTCATGGGAGAGGGCAGAGGAAGACCTGACTGCTCTGCTTTGGTGCCCACTGATCTTCTACAGCCATGCCCATGCTGCTTCTCTTCCTGGCTTTGTATTTGAACCCAGTGCTGTTTGCATTTTTTTTCTTCTTATTTTATTTTATTTTATTTTATTTTATTTTATTTTATTTTATTTTATTTTATTTTATTTTATTTTATTTTATTTTATTTTATTTTATTTTATTTTATTTTATTTTATTTTATTTTATTTTATTTTATTTTATTTTATTTTATTTTTATTTTTTAAGCTGCATATCCACCCTACATTTGCTTTTGTAATTACAGGAGGAAAAGGCAGAAAGAAGGTATGGCTGCTAGGTCTCTGCTACCCCTGCTGCTCTGATTCAACAAACGAGGAAACCATTACCAAAGCTGGGAGAAGGGGCAAACTCCAGTAGGAAGCGATGATAACGGGGGGAGGAATAGTTGGGATGAAGGTTGGCCGTGAATCCCAAGGCATCCTTAACATGCTCATTGGGTGCTCCTGCTTGTGGTGAGGGGAGAGGGCACCTCTGTGTGCGTATTTTGCCACTGGAAGCAAAGAGAAGGCTGCTAAGAAAAAAAGGATGGATGAACAAACTGTCCTTGCATTCTACAACTTCCTGCCTGTGCCAATGACAGGGAGATCTCAGGGTGACCACATACTATGTGATCGCATCAGATACTATGTTCATATAATCTAGTCCATATAACCATACCCTCTGCTTACCTACCAGTATTCCACAGCAACAAATAATTGTGTCAGAAGACACCAACTGCACTAATAAATCTAGATCATCTTGAGGTTATGAATCTGCAAGTTATTGAACTATGACAGTTCAATAAGATGACATTAGAAATAATGTTGTGGTTTTGTTTAAGGTTGTGGTGTACAAAGAAACATTAACATTACTACCATGAAACTCAGGAATGCTTCTGCAGCCAGTCCTGGAGGTCTCACTCAGAGTAAAACTGATGAGATTTTTGGGTGGAGGGTGGAACAGTTTAAAAATAAATGGCTTTGGTATTAGTGCTAATAAGCAATGACAAATGTCATTTATAATGGGTTAGTTATAATGTTTGAATATTTTCCTGTTAACTCTCTCACCAACAAACTTGCATATGCAGTATCCATGAGTAAGGCAAGTGCTATACTGTTTCTTATTTTAAATGGTCAGTCTAAATAAGAGACTACATTATCCTATCTGACTAGTTGTCATTGGTACTGTAGTCACATTGTTTTGAGAAGATCAGTAAAAATAATTAGGAATGCAAATCTGACATATACCATCAGTCAAGAAAACACCAACCATCATGCCATCACATACCATTCTTCTAGGTCTCTCTGCCCTTTCATAACCCTTTGTTCCTGAATAAACTCTTACACCTTCTTGTTTTGAGAGGCAAAGTCATTACCACAGAGTATTGCACTCTGTTACAGTCCCACAAAGCTAGGAAAAAATCCTAACAGAATATTTCCAAAATAGTTCCTGACTCCACCAGAAGCACTTTCCATTCATCTGACATGCTCCTTCCTATGCTCAGGGTCTCAGTTTGCAGTCTGGAATCAGATTTTCAAGAGTTTCTACAGCACCAGGATAGCCTCATGAATCTCCAGAAAGTGTCCCAAAACTCATCAGCATACAGGGAAATACGGAAAGTAAACATGTCAAAGGAGAAAGACGAAAAGTAAGCCTAACACGGTTCTTGTTATAGTCTATATTACTACAGTACTCTGGTTTGTAAAAGTAGAAAGGGAGAGAGGGTTTGTAGGTACTAGTCAGGGACTTGTGATAACACCGCCCATTCCTCAATCAAAAAAAATGTTCTCTGTAACCTGTACAAATAGTTTATGGTGGTACCCATTTCACCAAATTTTAACGGACCAAACTTTAGCAATCTATGTCTGTCTGTGATCCCACTATAGTGGATAGGGAAAGAGAGGCACTTGCAATGGTTGATTCATTAGACACCTATAGAGGATGAAATGAACTGCCCTATAGATGTACTTTTCTTTCCTCATTGAATCTAGAGGGAATCTAGAAGTCTAGTTCAGCCAGACACCTGATCTTGGGTAGCCAAATTCAAGTAGGCATGTCCAGGAGTGGAATTCATACACCTGAATTCATCTGCTGTATTTTTCCTCGCTGAATTGTGCAGAGCTGGACACAACATCACTCACACTGACTTGTATTCAGATGAGAGGAAAAGAAGGGATATTCTCTCACCAAGACTTTTTCTTGGAGTCCTGGGTCACTGCAGCCCCGATTTGGGTCTCACAGCCTGCCAATCCTCACTGCACTTTCACACTTGAGTCTACTTTTGGACCTGGCTCTTACTTCTCATTTCTAAATTAGGAAAAAAAGTGCTACTTTTCTCCCCTAAAAGGGTGTTGTGAGATGAAATAAAACAAAGGCTGTGAAGCAACTCGACAGTATGAAAAGTGAGCCATATGATTACCCAACACAGAACATGTTTACTCTGTGCTCATTCAAACTCCCGACCTGGGGCTTAAGCCCAGAATTTGAAACCTTCTGCAAATAGAGATTATTCTGATAGCTTCCCGTCTTTTATTGTTCTGTACCAGGAATGCCATGCCAGTGTTAGCACATCTTTCTCGTTGTATTATAAGCGGTGTCCTAGCCCCTGGAATGACATGTTGCTTTCTCTGCCTGCATTTCCAAACACACCCAACACCAGTGGCATGGGGAGTGTTGCACTGAGACAGACAGTGGAATGCATAGGAAATCAGGATGCTCAGAATTTAAAAAATGGGGTAGATGACAGAATAATGGGCTTCTGTGTGGTGGTGGGAGGGCTTCTGAGGATTGCAGATATTCCTGTTTTCGTATGGTAATCTCAAGGAAAGTAGGGCTTTGCTTCCCTAGCTGCAGACTACCAAAAAGGGTCACTGTTACCTATTTCCCTCCAAAAGAAAATATGCAAATTTTTAGTAAGACTTTGGTGAAAATCCCTTAAGCTTCACAGAAGAATATCGTGATTTGAAAGCTCACTGGCTTTTTTGCTATTTGTTTGAAACAATTTCTGTTCCTATGTCTTTGCCCATTCTGCTCCCATGACGATGGGATTTGAAAATGTACTTGTTTTCCTTTTTTAAAGAGCATTTTCTGCTCATTCTTTGTGATATGAAAGTTTCACTGAGGCAGCAGGAAATAATGACTACAAAAGAAAACCTGTATGGCTTCACACAAAATGTTACTCAAAATATAAAGCAGAATAGATGGAAAATATATTTTCTTCCTGCTCTTTCAGTTTCACTACTTCTCAGTGGCATTTGTAATGGTAGCCAGTAAATCAACTTCCAGCAGAAACATTTTGTGAAGTTGATGAATCCCTTTAAAATGTGTATTGTTAGTGTTCCTTCCATGTTTGTGTCAGAATGAGTTGAGTGAAAACAGGCAGGATTGCTCAAACTACTTTCAGAAAAAACGGGACTCTGTAATATGATCTACGCTTCTCTGAGCTAATCAGTATTATATGATGAACATTGTTGAAGCTGCCTGAGATTTATCAGTATGAAACTGTACTCACTGAGATATAAAGTCAAAGATAAAATATTGCAGCCAGCAATAATTCATCTAACTGAAAAACAACAGTGCAACAGTGTCTGAAACATTCAGATTGCCTATGCTCTGCTTAAACAGTACATATATATGTACCTATATATATATAAATAATAAAAAGGAAAAAAAAAGGAAAACCAGTATGGAAAAATGTGAAAACACTTTGCTGATAAAAATCTACACAAGTTTGGTACTATACAAATAATAAGAAAAAAATAAAAAAGACAAAATCTGAACCCCCAAATAAGTATTCACATTCCCTTCTTTCTCTGGTTTTCTTCCTTGTAAAAATGGCCTTTTACATTTTCTGTATTAAAGAAGTGTTTGAATGAGTCTGCCCCCTCCCAGCCCCTTGCCAGCTGCAATCAAAGGTCTGCCTTGTTCTAATGGTTTGCTCTTTGGAAAGGAAAAAGTAAAGATATTCATGCATTAATCATATTTTCAAATGCTAGGTAAGAACAAAGTATTATTGTTGGAAAGACTGCTTTTAAAATGGGTTCACTTTGGGAACAGGCTTTTTGGTCTTTTTGTTTTATTTCACTTTTAAATTCAAATCCAGTGAAAAATCACTGCACTAGTATTCATGTTCATGCATTTTTTCAAGCTAAATATATTTGGCCAAAGTATTAAAAAAAAAAATGTTTTCCTGCACATGATTGGAATGCTACTTTTACTTGTTATTTTTTAAGAGGGTTATTTTTTAAGAGTTATTTTTATTACTTGTTATTTTTTAAGAGTATACTGTCAATACACCAGTGATGATAATTTGAGTGCCCAACCAGAATAATTGTTTTATTCTTATTGTTTTAGGCTAAGGCTTGAATGATAGGCAAAAAAATTGAGGACACAGGAAAAATTTTGACATGGGGGAAGTGAGGGAAAGGGAAAAGAACAAGGACACCACTTTATTAAAAACTGATAATTTTGTGCATAATTTGTGATAATTTCTTTATTGCACAATTTACTGCAGAAACCTAACAGTCAAGCATAGTTGCAGAACCTTAGGAAAAACAACAACAACAACAACAACAACAAACAGTCCAAGGGGAGCTGTAGGTCTGGGGAAGATCCCAACACCTCCTGGTGGCCCACTCAGAGCCAATGCTGTGCTCTTCAGTGAGAGGTGCTACCTTTGGTCTCCAATCAATTTACAACACTCATTTCACTAGTGCTGGGGACGAGAAGATCAGAGCTCTGTATGGATCTGAACTGAAGAGACCACAGTCTGGTGGTGAGACCATAAGAGATCAGATGAACATGCAGAGGCAACAGCAGTGGTGTTTGAAGAAGTTAAGCCTTCCAAGGAATCCTTGAGGGCTCAGTAAGCCTCTAGATAAGATAGATGTGTGTGCAGACTGTTTGGTATTTACCACTCCTTTTTTCCTTCTGTTTAAATTATGTGCTGTTCTTCACATAAAAGACAGAGCAAGTTTGTTCCTAAGCTTGCTGTCTCGACACTGTCTACACTGACGGTCACGGGCCCCTGCCAGAGTAAGCCTGGACAGCTCAACCAGACCAGACATGCCAGCTGGGGATGTCCACCCTGTAAGTGAGTCTCCAACACAGTTGATTTTGGACATGCAGAGGCATCCCCAGAGCCTGCATCTATGGTCATAAATCAGAGAGGACCTCAGGACAGTCCTGGGCACAAAGACTTGGTTGACCACACTGTCTAGCTGTCCAAACTCCAGCCAGGGCTCTCCCACCTCAGCATGGCTTGACAGTGAGCCCTATCCATTGGACTTGTTTTGGATGTGGTCACTTTGTTTTAGAAGCAAGGAGCGTGTAATGGCATGGACATGGACCAAGAGCATTGCAGGGTGCATTGTATGTACTTGTGTGGTGGGGCCAGAGACACAACCCTGGTACTGGGCCCAACTTCACATTGTTGGCTCAGTCAACACTTGATGCGAATACCTAAATCTCAGCTAAAGTCACTGGATCCCAGAAATTTGGAACATCTAAGGGCCTGTCCTTTTTCTTTCAAATCTTCATTTAAGGATTGAGCCCGATCCTAAATACTTTGAAGTGAGGAGACCATTCGTACAAGACTTGGGTTTGTGTCAGGTCTGAGTCCTGCTCTCCAGTGCTTACAGCAATCTGTAGTCATATCAAAGCCGACTGAGTGATTTGAAAGAAAACCTCCTTTCATTCAATTGCCTAGCAGAGTAATAAACTTGTGTAAAATGTGGTAGCTTTAGTCCTTGTGCTACAAGTAAATTAATATTTCTTACCTTTGTATCATACTTTAAGGTCCTTGGATGGAAGAGACTTTCATTTATAGGGATGTTTATATTAAAATTGTGTGCGTAGATGCATCTAAACACATGTTCACATATGCACAAACAATCTTATTTTTCCAAGAGGTCTTCTTTTACTAGCTTCATTTGAAAATTAATGCTCTCATGAGATGAGGTTAAAAGTAATTTAATATAACAATGGTCTGGTAATTGGCATTTGGTTGTTATTGCTAATGTTATTTTACAGTCTGGTTCTGAACAATTCCTGCTTTGACACCCAGATATGTTTCAGTGCTTTTCTTCCTTTTCCCTTTTCACACAGCTGCTGTAATCCATATCAAGCAATTGTTTAAACATGAAATCGGTAAGCATCACTCGTAATTTGGCTTTTTTTTTTTTTATTTCAAGGCCATTAGGAAATGGTCTCAAAGAAGGAAAAAAAAAATAAAATGTTCCCTCTGCCCTCTTTTTTCTCCGCTCTCTATTCATTTTCCAAAAATTCATCGTAAAGAAGAAAATGCTGATAGAGGGGGAAGAAAACACACAAAAACCAGAAAATAACTGATCAGAATTTTTCTGTCTGAAGTCACTCAGTTTCCTATTAAAACCAGGAAAGTGTCTATAGTTAGACATGGTTGTATTCCTTCAGAACATGGAAACATGACAGCATATTATTAGTGCAGAAACTAAAGAGCAGCTGCTATTTAGCACCTGATTCCTAACAGCAGTCTGGAAATACAACCTGAGACACTCTGTATGTGTCCTGGCAGCAAGAAATGAACAAACTTCCTAAAATCCCCTCTTCCCTTAAGAAAGAAGCCCTCCCCTCATGGTGTCTAAGCAGAGCCCCGAGAAACCTCCAGCCCCTGTTGCAAAGGAAAGGTGAAAAGGAGAACAGGGGCCAAATGACGGTGAAAAGTCAGACAAGCCACTGCCTTACCTTGCTGCAGCCTGGTGGTGCCTCTGCTCGTGAGCCCGCGAGTGAGAGAGGACGGGGACAAAAGCGGAGACTCACGGCTTTATTGGGTTACCCACACTATGTATATAGCAATTAGGCAGTTAGGCATCTGTGCTCCAGATGAGCTATAAATATAATATCTCCAGAGCCCTGGCCACCCAGAGGAGATAAGGACCGCAGCACCTCTGTGCCACCAGCCTTTTAAGGCATCGTAGATAGGGCAGCACAAGGCCCCGATGGAAAGGGCGGCCGTGCTCCTGGCCTGCTCCCTTTGGGACTGCCAGCTCTCAAAATACCCTCACCTACTGCCAGAAGCTCCTGCATGGGTCCCTCAAAGAACCAGCATTAATCCATGGCTTGGTATTTTACCTGAGCTTTGAGCAGCTCTAACTTCTCAGTCAGATTATCCCCCAAGTCTCTGGGATTACCAGAAGTGCCCTAAGAAATGCCAACTGCTCTGTGGATGTCCCAACTCTCCTTCATCTATCCATCCATCTGTCCATCTGATTGTCCGTCCCAGGTGTGCAGCCTCATTGCAGGGCAGCCTGTCTGCCTCGTTCTGCCCCGTCTCACCCCTCAGCACTTCATCTGGGGGAAGGCAGTGCAGGTGCTGACACTTCCCAGCAAGAACAGAACAAAGTTGGGGACCAGCCTGAGGCCACAAGTCAGTCAATGTGGGCAGGGGCCCCATAACTCAGGAGGGAGCTCTCCTCTCCGGGCTTCCTGCCCGCTGTAAGGGAGGTGTGGTGCTTGGTTCAGGGGGCGCTCACACATCTAAGGAATGAGAGATTAGAGGTGGAAGAAAGATCTTTCAGCAGCTCACATGGCCACAGCCTCTCCAGCTGCAGAGCAAAACCTGCCCAAGCAGAATTAGGATTACAGCCTCCCTCCTTGCCAATGTTGGGCCCATGTCTGCAATTTGCTGTGATTCTGCAGGGCAAGATGCAGCAGAGACATGGTCCTTGGCCACCACTTTTAACTATTTTAAGGTGTTTTTTAAGGGAAGGAAAAGGAAATCCTCCTTAATACAGGCAGGTGAAGAAATTGCATTGGGCAACCTCTACATGAAGGCAAATAACTCTCTTTTACACAGCAACACACATCTCAGGAGAAATACCGTGCTGTTAAACTGAGATTATCTGTTGTTCCTCCTCTCGGCTGAAGCAGGAGTATCTGCCATGGGATTCAATTTCTTTGATGGATTTGTCTATTATTTTCACAGTCCCAAAGAATGTCCCATTCTCCCCACCTCCCTCTTCTCTTCAAAGTGTTGGTGGATCAATAGTCTTTAGGAGATCATGTCACCTCCCAGCTCTTCTCCGAACAGTTTGTTTGAAGAGCAAACGTGGGTCAAAGCATGGAGCCTGGATACTAGCAAAACCCGTGCCAGGTTTTCTGACGTGACAGACTGATTTACCATTTGATATGGAGCCCAGTCAGGTTTTATGTTTTTAATGCCAAGCCAGTCAGAAGCTGGCATTTGGAGGATTCATCCTGACATCAAAAAGCTCATAACAACACGTCCTCAGCTCCTGCCAAGCAACATAACTTGACAGCGAGAGTCAAGTCTCCTGGAACAAGCGACATCTGCCTTTGTCCATGCAAAGCCTCCCAGCTTCCAAGCACCAGGGACTAGGAGCACAATTTAGAGACTTAGGTAAAGGAGACACGAGAATTATCCCACAGTTTCTTGACGAAAATATTGTTCATCCAAGAGTTAGTGGCTTTTTGGCACATGTTCCTGTAGCTACTGTGTAAACAGTCCTTTCTCATTTCCCAGAACAATAAACAGTTATGAAAAGCTGTATAAGTAGCAAAAATGTGGTAGTTAGGACATATGGTTGGACAGCTCTGGAAAGCCTCAGCCTTTAATGTTGGCCAATTTTTTGTTTGCATGATTCAGAGGTCGGGGCTAATATGTAAAAACACCATGTACAAAAGATGATTGTCTGTAGCCCCGTCTATACTGGGCACTCGTGACATGTTCAGTCCCCCAGTGTAAGCCCAATTACTGAGTGAATTTGGGTCTGGTGTAAACATCAAGTGACTGAGGACCAGCTTGGGGGGAACATGTCCTACTGACAGACTCCATCTAACTGCTTGGGAAGGTGCACTGCACATCTGTTAACTTCACTTTTCTCCTTCAAAAAAAGAAAAAGAATCCTAGTGACCACACTGATCTAAACTGTCCCAGTTTCATTTGGGACACTGTTTTACTCCTTGATGAGACAAACTGTGGAAAGATAGCTCCCTGAAAAAGGATCTTGTCCAAAGGGAAATGCCCCCACTCTCAGGGTGCCAGCTCTCTGAAGGTGCAGAGTGCTCCAGGCTAAAGATGTGAGAAAGAAGGGTATTTCTGTGGACGTTGTTTGGAAGTAGGGACATCACCAAGCTCCTTAACTTTACAGCCATGTTTGAATTTATCCCTTTGAAAAGAGAGAGGTGTCTGAAGCACTCTGGCCCAAAGCAGCATTGGCATGGTGGGCAGTGGGGCTCCTTGCTCTGGGGACTCCTGAGGGGACTTTTATCATTTTTATCAAGTTTTATCAAGTTTTATCAAGTTTTATCATTGATCTTCACAATCAGGGCTATTTTTTGCAACTCACAGGAGATGCCAGTGCCTGGGCAGCCAGGAAGGAAGTAAATCTTCAGTACAGCTTTAACAAGAAACTCTCTCCAGCTTGCACCGGTACTGCCTTTTGTACAGGAAGATCTCTACTGACATATATATATCCATGGAGATCTGACCTTGCTGTCCTGACATTTGCGTTCATAGCAGGTAGCATTGGGATTAAAAATGTGTTATGATGCCATTGAGCCTTTAATCTAATTTGGGGAATTTAGAGATAGGTTGTGTGCATTTGGTATTGACTGCCAGAGACTTAACAACAGAGCCAGAGGAGGAGAGCTTGAAGAGATTTTGCCAGTAGTCAATATTTTGCAAACTCTTTACATTCGGGCACTTGTGGTGAGGAAGATAGGATTAGCATCTGCTGTAGGAACAGAGGATCCAGATTTTCTATCAGGCCATCAGCCTGCCTGCTTGTTCTCCCCCTTTGAAATCACAGGTCATCAATGCACCTCTTCCAAAGAAGACATCTGCACATGAAGCCCCAAACCCAGCCTACCTGCACCTGGAAGGAGAGCATTCCCAAACTCTGACCCCCATGCAGACCCATGGGCACATAGCCTTTTGGCAGAAGGCATACAGGGAGTTGTGTGTATATTTGGCCATTTATGTGCTGGTGAAAACACTTGTGGTAGCTAGCTTCAGCACCCACAGCCTAGGGGACCCTGATGATCTCCCTCACCACACCATTGTGGCTGAGGTGCACGTGGAGGTCCCCAGCCCCAGTTTGCTCCCAGCAGGTGGCTGTCCCCACTGCCTGGTGACATCCAGGGCTCCAGAGAACACACAAGATGCTCTGAGAGGACACAACACAGCGTGTGGGGTTTCCAAGGGCCTTGTTTCTGCCTGGCTTCCCCTCCTGCCCTGTGTTTCCAGCTGAGGCTCCAAGAAGATGTCATCGCTGCAAAGCTGAGCGGGGGCTGGAGAGCAGGCTCCAGCACTCAGGGCCCTGTGACCTCCCTGTTTTCCATGCCTGCTGTCATCAGCAGTTCAGCTCACCTACTTTTTGTCACCAAAAGCTGGCATCCAGTGTATCTGCATGCTTTCCCTGGCCACTGGAGGTGCCTATCTCTGGCTGCTGGCTGCAGAGGGAGGTAGATGGCTCACAGCAGGCAGCTAGCTTCGGATGACTATAGCTTTGTGAAATGCCTAGCATGCAGTGTGAGATGCCCTTGCTGCATGCTGTGCCACAAAAATGCCTGTGCTGGGCCAGATATAGGTTAGCCCAGCCCATTTCTTTGCTTCCAGCAATGGCCAAATATTTCATGCCTGAGAATATATATTCCCCAGGACTCCCTCCTGGATTCCCACAGGTTTTGATTCAGGGACTGTCTGAGACAGAGGCAAACTATTTTTAATAACCTTGTTTCTTTTCCTTTCCACAAATTTCCTCAGCACTTTTTAAACCCAAATGCTCAGGGCATTTGGTCAGGGTGTTTGATCCCTCCTATACCCAGTCAATGCAGCCCGCACCCTCCACATCTGGGCGCTTGCAGAGGCCTGGAGCAGATGCAGGAGCTCTCCCTGCAGCACAAACAGTACCTCAGATGGGGGTGTGCTGGATTGTCAATGATGCAGATGAGCCTTAACTTGAAAATTCAGACACCCAACACCTCTAAAACCAAACTTTGCACAGAAAACCTAAGGAATCCTTTCACCCCTTGTCCATCCCCTGCCCCACTCACACAGAGGAACACTAATCCAGTCCCCTGTCTGCACTGCAGCGTTTCTGCCCCTACTTGGCCCTATACGAGGGTTCACTTTGCAAATCCAGTGACAAAAGCCCTGAGAAAAGGGAAGACAGGAGGGTGCCTCTTTAGCCAGAGAGAGCTCTAGATGTATTTTCAGAGTTCAAACAAGGTTGGAAAAACAGGACTCGTTTCTTCTTCACCCCTCCATTTATCTGCCCAGTAAATGTTACAGCTCACAAAAGGACACTGCTCTTCGCAGCTGTTTCATGGCCCCACCTCTGCCCTTTCCCATTTTGGCTGAAATACATGTTCACTCTGCTGTAGCTGCTGTTTTTGGATCATGCTAAGACTTCTTCAGTCCAAAGCTAAATCTACCCTCATAATCCACCAAACTAAGTCCTAATAAATCCAAGCAGGTTTCACTTAACTACAAGCAGAGATGTAACTGTTTGTGGGTTGCTGTGACAAAAGGATCCTAGGGATCGCCTGAGTTCAGAGCAGATGGGGGAAGCAATCCCAGTAACACTGAAATTCAGTGCCCCATTTGCACACTCACCTGCTTGCTTGAATCAACATCTTTACCACGCTGCCCCTCACTCTGCCAGTGAGTACAAGTACACACGCAAAAGAAACTTTCAGGACTTCTTTCAGAAGAGAGGTATTTTCTGGTGAGATAACTGTTATCTGAGAGAAGTACAGTGTTGTGAAGCCAGCAGCAAAAGTCAGGCATTGCCACTAGCAAAAATAAGCAAGAGCCCTGCTTCACCTGCCCACAGTGCAAATGTGCTTGTGTGGATAAGGAATTCCAGTCTAAGCAGTTTTATTTTGGCATGTGTAAGAGGCTAAAGCAGATTTTTGTAATAGGAGATGTAGATTGCTTTAAGCATAGGTATAATCGCCAGCCTGCCCATAATAAGTAATAATAATCCCAGTTCTCGCATTAATTCATTGTGTGACCTTGGACATGACACTCACATCCATGTTATCAAAACTGGCAAATGCATGCAAGTCCCACTGAAGGACAGAGGAGCTACAAGTGCCAAACATTTTAAAAGAAATCAAATAAGCTCCTAGGGTCTCAGGTTTCCCACTTCTAGGAGAAACTGTAAGAGACTGTTGAGAACAGGATCTGAAAAATACACTGAGATCTTGAAAAAACACAACACACCTTAGCAGACTTAGAGTTTCCAGACTTTGAGAGCCATTAGAAGAATCTTTTCAGCATGAGTGCTTTTCCCAGCAACAAGCCCCAAGTATGGCTGTGATAACCTTTTCTCTGCATTATCCCTGGAAGTCTTCAAAAGACGTTTAGATGTAGAGCTTAGGGAAATGGTTTAGTGGGGACTGTTAGCGTTAGGTCAGAGGTTGGACTCGATGATCTTGAGGTCTCTTCCAACCTAGAAAATTCTGTGATTCTGTGTGATTCTGTCTGGAGAGCTTTACTGATCTGGCACAAAGTTGAGGCTGCAACTTTCCTCTAATAGTGTTTTTTGTTTTGTTTTGTTTTGTTTTGTTTTCAATTTCAGGAACAGTTCTGCCTACCCCACACCAAAGTTGTCCCATTTCTACAAACTGCATCACAGTCACTAGGCTGTTCTTAGGACTTATTAGGTAGGATTTCAGCTGCAGAACTAGTATGACCATTATACTACCTTCAAAGGCACTTCCCAAAACAGGGAAAAAACAAAAGGGTAACACAGCTGGCACTGGTGATAAATCTAAAATCTTCAAATGTTCAAGCTTTGTGTCATCTCTGCACACCAGGGAATAGGGCAGGAGAGAGAAAAGTTCAGCGGCCTCCCTTTTTGGCATCGCTTCAGTGCAATTTGAAGCAAGCATAGCAATATTGAAAAGTTTTGTTTATAAACAGCAGGTGCTGGTGTTATGGTGTATGTGCTTCCCCTGGAGTCATAACCAGCAGCATAACTGGTAACTCAATCTTTGCTAACTGCTTGCTGTGATGCTGATAGCAGTGCAACCCGGGGGTACTACATACCTTTCAGGCCACTTAACACAATCTGAACAATTTTGCTGGGAAGCCTAGATTAGTCTGGACACGTGCCAAAATTAATGTTAAATCTGAGACTTGTTTCCCCTTCCCCAGGTCCTGCTTGTGACTGTGATGAGTCCTAAATGCTCATTTTTGCTTTTTGTTAAGATATCGATTTGCCTCTTTTCTCATCCATAACACAAAAGGATTTGAGCAGGTTACGTTCAAACTTCAGCTGTTTATGTGATAGCTTTTCTGAGAACTCACAGAGATTTTGCTGGTGGCTGAAAAGGAAAGAAAAAAGTGTATTAAAATTGGCACCTTGTTTTTATGGCCAAGATTGTTTCTCAGGTTTCACAGAGAAGGTGACATTTAACCGGGTGACAGCTCTTTACGGTCCTCAGTTAAACAACAGAACTACTTGTATCATGATCAGAGCTGTTCAGGATTTTCAGAGAAGACTCAAACACAAATAATCAGTTCTATGACCAAACATTAATTTGAAGGTCTTGGCAGACAAGTTTAGCCACTACGTGTCCGAGCGCACAAACCAAACCCAAAGCTTGCTGAGCAGGGAAGTGACACATCTTTGCTATGTGTGTCCTGTCAGCTGAAACAGCTAGGTTGTTAGCTGCACACTGATCAAAACATGCGAAGAGCTCTCTGATTTTCAGACTGAGGGGAAAAAAACACCTCACAGTGCCTTCTTTTTATGTTGTAAAAAGGTTTACTTACATACAATATAATGGGAGGATAGTGCCATAAAAGTCTTTGCTGTGCAAAATCTGTGTCCTGTTTTTGCATATATCCTGACTATGGATTTTGTGATCCTTTTCTAATTGTTGCCTACATGCCTCATAAAACCAGCACCTAATTTATTACCACCTTAGTGCTGCAGTCATTTCCTTTGCTTTTTTTTCCCTGTTCCATCACCTCTTCTCCTCTTGGCCTTTACCACTGCCACTGCACACCTCTCTCCCTTCCTCCCCCTTTCCCTGGGCACCTGGTCTATTGGCCTTCCCCCTCCACTCATGCCACAAAACCTGCAAGCTAATTCTTTCATGCTCTTGGTGCTCAGCACCCTTGCCACCACTCCTTTCACCCTGAGGATGAGCTGGCATTTCTCAAAACCTCACCAGTTTCCCCCCTATGCCTCACCCCACTCCCATTTAACTCAAGCTCCCTAAGGTTTCTTTTAATTTTCGGTTGACAAATGTTCTCACTTTTTTCCTCATTCATCAAGCCGTGCACAAGCGCGTGTGTCTGGCACAGTTTTGGCAGAGGGCCCCAAATCGAGGGGAGAGCTGCATCCATCTGCTGCAGCTGCTGCTTCCCATCTCCCCCCATGCTGCCGGAGCGTGGCCATGCCCTGTGAGCAGGAGCCTTGTGGAAAGCAGCTCAATAAATCACCCGCACACGCTAGGTACAGCCAGGGGTGGTGATAAGGGCAGCTGCCGAGTGTAACCCGGGCATCTCTTGGACAACACGTCTGTAAGCACATCTGCCATTTAACATTTGGGCGCAGGTATTAAATATTCCACAGAGTGCTCTGACAGAATGGAGATGAGAGGTTCACGCCTCTCCTTGGTCTGTGAGTGTGCTAAACTTGGCTTCTGCTCAACTGACAGCAGAGCTCCTTTCTGGCTTCTAGGAAGAATGTGCTCCTGTGTACGAGTGCATTAAGAATCAAGTATTTCTTCTGAGTTCCTGCACGAACCCCAGGTATCACGCCTGATTTGCAGTTGAGCTTGGGCCTGAAGAGGTTTGATAGCTGCCAAACTTAATGAAGTACAGAAAGAAAGACCACCCGGCATTGCAGAGTCTGGAAAAAAAAAAAGGAGGTGAGCAAACTGAAAGAAAGAGAACTTGTTATCTCTGCCTTGCACACTGAAATACCTCTAGGGAAAAAAAAAAAAATCATTGAAATACAATAATTTCATTAATATAATCTAATAGGATGGGAAAAGTTGTGTCTTAAAAGAGAGAAAAAGAAAAGTCACAGTGCAGCAGAAGAGGTATTGGTGAGCATAGGTGAGGCTGCACCTGGAGCACTGGGTCCAGTTCTGGGACCCCCAGTACAAGAGGGAGCTGGACATACTGGAGAGAGTCCAAGGCAGGCCACCAAGGTGATGGAGGGCCTGGAGCAGCTCTCCTGGGAGGAGAGGCTGAGAGCTGGGACTGCCCAGCCTGCGGAAGAGGAGGCTCAGGGGGATCTCATCCAAGTCTGTAAATATCTGAAGGGAGGCTGCAGCAGACAGAGCCAGGCTCTTGTCAGATGTGCCCAGTGCCAGGACCAGAGGTCCTGGCCCCCAGGAGGCTCCCTCTGAGCCCCAGGATCACTTCTGTGCTGTGCGGGTGATGGATACAGTCTCTACTCTCACGTGTCTGACCTAGTGCTGCCATGAGGGAAAATGATTTGCATCATCTGTTAATGTGTGTGGGTAACAGACCATGCCTGCTACTTTTCAAACATGGTATCATGCTAGCCACTCACATTACTCAGCTTCTTCCTAGTAGCTCCATAGGCTTGGGTGCCAGAGGCAAAAAGGAAGGCCTCATCAAGACCAACCCTCCCACACAACACCCACCAGCCAGTGGTTCTTGTGCCAAGCAAAATAACCTGTAGGTCAAAATCACTCTTCACAGATGTGAGATCAGTTTAATGCCAAACAACCCAAGGTAATTCTTACCAATGTCAATATGGCAGTGGCAGATATGTCTACCAAACTTAAAAAAAAAGAAGTAAAATCTTTTGTATGTTTGCTGTCAGTGGCCAGTTTTGAAAATTTGCAAGGGAAGATGGGTACTAGCTTCACACAGGACCTAAACACAGGGACTGCTTGATACAAAGTGTTGGCTAATGTGGGTCTGGGAGAACAGATGGAAAATAAAACTCTGTTAATAGAACATGAAGTAAGATAAATGACTTCTGGTTTTAATGTTTTCCAAAATTCTTTCACCTGGTATATCTATACCTTTAAAAGAAAAAGATGCCTTCACAGCATATTGCAAGAGCATTACTCATGCCAAGCATGTTCCTGTTGTTGTCATCCTGAAATAGTTTGGTTACCATTAATTCTTGTCTTCATGCAGCCAAGATTTAATTAACTACATGCATTATCACTGTTTATATGTTTATATCTACCATGATTGTTATCTTATGCATATATAAGTGTTGGTGTTTTGAGTGTATAAAGAATTAATGCAAGGAGGCTTGAATCCTGCTCTGCCTTCAAGGGGGAGCTTTCCTTCACAGTAAAAACACACTAAGGTAAGCATCAGGATAGTGATACCTTTACCCTTTGGGGCAGGAGGAGATACCACCTATCCAGGAGGTAAAAGCACTTTGCAGGTTAGGTGATGGCAGCAAATACAAGAGGTGTGATGGGGAACTGAAATGATCTCGGGGACAAAAGAGATGTACAAGAATATCCCTAAGTCAAGATCCATTCAATGAAATACATGCTCTGGATCAGGTCTTGCTTGATGAGTTTCCAGCTGATAGCTATGTAAGCATGATGAGAGCTTTTTAACTGGTTAAAATGGAGAACAGAGAATAATCTGTCTGCAGCTGTAAGCAAAGTCTTCTTTTGTTTCTGTACAGCTGCCTCTAAATAAGGAGATAATACTGCTGATATCTGGATTCCTGAATAAATTCATTCCTCACTTTATCTTCAAGCCTGTCTGGTGGTAGGAGTGATTTAAGGATAACTGGCAAATCACCGTCATTCCATTCCTGAAGAGATGACGATTCAGTAAGTGGGGGCGTTGGACCGTTCTTCTATAAAAATACAATGCCAGAGGTAGCCAGATGTTTCTCCTCGAGCCTCATGGGCCATTTTAAAAGTTGGTAATGAAGCTTCTCAGCTTGGAAGGGACTTTTTTTTTTCAGGGGCAGAGTATCTCTAGAAAGTGTACAGAAAGCTTAGAAGGTGTCACAAGATGGAGTTTACAACAAATTCGGGGTGGCCAAATCTGGTGAACTTTGGGACGGGGGTGGATTCCTCATACCCTGATGGATAGCTCGATGGATGTGAGTGTTGCAGCTCCACATTAACGGGTCCAGCCTGTAGTGAGGCTGAACGTGTGTTCCCAATAGGCTTATACACATAAAATATACACAGTCACACAGACCACCACAAAGACAAAGCAGTGCCTTTATCTGCCCACACAGCACTCCCACAGACATGAACAGCACAGATAACCTGAACCTGTTCCCCCTCTCTGGGGGGTCTGGACACAAGTCCCCTACTGGTACATACACACAAGATGTGGGTCACTCCAGGAGCTGTCCTCTGGTTGGCACCTAGCTCCTGGTCTCCTCCAGATGTTGGCACCCAGAGGTATGACACCAGGGTTTTGTGGTCAACTTCTGGGTGCTGGTACCCTCTCATCTTGACAGTCTGGTCTGAAGCTTGCTAGCACTCATATAAAGCCACTCAGGATACAGACTGGATCCTCACAGAAGCTAGTTAGAAATAAGATTTAATGAGAATGCAGGATAGATGGTGGTGATGAAGCACAGGGCTCAGTCAGGCAAATGTGCTGATGAGCAACCTCTTCATGCTCAGCTGAGCCCTCATACCCCCTTTTCTCCTTTATTTCTTTGTGTTTGTTATTACCTCAATCCCTCCATTTCTCCACATCTGGTCCTTCTCCTCAGCATCCCTTACTGACACTGACACATTCCCAAAGACTCCTGAAAACCTCCCGTGGGAAATTATATACAACCCTCAAATTCTCTGCCCCTTGCATACCATATGAATCACAGAATGGCTCGGATTGGAAGGGACCTTAAAGATTACCCAGTTCCAACCCCTGTGCCCTGGACAGGGATGTCACTCACTGGATCAGGTTGCCCAGGACCTCATCCAACCTGGTCTTGAACACCTCCAGGGATGGAACATCCACAAGAAAAGTCCTGTACTTTGTCAGAAAGTATCTCCCTTTTGCACACATTGCTGTCTGGCCTATTTGGGTGTCCCATCATGGGAGGTTTCATGCTGGGAATGGCATAATCCTTCCCCCTTGATGGATGTGGAAAACTGCTGCAGTTGGCCTCTAGTCAAACAACCTAATGCACAGAAACAATGTTTTCCATGTGGCTGGTAAAAGACAGGGCCAAGCAGAGCTACCCACAAGGAGCCGTTCTGTCTTGGCACGCCTGGACGCATGGAGTCTGTCTAAACCACTTAAAAATACTTCTTTAGCACAGAGGGATATCTGGATTTCCATCTCTCCTTGCATGCCTATGAAAAGATTCCCACAAGTAATCTTTATCGCTTCCATCCTGGAACATCCAACTCAAAATGCACAAAAGGAGAATGATCTTGGGGGGTTCAGATGCTAATGAAATTCAGTCCCCTGAAAGCTTCATCTTCAGAACAAAGTCTGTCCACTTCCCTGAAAGCACAAGTGTCACAAGTGCTTGCATGGAAAGCAGCATGGCCAGCAGGGTGAGGGAGGTGATTTTCCCCCTCTTCTCTGGTCTCATGATACCCCACCTGGAGTGCTGCATTCAACTCTAGAGTACCCAGCATAAGAAGGACATGGAAGTATTAGAACAAGTCCAGAGAAGGGACATGAGGATGATAAAAGGGGATGGAGCACCTCTCCTATGCAGACAGGCTGAGGAATTTGGGGTTGTTCAGCCTGGAGAAGACCTGGAGAGACCTTATAGTAGCCTTCCAGTACCTTCAAGGGACCTACAGAAAAGCTGGGGAGGGACTTGTTGTCAGTGTAGTGTAGTGATAGGACAAGGGGCAATGGTTTAAAGTAAAAAAGGGTAGATTTAGATTAAATATTCTGAAGAATTTCTTCATTGTGAGAGTGGTGAGGCACTGGCACAGGTTTCCCAGAGAAGCTGTGGATGCCCCATCCCTGGAGGTGTTCAAGGCCAGGCGGGATGGGGCTTTGGGCAACCTGGTCTGGTGGGAGGTGTCCCTGCCCATGGCAGGGGGTTGCAGTTGGGTGGTCTTTAAGGTCCCTTCTGACTCAAAGCATTCTGTGATTTTGTGATTTATCCTCAGATACTCCAGGAACTGAAATAAACTTGGTTGCCAAAATTTAATTAAACTATCAGTTTGAAAGGCCTGTGTGTAGTTTTGAGACTGTGTGGAAAATATAAGCAAGAGACAATTGTGTTAGCTAGGAATAACGAGCCAGCTTGTGGTGTAAGACTAGAAAGGCCAATGTTCAGTGTGATCTTAGCTGACAAATCCCAAGGTTATGACATTAGGCTAGTCCAGTCATGGACTGCTGAAGGACTGAAACTCTAAATGTTTATTTTAAAAGGGGCATCCAAGCAAATGATCCAGATCATTTGCTGTTCCCTAGTGTGCTTGTGTGTGTTCCCCTAATATCCCTTATTGATACTAGTCCAACCAGTGCTTGATACTGCTTGAGCAAAGCCATTTGTGAGAGTGCAAGAGCTGGATTTCCTGTTGGCAACGTCTAGATCATGGAGATGCTCAGAGACTGACCACAGCTAGAGAAGCTTTGGCCCTTCTCATTTGTACTCAGATGGCTTTTTTCTTTACTGACATCATGTTTATTGGCATACTGCTCTGACTGAAGAGCTCTCCCATGAGAAAGAGGAAAGCTTTAAGCGAGCTTCATGACAGCTGCTCACTGATCTCCTCCAAAACTGCTGCAGGCTTTATTAGTCCTTTGTGCCCTCAGGTGGGTTTTATGCCTCGTGGTTACCTCTAGGAGCAAAGAAACCTCTGCCAGGGCTGTAGTGAGAGAGAAAGCTGTCTGTTCTGTCCTCCTGGCCACTTCAGTGCTGCTGCGGGGTCTGCCTGTTACCAGTCTCTCCTGGGCAGGTGGGAGATACAGAAGGTCTGATGTTCAGAGGGATGTTGCTGGGGGTGGCCATCAGTGGGAGAAAGCAGCACCTTTTTGCTTATTTATCCCTTATTGACATAGCTTAAATAAAAACCATCATGTTAGCCGGTGTTATCGAGGCTCTGCCAAGAGATTGGAAGTTATAGCAGCTAATTCATAGAAAAGCCATTAAAGAGCTTTTTATCTTAAAAGTGGTAAGGTGTGAAAACTGTTTTTTTTTTTGCGTGATTTAAGTTCCCAGGCCAGATCATAAAATAGACCTGCTAAAGGTAATCATAAAAAAAATATAATAATAATAAAAATTTTGATTTTCCAACTGTTTTGAAGATGTTATTTTTAGGGCATGTGCTCCTGTTAAATGTATCTACGTACTCCTAAGCCAAAAGGAAGTGAAAGGAAACAAATGTGACGCTTATAAAACAGCAGCAGCCTGGCTGATAGGGCTTTCACACCAGGAGCCTGCTCTCTGGGGTCTCTCAAAAGCCGAAAAGCAAATTAATTCAGCCAGGACACAAACCAGAACATTGAGGCTGACTTTGGACCAGGCCCCATCTAAACAGCCGTGTGGCTAAGGTTAGCCAAAATCAGTCTCCACGAACCTTTGTCTTCCCCTGAGCTTTCTCACGAGCCACTGTGGGAGTGACAGGACCATGAGGTGCACGGGCTGCTGACAGCATGGTGTTCACCTGGTGATGCTGAGCAGCCAAATACTTTCTACCCTGAAGGATGGTGCTTGGTCAGCATGGCTCTAGGGAGAGGAGATGTAAGCAGGGCTCTGTGCTCTCCTCCCTCCCCGGTGACCCTTCCCTTCCCCATCCCGCTGGGAGCAGGGCCTGCCAGCTGGGCCCGGAGCTGCATTTCTCTGCAGGAGCTCCTGCTGCTCCCTTTCAGCTATCTGTGGGGCCCAGCAGCCTTCAGGCAGTTCTCCTTGGAAAGCACAACGAGAAGAAGAATGTAATATTAAAAATAATCCAGGCATTAGATTAGGAGCTGCTGTGGAAAAAAGCAAAGCAGAACAAAACAAAACAAAAACCCAACAAACACAGTATCCTACTTCTCTCTGCCCAAGTAATTTTCCTGGATTTTTCCAGGGGGAAAAGTCTGTTTAACTTTTCCCCCTTCCAAGCTGCTTTAAAAAGCTCTAAGGCATGATGCAAACTCCTTCAAAATCAGTGGAAAGCGTTCAAGGTCTCTGAATCAGATCCTGAATGCAGGGTGGTAAGAAGCCTGAGTATCCTGCCTTATAGTCGGGGTGAAAACAGAAATGTCCCAGAAGAGTTGCACGTTAGTGCTATGTGAGTAGCTGTCTCCTTTTCCCTGTTCCCTCAGCCTTCCAGTGCCATGGTGGTTGAGCCTTTTCATTTTGAGGGAGCCAACCAGCAGAGAGGAGAAAGGGTCAGGCTCCCTCCTAGCAGTGCAGTTATCATTACCAGTGGAGTTGTGTGTCACAGGAGTGGTCCTTCCCCTGGTCCTGGGCTGCATAACCCTCACCCACAGGCCTGTGGCTGCATGACACTTTACCCCATAACTCCACACCCCATAAGCCCCTACATAAAGGCCATAAAAACAACCCCTTACGCAGACAAAGCAGTAGAGGCTTGTATGACAAGAGCTGTTTTAAACCCACTGATTCCTGTGAAATACTGTGTGTTAGACCAGCTCTGCTCCCCAGAGTGTGTTTTGCAAACAGCTGAGGTGAAGACTAGAGACTCATCAGTAACAAAATGAGCTCTGCCTGGCACAGTTTGTGTCAGGCACAGGCCAGGACAAGGTTTACCAAAGCCTTTCACCAGCTCTTTTCACAAAGGCACTGAATCATGCAGCAAAAACACACACACTCCTGTTCTCACTCAGCACCATTTTACAGAGAAAATAAACATTACAGATCTGTAAAGAAAACCCCACATCAAGCCAGTGCTCACTATATTAGCTTAATTTTTCTAAAAATGATGCCCCAGGCAAGTTTCAAAATTTAAATTTCTGATACTCCTTGCGTTTCCCCAAAGCTGTTTTTCATTAACTTTTTACCAAGCTGTTACAGCTCCTTGAGAAATTTGGAGTCTCTGTGGCTTCCGCCTCCTGACTGTGGGACTTGCTGAATATTGAAGAGCTACAAGGCTGAATCCTTTGCCCCTGGGCAAAATCAGCCGCAGTTGTATCATTTCTGACAGAAGTTGTGACAAAACGCCAGCTTCTGCTTAAACACCTGTAGTGCCTGTGCAATATTAGTCAGTCTACCCAAAGGGCTAGAGAAAGCTGATGTGCTGGCAGGTATGTCTACAGAAAAAGTAGTAAGTACTTCAACAAATAAATTTTGGGTGCCTAACATATCTCCAGAATAAAAATATTTTGTCAAGCCTGTGGATATACCCAGGCAAGTGAGGTGTCTGTGGAAAATGTATGTATCCCTTAGAAAATGCGTTGCTCCTTCACAGTGCCATGGCTCCAAAATCCTCTGCCCTAAGCAGAGTCCCTGGGTTTGTTTAGGATCACTGCTGTGTGCTTAAGGGAAGGCTGTTGGCTTGGGTTTTCTGAGGGGAGTTATTTTGTTCATTTTTTTACTTCACTATTTAGACTGTGTTTGTTTTCATACTTTATACAGACCTTGCAGTGGAACTTAAAAATATGCACAGCTGGTTATTTCCTTTTGTTTTGCTTTTAATATGCAGTCACTGTTAGGGATCATGTGCCATACAGCACAACAAACAAGCAGGTAAGGCTGTGGGGATGTGAGACTACTGTAGGCACCCTGTCCTTCATTTTTTGAAATACGCCACCTCTTGCTTGAATGTGGTAGCTCAGATTTATACTACTATTACAATCAGTACAGCTAACAATGATAATAAATATAGCAGCTATTTAAGGACAGATTCTATCAGCATCTTCCTTTTCATGAAGCGAGGTCCTTGCAAAAACTGCTTCCTGCTGCAAAAGATTTTTCTGAACCACTCCTTCCATCACGCTCACAACAGACACTTTCCAGATACTCTAGCTCACCAGACGCTCTTGGAAATGTCAGATATGTCTTCTGTCAAGGGCTTCTGTTTTTAACAATATATTAATATTTCAAGTAAGTTCTTGGCAAGTCTTCAGATTTTGCCAGTGGGTCCCAGCGTCTTTTGAAAAAAAAAGTGAGATTTATGGGCAGTGCTGGTGGGTGGAGGGCTGGACATCAGTAGTGTAAAAAGCATACCTTGTGGTTTTAGTGACGCATGAAGTATAATCACAGCTGGTAGTGGGTTGCATTCCAGCCCCTGTGACAAAGATAAAAGACAAGGTGAAGATTTGCGATACTAATTATTTATGGGAGCCCGGTGTTCAGCTGTGCAGTGCTGCCATGGCTAGATTGCCTTTCAGAAAAGTACTGTAATGTTGGCTGCCCTGTTATATTAACTGCACTCAGTTATTTTTGCATGGATGAATAGTGACAGGCCAAAAGTACTGCTTGTCATGCAGGTCTGACCTGAGCACTGTGCTCCTGGGAGATGCTTCCCCTGCTCCCTGGATAGGTCTTGATTTACCCCAGAGTCCCAGGGAGCAGGGACATGTCTGGCTGCCCAAATCAGAGGGTCTCAGACATCCTGTGGGTACAAGTCTTGTCCTCCTCATCTTCAAGGCACCTTGTAGTTTACTATCAGATGGCTTAGAGAACTGTTGCCTTGCCCAGTCTTGGCTGCCAGTCTTATCTACAAACCACCTCCATCACTAGGCTGAAATAAGATCCTCCCTTCCTCCCTTCCTTTATAAGCCAGGTCCAGCAGCAGGGCTGCCCCATGTGGAAAGCACCATGAAGGGCTGTGGGGAACCCTTTCCATGCTCCTCTCTGTGGAATGACTTTAAAGCAGTGCAGACCTAAAGTATTTCAAATACAGATGTAGTCCCTGGCTTTAGCTCGAGGTTATTCCTGAGCTGTGATAAACAAACATGGATTTTTCAGGTGGTGTAAATTTGGTTGTGTAATGCAGTCCTTTTATTTCCTTTGATATAAAGTCAAATGTGCAAATATACAAAATGGGAGGTACCAGCTGAGTGCATGTAGACACCACAGCTTAAATATCTGCATCTCAGTGAGCCACCTCAGGCGTCTGTGGAGTCCAAGGCACAGTCCAACTTACCCACAAGTATGAAGACATCTTCACTTGTTTAAAACTCACTTGGTTGAACATCCTCACTTGTTTAAACAGGGAACAGTACTAAAACAAAACAAGACCAAAAAAAAATGTTATTAGCTGTTCAGAAAATGATTTGCTCCAAGCCTACATACACTCCAAAATCTACACCTGCCATTCTTCTAAGGTAGTGAAGATTGCCCTCAGAACTAAATTCAGGCAGGCAGGAGGGCAGGAGAGCCCATCTGTGATCCACAGATACCCGTTTCATTTGTTTCATTTTGTCACTCAGTGCTCTTATATAAAATAACCTCCTTGCCCCCAAATAGGGACAATTTATCATCACAGGTTTGCTTCTCTGTCCCTGTCCTTAAAACTTCTTGCATTCCAGCCATGTTAAACTGCAGACTCTTATTTGACCATCATGATCTTCTCACTCAAATGTCTAGCTGTACAGAAACAAGGAGATTAAACAGCCCCCTGAGGTGAAGAGAATATGTGCACTCACTGGTCTGGATAGACACAGTTGCAGAAGAAGGTTTTAAAGTGGAGCTGCTTAAGGAGTGCTAGTGGATGTCAGGTTATTTGCATGTCAGAAACACATCTGATGAAGACAACCAACCATAAACATCGAACATTTACAAGCCTTCTTTCATGCTCAAAGAAACCTGATGCTCAGCCATGTAGATGAATCATTTCTTTCCTCTCCATAGCAGAAAGTTCACTGAAATGGAAAGCAGCTCTTACAGATGAGTGCTTGAACTGGAGTTATTAACTATATTTTAATAGCTGGCAAAATGTATTCACTTTGCCTGTTATAATGTAAATAATTTTTACTAAATCCACTAAACCATCTTTGCAAGATTTGATTGGATTAAGCATGTTATAAAAATTACTTTTAATGAAAATGTTTAGGTCTTAAAGTGGATTGAAATATTATTTCCTATCACTTTAGGGTCTTTGTACAAAGGACAATAAGGTTCTTTATGTATAAATAGTTCAAAGTATCCAGCTTAAACTGCATTACTTGGGAATGTCCACATTGCCTTTAACAGCCCACTCTTAATTTGAAGTACCGAGGTAGAACAGTAATCAAGCTCATTTTCTAATACCTGGAAATGCACTTTCTTATACTAAAACATGTGATTTATATTTTAAGTTAACAGTCTCTTAAAATAAGGTGCTAAATGTAGAGGTTATTAAGCGTGTAGTTTACCTGAGCTGCCATGAGAAGACCTTGTATATCACACTCTTGCCTGGGCTGAGCCTTTAAGGCAAAATTAATAAGGGCTTAAGAGGAAAACACTGCTACAGCCTCACCAGACTAAGGACACCCTCCTCATCCTTCTTCTGCAGCGTGTCCCTGCTGTCCCTACAGACAGCGGTGACCTCGTTCCCCAAAGAACTGGTCATCCAGCTCTAGCCAGGCACCCTGGGGCTCCCCATGGATTCCTTCAGTGGCCTCCCACCTGGGGGAGGGCTCAGCCCGGCCTCTTGGTGTATCTCATATAGGATGGGCATTAGCACATGTTTAAGTATTTTCCTGAACCAGAAGTTGTAATCACGTGTTTAGTGATCTATTCCAAGGAACTCAGTTTGGTAGTTTGGAAGCTGTTTCCTCAGACAACTCAAATGCTCTGTCTAGCCGAGTTATCTGATGAGGATTCTCAGATACAAACCTGGGGGGGGGGGGGGGGGGGTCCAAAAGATGGAAATGGAGGGAACTGCTGAGGTTTTGGCACAATCCTGCCTCCTAAGTCAGAGCAACACTGTCTCCTCTCCTCACCTGAGGGTTTGCATTGTCTTTGAAGGAAATTTAACAACCCTTGCGCCTTTGCTGCTTTTTTTTTTTTTTTTTCAGCCTTTTGCTCAGGAGTCTTGACACCCTTCAGTACATTTTATCCTGAAATAAATGAAACCACTTCCAGCTATATGCTTAGATGACTTTAAAATGCATTTTTACATTGTTTAGATGGTCAGTCAATACTATACAAGACTTCTGAAACAGAGGACTATGCTTTTAATCAGCCGTTAGCCCTGGAATAGCTGGCTGCCCAGAGCTGTGAGCCAGCAGCATGGCACTTATGATCATGTTGTTCTTCCTGCTAGGCAGCAGGATTTTCACCCACATGCTTGCAGAAAGACCCATGTCCTCCATCTGTTTATTTACTAGTGAAACATTAGTTTGCTTGGGGAATTTCAGCTATGAGGCAGCCCATATTTTGAGAATTTTGTGGGCTTTCTTGTTTTGTCTTTCCATATTCTCTTTTTGCTTTTTTTTCTTTATCTCAAAGAAGAAGTTCATTGAGAAAACTAGAATACCTGGGGGGGTATGGGGGGTAAGGGTAGGTTGGGGGATGGGGAAGATGGAGTAGTTTTGGGGTTGTTTTTCAGTCCCTTTTGATCTGGAAATATGGTGTCCATAACAAAAGCATTTGGCCTGTATCATTTGGAGTGCCCTTCTTACTGGCTGTTGCTAGCAGGCTTTGTTTCCTTGCCCTGCACTATGCTGTGGGAATAACTGGGGTAGGTCCAGATGGGAATTTTGGAATCAGTCCAAAAAAGCGATCCAAAAAAAAAACCCAGCAAAGCCCCTACTCAGGGGCTACCTTGCATACATCTCCTTGATCTACACATTTGCTATGCCCTGTGGAGCTGTGCTCCTGCCTGCAGAGACCCTTTATTTCCCAGGGCTCAGCTCTGGGTGCTGGGGTCAGCCACTTGCTGCTGATGGCAGAGTCCTTGCCCTTGCAGATCTTCATCCCTTATGACACACCCCTCTCTGCTCATGGTTTGTCCCTGCCGGAGAAGCTCATTTTGGTTGTACCTTATATCTTCTACTCAGGGATGGCATGAGAGAGAAAAACCTAAGCAGCGTGAGATGAGCATGGGTCACAATGGTCATGAATGCAAGGGGTAAGTGCCTGCTTCAGAAATAGGACCCGGGCATGTCAAGTAGCCTATAAATAAACAACTTTGGGGCCCAGGCTTTCAGGCACATGTATATGTCACAGAAATGCCTGTTACAGCTCTTCAGCACTTTAAAACTGAAATTATAACTGCAAGCATGTGACTGGGGCAAGAGTGTGAGGGGACCCGAGACTTATAGCAGGTCACACACAGCAGTTGTAAATTACGATGGAGCAATTTCACCTCCACAGGACAAATGGAAAGGTTTGCAGCAGGCAACCTGTGGCCCTGAACTAACCTGTCAGGCTACATCTGTCTTATTTGGGGCCAATAGATACTGACTCTTAAGGTGGCAGCTGTAACCTAGTCTGTCTACAGGAATCTCTCATACTCTCTAGCTGTCCCATTTGCTCTGTGTCCTTGCATCCAGAAATGCATCCCTGAGTACTCCCAGTGACAATGTGCATGTGACATCAATCTCTTTCTATGGCTAACAAGTAAAGAAAAAAAGATGAGTTCAACTACCATTAAAAAAAAAAAAAAAGAAAATGAAATGAAGGTGTGTTTGTGGTTGTTGTTAGCTCAGTCTATCTCACGTGGAGATAAGAAGTGGTACAAGGCAGATGGAAGGTTAGATGGGCTACCAATGGTTTGTTTCTCCAGGGATGGGCTCTGGATGATAGCATAACATAAATCAGTCATAACATAAATCACACAGAGCACAGCTGGGTTGGCTGGGCTGGTACAGCTCCATGTCAGTCTGCAGTGGGAGAACTGAACGACCCCAAAACAAAATACATTTAGAAAAGAAAAAGAATAAAACTCAACCAAGTCCCCTGACTGGTTCAGTGTGTAACCCCCACAAGCAATTGCAGCAGCACAAGAGAAGTGGGAACATGATATTGGAAATCACTCCTGCAGGTAGGAGGTAGGCAGAGTATCCTTCAGCTGAAGTGGCCACTGAAAGCTGAAAAAAGTGCCTGCACCATGAAAAGCTATCATGGCCAGAAGTTTTCAGGTTAAGCCTTCGTGTTTGCAACCATCTGCACCCCAGAGCTCAGAGGAAATAAAAATAGCATTGTAACTTAACAGAGGTGGGCAGAGAATTTTGTGCATGACTTGTATCTGTGGGCTTTTCCCAAAAAACTGTTTCTTGTCTGGCACCTATCTCTAGCACCACACAGTGCCCACGACTTACACCTCAGATCAGCATTATCTGGTGTGGGAAGGTATCCAAATAACTAAAATAAACAGGAGAACTCAACAGAAGCCTCCTGCACATTTGGATTGTAATGTGATCTTTATTTCACCTTTTTTTTTTTTTTCCCCTCAATAAGAGGGCATGCAAGAAAGACTCAAATAACAAGTAGAATTCAGTCTCATGATTAAAGGGAACAAAGTATTGGGAATAATGTGTGCATTATTGGTGGTACTATTTTCAGCACAGCCTGGGAGAGTCCTCGTTTGACTAAACAAATCACTCAGTCTGTACATAGGCGTTCAGATGGAGATTTGATTTGTTCTGGAGAGAGTCGAGAGGTGTGCATGGAGGGAGGAGATTCTTAAAGTCTTTCCCTTGCGATTTTAACCAAGGCACAAAATGAGACATTTTTTAAATGCATGCAAACCACAGGATTACTACAGAGGGATCTTTATCCCAGCTTAAATGCAAAGCAGGTTGGCATTTAACTGTGCCATGGGACCGTGAGTGTTTGTTTTTGTACAGCACCTAGCACAACTGATACATTGACCTGGCTGGCCCAGTAGTGCTTCAGTAATTAAAAACATTTGTCTAAAAATAAATGTGACTATTGCTATTAAAAAGAATCCAGTTAGCACAGGTTGTGTCAGCATAGTCTCATGTTCTGGGGAAAAGTTCCTGGAATAAAGACTTTTTATGTTGAAAAGTAATTGTGAGACTTGTTCAAGAAGATGAACTCTCTCTTAAAATATTTCCCTGTTAGTCAGTTAAAGGATGTTAATGCTCCTTATTTGCACCTTCAACATCTCATATTTTCATACACCAGCAAATGTAAAGGGCTACTATTAAACAGTGAAAGTGCTTCATGCAGCTTTGAAATCCTTTCAAAGTAGCCACAAATTGGTGTAAAATAGGCAAGTGTTTCCTCTTCACTGAGTTCATCCTGGAATGCTGTGCTATTCCCCCATATCTTAAGGCAGCTCCCCTGGAAGGAGATCTGGAGACTTTGGCCCCTGAAATCCTTTTCTGACCACTGCTGCTAACCTCAGGGCTGTGACTGCAGAGCCAAACTGTGCTGTCCTTCTTCAGGAGCTGAGTTTCTGAGAATGCTCCTGCTGCTTATCAGCCCCTCTTCAGAGGTGATGAATTGCTGCTGATAGTCCTCTTCAAGTGAGCCAACCACACCATGAGGAGCAGTGTAAGGCTTTGACGTTGATTAAGCCACTTGGTGGTTATCCACTGGCATGTGTCTGTCATTAACTATTAATTAAGCTAATGAAGAGATAAACATTGGCTTTAGGAGTCATCCTGAGACATTACACGTTTGTTCTTGCTGTATATCCATATGCTAGCGTATGCAGAAAACGAGTTAGGTAGCACTTAATTTCTTGGGCTATATGTGTCAAACTGTATTTACTCCTAATTTTAGAAAATGTCGTCTTGCTTCTGGCATGGCTGAAATTTTATGCCATGTCTAACTTTTAGCAACCTGCTTTCTGTCAGCCCACACCGACGGCAACTAATGCTCTCCGTAAGCCTCATCTGGGCTTACAGAACCCAGGTCTGCTCTGAAAAGGATTTCCAGGAAAACCCTTGGTAGGACGATACCATGCATTATTTAAGTTAGCGCTGGCCAGTATCCCTGGCACTGAGCCAAATGCATATTTTTGGCTGGCATGGGGCTTCCCCCAGAGTCACAACTCCTCAGCCCTCCTGCAGCATGCAGGATGGCTCCTAGCTGTCCCCAGACTGCAGGGACCCACAGGGGCACACACGGGCACCCACATCATCACCTTTCAGCCCTTCTGCCTGCACCACTCTTTTCTGGCACTATTGACTATTACTCTTCTGCCCAAGGGTTCAGCATGTCTTTTGGGGCCTTGCTGATCCTCTTCAACTCATACCAGAGTCAAAGGCAGGCAAGGAGAAGAGGGATCCTGACCCCAGAAGCAGGAACATCTCCTGCTGTCTGAACATCTTCAGTCTCTGCAGAAATTAGTTGAGCTTAGCATGTCTTTTTGATAGATGCATTCCTGGAACACGCAAATCTACAAAACTCACAGAAAACATTATATGGAAAGGGAATCACTGTTGATTCAAAGTGACAGTGTGCATTCAGCGAAGAGCTGCAGTTCTCAGGAGCCAACAGAGAACAATGCAATTTCCTTAAAACTTACTTCAACTGGAAGAGGATGCAGTAAGGTCTACCTTTAACCAAATATCACCACAAAACATGTCCTAATGATGCCTCAAAAGAAAACTAGCAATTTGTTTAAGTTCTGTCTGTGCATTCCTGGTTCTTTATTCTTATTTTATTTCCATACTAATTCCTCAGTGTTCCTGGAAGTCTGAAAAGAAGAAAATATTAAAAGATAATTTTATTCTTTAGACACACTATTCTTCTCTGTTCCTTTGCAATCCCCTATGTCTTATCTATGTCTAAAAGTCTGTTGTTTAATATGTTTAGCCCAAATAATTTTTAGGTTAAGAAAATATTTTTATAGTGACGTAATGGACATTTTCATCATGGTAGAAGTATCTTCATCTTGGCATAGTATTATGGTAGATTCAAGGAATCATATTTTATAGGATAATAGGTTTTGAACCCTTGTTGCTCTGAAGATCCTTGAGTTCAGGATATGAAACTTGGAACTAGAGCTTTCATCTCAGAAGTATTTAGCACAAACAAACAAACAAACAAAAAAAACCCACAACAATTATATAACACAAACTGTTTTGCAGCCTAAACTTGGTTTTAAAAGTAAAAGAGTGAACTGTCAGAGTTGGGGGACCATTGATGTTAAGGCTTATGTTTCTTCTCTGACAATTTATTAATAACACTCTATAAAGCAATACAGTGGGCAGGATTTTGGAAATCAAAAGGAGCTTTTACTATTTTGCTTGGTAAATAATTGAGGTTTTGATTTAAAGTGTTTCTGTCTGTCTCAAAGTACAGTGTATAGACACCACTCATCTCCCCAGCTTTGCTTAGCCTCTCCCTCCTAAACATTTCCTTTTTAGAGTGCCTCGCATTGTGCCAGGCACTTTGTTTGCCACCAGCCCGAGCAGATGGAAACGTGCGTGCCTCGAACAAACGTGACCTTGTTAGGCTGCTTGTCCTTCACATGTGAGCGAGAGAGATGCAAAACGTTACACCCACCGCCTTCCTGAGGGTGAAGGGACTCAAGCAGAGCATGTCTGCCCTGCTGCGAGGTGTCTGTTGGTATCACTGCCTCGATATGATCAACACTGCAGCGACTGCTTTGCAGCATCACCGCGATGCTACAGAGCGTATGCTCGCCCCCGCCAACGCGTGCTCTCTTCTCACCTCCTGGAAACCCCACCCGGGGGCTAAATGGGGTGTGCTGGGGAGGCAGCCGTGGCTGTGGGCATTGTGTGGGCAGCTTCCTTCTGGCAGTTGTTAAAAGGGAACCTGAGAGATATGCACGAGAATAAAAAGCAAATGGGTGAATGGAAAATGAGGGTAAATAGAGGTTTGTAAATATCTTTGGTCCGTGACTGCCGTTAAAAAAAAAAAAATGTTCTAAAAAATGTCTGTAATCTCTTTTGTCCACACCATGTTTTGCTATAGAATAAGTGGGATTTATCTCACTTTATACAATATACAAGTCCAAAGTCTAAAGTCTGTTGGTATGGGGTCTCTGAGATACACATATGGGGACTCTGAGACACCCACGTGGGGCAGGCAGAGAGGACAACCAGCTTGCCCAGAGAAGCTGTGGCTGCCCCATCCCTGGAGGTGTTCAAGGCCAGGTTGGATGGCCACACTCAGCTCATTGCCTTAATAAGAATAAAAATTGTTCCTCTTATAACTCTGTGAACTTCAGGCAGCCGAGCCCAACCCCTGCTGTGAGATGTGCTAAGAGGCTAAAGGCGAGGGCCAAGGGAGGGTACTGTTCCCAGCATGAATCACAGCTGCGGGCAACATTGTAGTGCCCTGAAAGGTCCTTTCCCATTTAAAGCATCTCCTTAGAAGAGGAATGTTACCAAGCGTGGGGGAGTCCAAGAGAAGGGCTGCAGAGACCAAACCTGGTCAGTGTTGGCCGTGAGAGGTGGAAGGGGTGCAGCTCCCCACCAGCCATCCTAAACATTTTGTCCACCCCTCCTAACCCCTATACAACTTCCAGACACAATTTATCTTCTGCTGGCATTTTCTTCTGAATTCTCTGTTTGAGGGGAGGAAGAAAATGTAATTAGAATATAGTAAGATACTGTTAGGGATAAATGGGAATTTTTGTCTCCATGGCACTACCATCCTTCTAAATTAAATAATTCTAGGCCCTTTCAGCATTGATTAAGATTACTGAAGCTTGACAGTGGGCATCACAATAATTTTTCTTTAACCCTTCCCTTTTTGTCACTGGAGGAATTCCACAGATTCAGGGAGAATACGGATCAGGCTATCAAAAACTTCATGTGTGCTTTCCAGACTCGGCCGTGTGGGTGACTGATGGCAGCTCTTAGCAAGTATTAGCTCACTGAGCAGTTGTTAGCAGTAGGCAAGCACGATTCAAAAGACAGACAGCCTGAAATCAGTAACAAGTTAGCACTCAGAACAACTTAAAAGCAAGCCCTGATACCTTTATAATCTCTCCTTTGCTCGGGGTGGTGATGGGGTTGCCAGCTAGAGCGTGTCCTCTCCTTTTAGGGTGTAAGTCCCTGCTGTTGGCAAATTGTTTTCATGTTTGCTAAACTGGCCAGCTTGTGACCTATTAGCTGCTGACAAGTGAAGAGGGTGCTCTTCTATCCTTGGGACAGCAATCAAAAAATAATAGGCCAGATCCTCAAGCCTGATCTAGTGCTTCTGTGGTGTGCAGGCAGCGAAAAGGAGCTGGCAATCATCCGGCTGTAAATGGCCAGCTAAAAATGCCTCTCCTGGTCACCCCACCTCACAGGGAGGGTAAAAAAAAAAAATATGAAGCAAGTGGAGATCTGCCCCATATAGAGATCAGCTTAACCCCAATCACTGTGTGGTCAGGGTTCCCCAATGCAAATGGGTGTCTTAACCCATAGGCATGATATAGACTGCTAAGAAAACTCATGGGGCCTGGTCCTGGTAGCCCTCATTATGTGGATCAGCCTAGAGTAGGCTGCAGGTCAATCAGGTTACTCTGAGGCCTGCCACCAGCTTTCTGCCAGCAGTGTTTCTTGGGGCAAGTCATAGGCAGTGCTGTGTCTGAGAAGGGGAGGAGAGAGGTTATCAGTAACTTCTAAGCAGAATTTCTGCAGGAATGGAGAACAAAGAAGAAAGATATTTGGAGCTCCTTGACCCTTTCCCCGTTGATCTTGACCCAAACTGGTCCTTTTTTTTTTTTTTTTTTTTTTTTTTTTTTTTTTTCCGTTGTGCTTGCAATTGCCTCTCTTTCTTTCACCCTCACCCTCCTTGCTGCCCTCCCCATAGGTGAGGGGTGATAGGCAGCCCCGTAGCAGGAGGTTTCTCCAGGCCTCGCTGGAGCTCCAGAGAAGAAAGAAATATCTTTCCTGGCAAGAAAACATTGGCAGCATTAGTTATTGCCAATGCCAAGTGTTAAGAAAAAGACAAACAATGAGACAGATTTCAACAAACTAGAGATTAAAAATGTGTCTCTGGATTGTGTTAATGGCCTCCTGATACTTTGGCTTGCAGCGTAAGGAAGGGTTGTATATGTGTGGGCAGGGAAGGATGTTACCTTAACAACTTTCTTTATCTATCACAAGACTTGAAGGTGTCATTTTGAAAAATTAAAGCTGATATTCTTGTTCAGTCCTGTGTCTTCAGGCCTGGAGTAAAAGATCAAAATTTTATTTAACCATTTGAAAAAATTGTAAATGGGCAACACCATGCAACTTGTTCTGGCCTTCTTCTCTTAAAGACGTCTGAGTTTCTGATGAAAACATCATTCAATAGTCCTCTACCATAACTAAGAACTGGGAGAAATAAGTAGTCTTGCAATGGTACATTTTGTTCATTTTTGTCATTCTGTGGCTGTGCAGAGCCTGATTTCCTTTGCTCAGATACTAGGAAATCACAAGCCATCCCCATAGGACTATTATGCTCTAATTCCTGATTAGGACTTGCCCCAGATTTTTCTTCAAAAGCATTCTCTAGCGAAAAAGAAAAAAATATATATTTTTTTTAATTTTATGTATTTTATTTTTTATTTATTTATTTTTTTCAATTAAACGTTTGCTTCCTAAAATTGATGTTTGGTTTGTTGGGAAAACAACTGAAATGAATTGAAACTTTGACTGCAGGACCTTATGAGAGCTATGGTTCAGCGAGCTTAGGGGCTGTTCTTCTCTCTCAGGTTGGTTCCTCACCTGCAGCACTGTATCCCAGGGAACCCAGCTCCTCAGCATGAAAACACAAAAATAGCACGGTTTGTTATGGGATCCTGGTGTGTGGAAAGGATGAGGAGCTAAGACAGAGGGTAAACAGCTCTCAGCAGGCACTTCAGAGGCATTTCTAAAACACAATTGTTCTTTTTTTTTTTTTTTTTTTTTTAAATTATTTTTAGCACGACCTAGAGGTTTCTACTCTCTCTCTCTCTTTCTATCAAGAAAATTAAAATTTCCTTGCAAAACAAGGGAAGCACAAGAAGCAGTTTTTCTGCTCAGCTGGTACAAACTATTTTTGCACCTGTGCCATTTGGCTCTCTCTGCAGATATTATTTATCTGTATTGCCATAGTGCCTAGGAACCCTGACAGAGACCAGAAACTCATAGAAACCAGAACAACATTTCTTTTCTGAAGCCGAAGTAACAGATTTTAAACTGACAAATAGCAAATCCTTACATTTGTTTGACAAATCCCTTAGTACCTTTCAGACCAGGATGAGAATTTAAAATACAGATGAATTAAAACAAGGATGTGTTGAAGTTCCTTATCTATCAGATAATAAATCTGCAAAGATGCCAATACATATGCAACATATACACCAGATACAATAAGAAGCAGAGACTTTTTAGCAATTCAAAACAAGCTCCTACTGCTTTATACAAATATGAAATAGGAAAGTATATTTTTTTCCTTTTCCATTTTTCCTTTTTCCTTTTATAGTTTTGTGTTAGTCTTGGCATTATCAAAAATGCAGAAGTTCAAACTGCCACCTCTCTTTTGTTTGGAGCATTTGGTGTGGATTCCCTGATGTCTAATGAGGAGACAACCTCAACCCTGTATGTTTCCATAGTTTTGTTTCTCTAACTAGCTTCTTATTTTCTTGACTCCTGTAGGAAAAACAAAACAAAACAAAACAAAACAAAACACACATATATTTGAAGTCACTACTCCTCTAACAATATATGTGAAAATTATCAAGGGCTCTTAGTGGTTGTTGGGTGATACACGCACACAGTATGACCATACAAAAAGACATTTGCAGCAGTGTAGCAAACAGGTTGTTCTCCCTTGAAAGTCTTTCTGAATTCTGCAGAGCCCAGGAACCTGAAAACCTTACCTGTCAGGTTCCTCATATCAAATTAATTAGGAAAAGTATTTGAAAGATAAGTTCTTATTTTTTGCCTTCATGTTAGCATTTCAAAATCTTCCCTAGAACCAGCTCTGGTGTTTTAAAGCAAATGCCATGTGGGAGGAGAGAAATAGTGCTGAGCAAGAGCAGGAACAGCATGGGATGGCCGTCTGCCAGGTTCTGCCTCGTCATCCTGAAATCCAGTTCTGCGGGAGCTGTGAGTCACTTTCATGGATATAAAAGTAGAAAGTTTATACAAACCCAAGGAGAGCTACGGGCTTCTATTGCTGGTTCCCTGCTGGCTGCTAGCTCTAGTTTTTCTTGCCTGGTTCTCCTTCTTATCCCTGGATTTTCTCAGTCCTCAATAGCTCAGTCACTTTCTTCTTTATCTCCACAGCCTTGCTAGTTTTGTCACTTGGGTGCTGCAAGCAAAACAAGCACACTGACCTTTGGAGGAAAAAAAGGAGGGCAGGTAGATCATATCACGCATCTGCCAAGTTCATACCTGCACAGTGACTGACCTGCCAAACAGAGCTGGGGTGTCTGGGGCTGACTGTCCCAGACAGTCTCTGCTGCCCCTGAGCAGAAGCTGTTATCTCTCTGACAGGGTTTGGGAGAGAGCTGAGGAGGAGCAGGAGGGGAGTCTGCAAGCAGAAGAGAAAACAAGATGGGAGATTGCCTTGTCTCTGGGATTAATGGTCTTCACTGGCAAATGTTAAGTCAAGTTCAGACAGGAATCCTATCTCTTGTTCAAGCACTAACAGACAGAAAGATAGACAGAGAGAAAGAAAAGAAGGAGATAACTAATCTGGAATGGTTGTCTCTGGTCCTTATGTAATGAAAAGCCAGTAGGTCCTGGGCCACATGCAGATGGATCAGGCACTAGCGTGGGCAGTGTTGGTCGAACACTCCTAAGAGATCAACAGACCCCAAATCTCTTACCTGGTCAGAGCAAAAGACCTGACTATCCCAAAACTCAGCTCTGGATTTTCAAGATAAACTTATATAGTAGAGAAGATACAGCTTGTTTGACTTCAGAAACATAAGTGTTTGGCCTTCACTCATTGCCCTTTAAGATAACAGTGTGAAGATTTTATCTGCTTTTGGTAGCTATTACAAATAAATAAATGAAAAGGTCACACAGACTGTGATTCAGGGTATAACTTTGATCATTGTGAAGAGTTTTGCTGTGTCATGGAAGTGAATGAGAATACTGCTCTTGGCCTTTTCTCTTTAAATTCATAAAGAAGTGTATGTAGATTTTCCTCTTCATCTGCAGAAGTGATTTAAATTAGCACAATGGGGGAAAAAAGCATCCTATGTAATGACAGTTTTACTGAACTACTGGGTCATATGATTCGCTTTATGCATTTAGTGGGTTTTCTTTCAGGTTGCAAAACATGGTAAAAAAGACCTTTTATTTCTTATAGTTCTATGATTTATCTTGTCCTTCTGCCTGCTTCTTCCACAAAGTTATAATGTTCTACCTGCATAGCACTCATCTGCAGCACCTCAGCTAGTTCTATCACAATGCTTTAGGACTTCTGATGAGGGTTAAATGGCAGGGTTAGGGATTTCTGCTTAGATATTTCTGCTGCTCATTTTTACACCTTCACTAACAAATTAGAGAGAAGGCACACAAAGGTCAACACACAGTCCAGAAAAAAGCCACCAGTGAACAATGCATTTAAAGCTTTCAAATGGTCCATAGGACTGATTTGTAGTCAGCAATTTCATTAAGAAATGGTAGGTGGTTGCATATTAAACTAAGTGGAGGTCATAAAAATTTCTGCCATACCATGGCTGTTCATTAGCCCTTGTGAAATAAACACAGTTTGATCCACCCACAATATTGTTTCTGACTCCATGTTATCTACCTGGGGAAAGTATCTAAGGAATAAAGCTTTTGTACTACAGGCACAAAATGCCAAAACTAGAGCAGATTTGGAGAACACTGTTAACAAAATGACTCATAAACATGGTCAGTCTGTGTATGCTGTTATTCAGAAAATAATTTCCTTTTAGGGAGGAGGAAACTATAACAACATATGACCAAAAGTCCAATGCATGGTAACCTGTCTCTAAAATTGGCTGAAAACATGTAAGTAGATATAAGAGCAAGAATCCTTCTTCCCCACAGTAGTCTCTCAGTTTCTAAAAATCACTATCACACTGATCTAAAAAAAGAAAGGTATGGTAAGTCTAAGTGAGAAATTCTGAAAAAAAAAAAATATTAAAAGGTCACAGTTAGCTAAGTTTAGATGTGCTGTGCTGTAAGAGTAGCAGAAAGAATGGCAAATTATCAGGAAATGTTGCATCGATCTGCAACTCTATACTTCTGACTACAAATCATAAGAAATAAACAAACAAAAGAAAAACAAAAACAAAAAAGAAGCACACACACACACACAAAACCACAGAAAACTAAAAATAAATAAATAAATAAATAAATAAATAAATAAATAAATAAATAAATAAAAGAAAAGAAAGAAGAAGAGTCTGTTTGAGGAAGCCTGCTTGGAATAAGGCATTTGTAACATTTCCATAAGTGCATCTCACCCACAGGTCCCCCATCCTATAACTCACTTCAACAACCAGAAGGTGATGCCTGAGTGCCTGCTGGACAGTGAACTTTGAGCATCATCCCCTTGTGCTTGCAGGGAAGCTAGTTTCAAGCCAGCAAGTACATCTCCAGGAAAAAAGAAAAAAAAAAAAAAAATCTTTATTTTTATTAATGTAATCACTGTCCTGTGGCCTCCTTTCTGAAGCTTGCTGCTGAGTCTTTCAAGAGCTGTAAACATCCGTATGTCTCTCGTCTTGACTGAGAGAGCTTCCTGAAGTTTTCCTAGCTTGCTCTTCTGCGGTTCACAGCTCTGACGTGAACCATCTTTCAGTGGAAAAGCCAGTCACTTCATCTGATCAGCAAGCCAACATTTTGAGGATCATTAGGCAGCCAGGCGCAGGAGGATTGTTTTGAGGAACACAGAACAAATGGAGGGCACGGTAATGGGCATTTCTATTCTGGCATACCCTAAATCCTGAATGCTTGAATAATTTACTCTTATGCATAGATCCTTGGTGAGAGGACAAAACAAGAACTAATAATGTTTCTTTTATGCAAGTCTCAACAAAATCATAGCTCTTGCTTGCCAAATAACGAGGCTGCTGTTCTTCCTTCTTTTTTGAAGGCTTTGTATGAATTTTTGCAGTCTTGGGTTATTGCCCTGGGGAACAGACTATAATTTGAGTGACTGAACATACTGTCTTTGTTTTGACTTTGAACAGGGTCAGTTCTAAATAAATTATGAATAACAAGAAAAATGCAGCAAACAAACACGGAAGCCTCCATGTGACCAGCCCAGACAAGAGCAGGCCTTTTGTATCAAAGCAATTTTTGCAGTGGGAAGTGGATCTGTTCATATTTGCAAACAGCAGTTAAAAATCCTGGTGATGACTGCAAGCTGCACGTTCTTGTCATGCGGATGGCTTGTGTGCTTCCTTAACCTTTCCATGAAGGGCTTTCTCAGAAAGAAGCCCCAGTGTGTAGTAAGAAGGTCATACAAGTTCAGATGAAGAAGACACTGGAAGGCTTCAGCATGGGTGGGCCATCAGAATGACCTAAACAGAAGAGCAGAAGGTCTGTGAAGGGTAATGGGACATTCAGGTCACCACAGATGAATTCCCCCATTGGAGGGGTGGGCAGAAAGTGGAGAGCTGGGGCTAAGGACAAACGTCCTCTGAATGACAATTGGCAGTAAGGTCTCTGGCAATTGTGTGGGCACTGGGCTGCCCACTCAGGGAGACAGACTCACTTTTCCCAGCTGGGACAGCTGGATAATTTGTGGCTTGCCATCATTCCACAGACGTTGGTTGGTCCTAATTCCCCCCTCATTAATCAGCTGGAGAAGAGCTGTGCAGAGAGGAGTGCTTCTCTTGGTTTCTGCAACACACATTTTCTGCCACTACAGCATGTGTACCCACAAAACAGGATATGCAGGCTGTGCATTTCCTCCAAGAAAGGATGGAGATGAAGACGTAACTCCATATATGCTATGGTCACTTTGAGGGGGAGTTTCCCAATTTCCCTCCTCCAGTTTCATACCAGGCTCAGAAGCTTGCAGGACTGAGCATCCCCAGCAAACTCATGGCTGCAGATGCTTCTGGAACTGATTGGCTATTATGAACAAATGTCTAGGGAATTATAAGAAAACAAACCAAAATCTAGTATAATAATAAATATTTATTTATTAACTTTGGTCAGGGATGACAAATTTCTAGTTAATAAGAGCTTTATCCCTGTTTTATGCTTCAGAACTGGTTTAATTAGAGTTCAATCTTTTTCTGATTTAAACTGAATTCTCTGCTGTAAATCCTAACATGTAAGCAATGTGCTGATATGTGAGAATGAACGAGTGGGCTGGAAATATAAATACTTCAAGGAGAAAAAGAAAAATAGTAAAATTATAAGGTAAAAAATACGTAAATGACGAAGAGTAAGCGATACTCTGTTTTACATAAAATAGGTAAGAAAAGGACATCAATTATATTTTTTAACTTAATTATATCTTTTTGATAACTATAAAAGAGTTTGTAGCTGCCTGAGGATACTGTGGGAAAGCATCTACATTTTAGCAGTGTTATCTTCTCCGTCTGTTCCTATGACTTCTGTGTACTGCTGTTGTGACAACAGATCAGTTACAGCTATTCTAGTTTCCAACTGATTTGGGATTAATGGGTCATTTTAAGGCCTTCTCTAAATCAGCTGCATGCTCCACATAAATTATATGTGAGTCAGGGTGTTTTGTTTTCTAAAGTAAAGACAATGTTTTCTAAACCAATATATTGCTATAGACGTTCAGCCTCATTTTGCCTTATTTGTTCTTTTTCCAATGGAAAGCAGAGAAAAATGTAGTGCAGGATACTGTACAAACGTTCTCTGTTTAGCCGTGTGGTGTTAATATTTTATTCCAGTTCTTTTCAGTGTATAAACTTGGAGCTCAGTGAGGTAAATGGGAAAGCTGGAATTCACAAACATAGCTGCAAATCCCATCAGCAGTTGAAGACAACAGGTCTGAAACACTCCCCAGTGTGTATGAAATCCACAGCACAAACACAAAGTAGTCGCTCTGGGTTAAATAACATTTACAACTTAGATGTAAGAATACTTACAGAAATTATTCAATTTAAGCAAGTTCATCTTTTCCAGAAAGACCCTACTGAGTCACTTGAAACTTTATGTCTGACAGAGGAGAGAGAAACCAGCCAAGAGTGGCTCCAAACAGCCAAGATGTCTTGGTTAAGTGCAAGAGCTGGGTTGTGACAACAGAAGGGGATGTTACGTGGCAACTGAGGAAAAGCAGGAACATGTTTAGCTTCCAGCAGCACTAAAATAAACAGGTAAGAGTGCTTGCCTGGATGGCGATGTGTGTCTGTTTCACACCACAAAGTACTATCTGGGATATCTAAACACATTCCCGGCACATGTTCTTCCAGCCATCCTTCCTCTCCCACATCCATGCCTGGGGCTAAGTCAAGCATACAAGCAACCTTATTCCAGCCACTGTAGCTCAGCCACAAGTGGGAAGAAACCCAGTCAATTTTTAAAATTAACTATCAGTCCCAGAGACTCAGCAGTGGACACTGCAGTGGCATTTAATGGGCTTCACTACATGGATGTGACCTGCACTGTCTTGGTAGGAGCAAGTTCTCTATTCTATCCTGATGTGTTGAGAAAACTTCTTGTGATATCCCAAATCTGATCTGCTTCACAACAAAGGTCATAGTTCCATATTTTTTTGGGAAATAAAAAGGAACAGGAACAGGAAAAGGAACAGGAATAGGAAAAGGAACAGGAAAAGGAAAAGGAACAGGAAAAGGAAAAGAAAAAGGAAAAGGAACAAAAAAAGAGAAAGAGAAAGAGAAAAAGAAAAAGAAAAAGAAAAAGAAAAAGAAAAAGAAAAAGAAAAAGAAAAAGAAAAAGAAAAAGAAAAAGAAAAAGAGAAAAAGATTTGGCCTTACTCAGAGACACCTAATGATGGCAAACGCAGCATCTTCTTTTGTAGCTTGATCCAGCAACTAAGTCTCACAGCTTCACAGCTGAAAATGTCTGTCACTGTTTCTGATTTGAATGCACTTGGATTTAGCTTCCATATATATATATATATATATATATATATGTATATTTTCTCACACAGGAAATTACACAGAAATTGCACACAGAAATTGAACCTCCCTTCAGTCTGTTTTTAAGAACTAACAGATTATTCCAGTTTGTGAGTACAAGGAATTTTTTCAAGCCTTCAATTCATCTTGGTAGTTCTTCACTGCAGGCTCCATAGCCTTTCAAATCCTTCTGAAAATCAGGACACCAGAATCACTCGCTGTTATCTATGTTGACAACAGAGCTAAATTTAATTCACTGTTCCTCTAATTATACACCCAGGATCTAGGCTGCTGGCACTGTCCCAGGTGACTGTGCTGCTCCTTGTCCAGTGTCACCTCTCGAGCTGCCGTAGGGAGTTGATATTCCTGAGGATACCATTACCTACCCAGTGGGAATGGCGCAGTTCTTGTCTAGCTGTGGTTCTTTGATGCATGATTCTCATTTGGCTGTAGCATCACAGCACATTTTGGCTGTGATGCCATACCTGTCAGAGGGCGTGCCCTCCTATTTCTTCTTCTGTCAAGCTTCTTTATCATGCAAACTGGTAATCTTGCCAAAAAAAAAAAAAAAAAAAAGGAAATCAGACTTTTTTATGAACAGATTGATTTTTCATAAAGCCATGTGGATCAACATTAAACTCTCTGCCTTTGCTCCTTCTTTTGTTTTCCAGGCCTTTTGCTATTTTCTGTTTGCTAATGTCTGATGTCAGGCTCAACAGCCGAAGTTAGTCTGCTGCTGACACAGAATCAGCGTGTTCCCACACTTCTGGGATGTGCATGGTGCTCCAAGATCTCTACACAATTATCGTCAGAAAAAGGCCATTCTGCTTTTTCACTAACCCCAATACAAATTCTTTTTTTTATTTTTTATTTTTTTAATTACCATCTTGAGTAGATTGTCATCTCCCTCTAACAGTTGGCTGGTATCACGGTAAGTATTTTGCTCCTGGTAGAACTACAATTCCTCCAGCAGTCTGTAAGCCTGATGAGAGACAGGCTGTACTGCTTCTGAGCACAGAGCCAGCCAGCACAGCACCCTGCAGTGACCAAAAGCAATTGCTGAGGAAAGCTGATAAGGTCAGGTGAATCGCCCCATGTGCTCTGCAGGCAGCCTGCCAGTAGGCTTGTATTTTCTTCTGTTTTGCTACACAGCATATTTTCTAATTTGTATTGTCTTTACATTCCCTACATTCATGTTTATGTATGTGTACATAGAAGTATACACTCTCACAAGCTCCTCCCTTCACTATTAACAAGCACATAGTTTAGCCAAATCTCTCTTGATTGCAGAAGAGTTGCTTTTTAGCCATGGCTAAGAAAACTTTTGGATATGCCACTTCAGTACCTCTTGATGTTTCTTCCCTGTACTGACCTAGCTAAGGGAATCCAAATCCCACTGTAACACAGCTGATTAGCTGTCTTCCATTGCTGGCTTGCTCAGAGGGCACTTTCACACAATCTCCTTTTTTCCTCCCTGTTGATTCACTATTGGTTGATGCTCACCTGAACATGAGCCAGCAGTGTGCCGAGGTGGCCAAGAGGGCCAACAGCATCCTGGCTTGTATCAGTAATAGTGCAGCCAGCAGGATCAGGGAGGTGATCATCCCCCTGTACTCTGCTCAGAGACATTTCATCTCAGAAAGAGCAGTCAGGCACTGGGACGGGTTGCCCAGGGAGGTGGTGGAGTCACCGTCCCTGGGGGTGTTCAAGGAGAGGTTGGATGTGGTGCTTGGGGACATGGGTTAATGGGTGGCAGTGGCGGTAGGGGGATGGTTGGACCAGATGATCTTGGAGGGCTTTCCAACCTGAATGGTTCTATGATTCTATAGTACTGCTCAAGTCCTTAGAGCAATTTTTCAACAACATTGTGGAATATATTTAGAAGGTAGATCCATTAATGTCTTGACTGTATAGAAGTCTCTGCAAAAGGAAAAAGATGTCTAGCAGATAACAGGAATACTGTTTACTGTATGCACTGCCATAATCTAATTAAAAGCATCAATTACTATATATTCGTAGGCCAAACATGCATGATGTAGAGAGCAAGAGAGAGTACCTTAGATGGGTTTGTCATTTGGTGAGTGCACTGTACAAGAGCATGTGTCATTCATTTAATTTAATGTATGATAACAACTCCTTAACATGATTAGCACTTCTCTAATTATGATTGACGTGAGAAATAGTTCATCAGTCTCTCCACATACACAGCTTCCATTGATTGTTAAAATGGAAAAGCAAACACATTTGACAGTCAGCAGCCCAGCTTTTTGGAAAGTTCCAAAATCTCTTCCAGCAACATCCCAGTAAATCTTCAGTTGCGTCTGACGTGAGTGGCTTTACTCCTATTCTTCTTCTTTTTTTTTTTTTTTCCTTTTTTTTTTTTTTTTTCTTTTACAGATGGTGGCATTTGGCTCTTGTGTTGACATGGTCTCCAACAGGTGGCTTTAGCTGTACAGTTACCAAGCGACAGTGGTGACAGCAATAATCTGTTCCTGTACATGAAATGTATGAGGTATGACAGAGTCAAAGGACACCATAAAGTACAACAGAAAGATATACAGATAAGCTCTGGTCAGTTCTCTCTCTGTCTCTCTCTCTCTCTTTTTTTTTTTTTTTCTTTTTGTTTTTCTTTTTTCTTTTTTTTTCTTTTTTTTTTTTTTTTTCTGATGAGCTTATCAGATATCTTCTCATAAAAAGTCCTATTTTTCCCATTCTCTGACTCCAGCCTTTGCCTAAGGGCATTCAGAAGGCAAACACTGTGCATATTTTTTCTAAAACTTCCAGGAGCTGCAAGACAAGGGGTTTATATAGAATGCCTTTTCTCTTAAAAAGTAACCCTTTGGTGCTCTTCAAAATTTGCAACTTTTTTTTTCATTATTATTTTTTTGGTGTATATGGTGTACCAAATGCAGCTGTATGACAGTATCATCATACAGGACCTTGATTTTTTTTTTTTTCTTTTTACGTTAAATCAGTCCTTTGTAGGAGAAGGAGTGGACTGTCACTTGTGTTGGGTTGCTGACAGCCTGAGGAGTGTGTCACAGATATTGGCTTGACTCTCTAGACAATGAAGTGAGCTGCAGAGCCCCCAGCCTGGCTCCAGGTTGGGGCCACTTCTTCCCTGTCAAAAGGCTTCAAAATGAAATCTTCATTCTCAGCCAGCAGAGAGGGCTGGAAACTGGTACCTGTGGTCTGAGACTTCAAAATTGTTTTGGGGAAAGGGAAGGAAGGGAGGTGAGGGACAGGATGAAAAATCCAAATGTGAACCTGCCTCTTTGTAGGCTTGGAATTTTTTTTTTCTTTTTTCTTTCTTTCTAAGCTTGCAAATCCAAAGGTTAGCTTCTGTAACCACAGTGATAATTATATAACAGAACATTTATAAGTGTGTGCTTATACTCTTATGGGCATTGCTTTAGAAGTATAAAAAGCCTTTAGACCATACCTAGATGGTAATGTTTGTTCAGACCAAAACCTTTCTCTAATACCATGATTTCTCTGTGATATCTAGACCCAGATACCTGGCTGAATGCAGAAGTTATTGGTGAACAAGGTGGAACAGGGGACTACAGAGTATGAAAGGAGAAGCAGATCTGCCCTCTTGTGTAAAAGGCATCTACTGCATCTTTTTTTTCTTGAATCTGAAATTAATTTACTCCTTGTAAAAACATGAGGAGAATATGGGAATGTTTTGAGCATTTTAACCTTACCATGAAGTGAAAATGAGAAAAGAAAGGATGAAGGCTGACATTCACACTTTAAAGGTGATTTATATCTATGAATTAGTTTGTAAACCTAAGGGTTTATAAATAAACTAATATGAGTAGTTTGGATGTGAGAAACTACTCTAAATACTTGGGCTATCAGACTTGAAACTATGAAAATATGAGAAAAACAAAAACTCTAAGAGGGATAAACCTAATTACCAGGGAAACTCAACCAGCTGCAAATTATTATCCATTTAAAGTAAGCTGCTTTTTTTTTTTTTATGGGTGAACAAAATAGCTTGAGCATTTTCATTTCACTCATCACAGCAGTAAAGGCTTTGAGACAAGATTTGGGCTGAGGCAAGCATATTTTGCCAGTCTTAATTAAACCAGAAAGGGACACAGGGCAGCTGACTTCATAGGGTTGGTAAGGTTAAGCTGAGTTTCTCTGTCCTCCTCCCCACAGCTGTTTTCTTCAGAAACTTCAAGGCCAGCAGCTCTCTTAGACCCTCACCTTCCCAAATCCCATGTATTAAGCACTTTTAAAAAAATACTAACCCTTGAAAGCTTATCTGGACAGGAATATCAAAAGATTAGACTCTTGGCAAAAAAAAAAAAAAAAAAAAGAGAGAAAAGGAAAAAGAGAAAAGAGAGGGAAAAATAAAATAAAATAAAATAAAAATAAATAAAGAAAAAAGAAAAAAAAAAAGGAAACAGAAAAAAAAGAAAAAGAGGAAAAAGGAAAAAAAAAAAGAAAAAAAGACAAGCTACCACTGCAGAAGAACCTTTGAGAAGACCATGAATTTACAGCTTAATAGGACAATTTGGTGTGAAATCTGGATGCAGTTTTTAAACGTAGGTCACAGCAAAAAGTTTATGTACAATTTGTCTCTTCTCATCCAATAATGCACTTGGTCTGATGGCATCACTTCTTCTCTATTTTCAATGAAAGAAAAATTACAGCTTGGGCCTGAGGATATAATAATATGCAACAAAATGAATACACTCTGCAACAGATAAGAAGTCCATCATCCATAGAAGTGATAAATGTTGTTTAGGTATTTTTTCATACAAGTTTCACACTTCTCTTTCTCCAGAGTCCGTTGTAAGTGGCCCAGAGAAATAAGCCATAGAGTGATTTCACAAAAACTAGACTACTTTCCTCTGCAGCAAAATTACACCAACAATACATGTGACCCACTAGACTGTTTCTAGTATAATTTCATTATGAACACCCCCCCTTGTTTCCCCCTTTTCCCTAGGACACGCATGAATAAAAAAAAAAAAAAAAGTGAATGAAGTAAATTTTCTGCCAATGAAATGAAAACAATTACTATTCTGGTTTCTTCTTCTCTGCTGATGGTCAACTGACTCTTTACCCACGTTAATTTGATTATTGCAGACTTGGGAGTCTGTGAATTATTTATTTATTTATTTATTTATTTATTTATTTATTTATTTCCTTTTCTTATTAAACTACATATTTAGTCTCTGTCTAACATTTGAGGCTGCAGTTTGAAATGTCAGTGATCTTGAAGCTCTGTTTCGTCTTTGCTGGGGCCATTCTCTCTGTGCTGTGTGACCAGCATAGGGACAGTTAAACAGGGTAGAAAGGGATATGTCTGGGCAGACTGGGAGAAAGGCAGATCAAATGTTTACATAGAGTTGTAGAATCAAAGAACAGCTCTGTTTGGAAGATGATCTTAAAGATCATCTACTTCCAAACCCCTGCCATGGGTAGGGATGCCACCCACTAGACCAGGTTGCCCAAAGCCTGGTCGTGAACTCCTCCAGGGATGAGGCATCCACAGCTTCTCTGGGCAGCCTGTGTCAGGGCCTCCTGGTCCTTCTGCCACCATCCCTCAGCAGCAACACAGCCCCAGGACTCCGAGAGAAGCCAAGACATCCTCGAGAGGTCTTTGGGCCATCACAACACTGCCTCTGTTCCTTGCTATTTCTGCAGAGGTGTCTGTCTCCCTTGCAGTCATTTCACCGTGGATGCTTTTAGTGTAACTTTGAACTTGTGTATTTTAAAAATGGGAGGAATTTGCAATAGAGTCAGCACATGGCAATATCTGGATGACTAATAGCCAGCAGAGGTTAATGTCCCTTAGCTTCCTCACAGGCCATCAACCCCTAGAGCTGTTCATTAATTGCCTGAAATAGCCCATGCCATGGTCATTACTGCTTAATTATTCAGATAAAATGAATAATATCAAGTCTAGGACTTCAGTTTTCAGAAATTGAGAACTCCATCTCTTTTCTTTCCCAGGCAGGTTGCAGGCACATTCTACATTCAGTCCAACATTTTTTTTCTCCCTGCTTTAATAAATGATGCTTCATGCCTGTTGAGCTTTCATAAAGGTAAGGACATTTCTTACCTATTGGATAGCCTATAGAACAGACAAATAACCAGCTTATATTCAGTTATTGTTGCATGACTGAACAAATAGCCACAGAAATCAATCACGGCAAGTAATAAATGAACAAACCGGAACTTATAGGAAGAGCTAAACTCAAACTGCAGAGCAGATGCAGAATATGACACGGCCCTACTTTCTGGTCCCCAGCTACCTGAGAGGCACTTTGAGCCCACACTCCTGAGTTTCCTTTCCTGGAGGCCAGAAAGCTGGGGGAAGCTGTGTTTCATTAAGGTACCTAACTCGCACCACCCAAGCCCTCACTACCCAATGCTCCTTGACATGTCCTTCTACGGGATGGTGGTGACCTCCATCAGATCCCTGCTATGGATATGGCAGGCACCTGATATCCCAGGTGTACTTCTTTCCTTCCCAGGACAAAAGTCTACATGGGGTCTGTGTGCATCTGAAGCAAAATGTATGTGTACTTTTTGTTAGCTCCAAGGAGAGGTATCTGACCTCAAAACTGCAGAAGCAGTGAATGCCAAATTCATCCCAACCCAACTGATGCTCTGTGCAAGAAATGGTGCACCAGATCCTCCCTGCGTGGATGCCTACACAATAGCGGCCCAGAATTCCCTCCTGGACATGTTTTGTCTGGTGAAACTCTGTGGTCAGCAAAGTGGAAAAGATCACACTTGTCAGTCATAGCAGTTTCTTCTGCTTCGAAGATCAGTGAATTCGTTAGTTTGTAGAGTCCAGAGAAAAGAGGCACCAGCAGCCAGTCCGAGCATGATGGTTCATTATCAAAGGTTCAGAGAGGTTTGGATGCAAGGTTTTGAAACACTTCATCAAAGATCACTTCCCAGCTATTAATTTTCATATCCCTGTGCATGCTTAGGTTTCTGAAGCTTCTTCTGACCATGGTATAGTTCAGGGTACTGAAATTATGTGCAAGCCAATTGTCCATTGCAAGGTATGTTTATTACTTTGTTTACATTCATTCAAAAACTAAAGCATATGACAGGTCTGTATGTCTTACATCTGACAGCTCTTCTGCCAAGGCAGATGAGCAGACCAAGATTTTAGTTTAGGAAAGTGTGTGGGGAAAACTTCCCATCTGATTAAAACAATGGTCATCATCTCCTCAGCTGCTTCTTTTATGAACAACATTTTGAGAACCTGTCTCTGTTCCTGTTTATGTTCACATACAAGCTATGGGTTGATGAGTGATGTGTTTCAGGGTCTGTGTTCAAAGCATGCTGACGTTGGGTCTTTGGGGGAAATCAGCCTCATGTGCATAAGAGCACCCTATAAATCAGCCAAAGAGTCCGGCATGCATGTAGTGACCTGCAGAATTTCATGATCTGCTTCTCAATATAGCATTTTCTTCAGATTCTGTTGGACAGAGTCAGATATTAGCCTCTCACATTTCAATACATAGAGAAATGCCATGTGAGGTTGTCAAGAAAAGATAAGAACAAGAAAACAAAAATGTTAGGGAATGGATGCAACACGGATATGTTTGCATTGGTAAATTAAACAGCAACAGGATGTGAGCCTGAGCACTGTTCTTCTAGGTGACCATGCAGCTTGTCAGTAGCATTTTCCCTAAAGTGTTTTGGTCAAGACAGCCAGCAATCCCCTACACCATGTCTGGGAACAATTCAGAGGTTAGGATGTGCAGGGACAATACCAGCAGGAGTCCAGACATAGCCACACTGGGAATTTTTGAAAGGAGGAAGGAGAGGTTGTGGTGTCTAGCTGGCTGGATATGAGGATACCCTACCACTTTGTTTCCAAGCTGGAATCAGTCCCTTTTCCATTTTGCACTAAGTGTAAACATGGATTATGGGCCTAAAATTTGTGAGATTTATAATCCTAGTCCTTTGAGAGATTTGTTGCATGACATCCAGTTCATTACTGGGTTTGTACTAATTGAGATCCCTGTTTGCAGACAATTGTCTTTTATTAGATCTGTGCTCCGGGACAACCGTGCATGTGTACGTGCATTGAAAATTGTAAGAAAAATGCACAAAATGTTAGCTAGCTCTTTGGGTTTTGAAGATTTTGAAGATGGGAAGATGTAATGAAGATTAAGTCAAATCTGAAAGCTGTACGTATAACATTTGATTTACTGGGTAGTGAAAGTAACATTTTCCCGTGGGCTTTGTCAGCAGCCCACAGCAACAGACAAAATTTGGACAAGGTTGTAGTGAAGATGATTCCTGGGGAGGGCCCAAAGCTGTGAGAGAGGGAGTTAAGATCCAGGTTCTATGTTTCCCTGCTGCCTCCTGGCTGCCAGAGACACCACAGATACAGAGAGCATTCCCGTCACTCCACGCCCCCGTTTCTTACCAGTTACTCAATGACTTCTGCATTATCACCAGGAAAGGCCAAATCTTAAAACTCCTTGTTTGCTTTTTTTTTTTTTTTTTTTTTTTTTTTTTTTTTTTTTTTTTTTCCCTGTCATTATTTTCATTTTAGTGCCTCGCCAGTGGCATAAACAAAGTCCCTGGTTCAGAGTTCACTGAAAAAATGAAGAAGCAATGCAGAAAGCAGGAGGAAATGGATGAGTGGAGAGGAGGTTGAAGAAGAACGTCCTGCATCCCTTTGGTTGCATCCTCTGACAGCTCTCTTATATGCATATATCCACCATGCACATCTTGAGGATCCAGAGTATGTGTTATTGCTACAATATTACTGTGCTACCTGTCAGATCCATGACAGATATGAGCTTCAGAGGGGAGATGGTAAGAATACAAAAAGCTTTTTTCATGCATTGCAGAGCTGCAAAAGGAGAGGCAGCAGAATGAGAGCAGTAAACAGAGAAAGAAAAGATGTCCATGGCTTTATAGGGGATAGAGGGGTGGGAAGGGAAGATCAGAAGGGCATTTGTAGAGGCAGGACTACATAGGGTCTTGATAGTGGAATAGAGATGTCTGTTTTTTTTTAAGCTTTGTGGGTCAGGGAACACAGGGTGGGAACACAAGGGGTGGACAGACGGTGTGTTCAGTCTGAAGGAAGCTGTTCCTTTTCCAGAGGTGGGTCAGCAACTAAGAAAGTATTTTTGTCCAAATGTGTTCATTCTTCTCTAATAAATATGCTACTGTGAATTCCCAATGACTGTGGGATTATGGAAGTGTGCTTCTGGCAGCTTCACTTGTATAATAATTCTCCATCCTTGTTGCACAGTTCAGGCTCACAAGACTCATCTTGGTGCTGCTCCAAGGAGAGCTAAGACCATAAATCTGGAGATGAGGTGGTAGCACCACAGGTTGGATCCTATCAAAGATGGCTCTGATCTGGTCATCCAAAAGGCAGCACCCAACATCCTCCAATGTGCTACTTCTCAGGATGGGACAGGGGCTGACATGCCAGGCACATGTCACCCATGCTCCGATAGGTCCCGATCGGTGGCACGCTGCCCTGCAACAGCCTGGTATCCCGATGTCTACCATGCCCTAGGACACCTCATTTCAGACATCTCTCCTAATGATGTGCTGTCCCTTGCATCAAGCGAAAAGAAATTTGACAGTACAGATGAAACAGAAAAAACTTTCAGGCTTCCACTTTCTCCACTGAATTAATCATCTCTGGCAGATTTGTGGCTTCCTCTGACCCTCAAGTTTTACTGTCTGCTAGCACATCAGGCACTGATTTTCCTCTTTCTTTCCCCTACAGCAAGCATTACAATGATCCTTCTCAAAGCTGACAGGGGCAGGGCTGATTTCCAGTAAAAGGGCACCATACTTAGCTGCACAGGGTAAGCGAGGTTAGGGAAATAGGTACATGGGAATAATGACAGCACAGAGGGCAGCAGACTTGCAATACGTTTATACAGTTAAATGTAACCAGTTCAGACACTAACATTTTTATTTTTTTCATTGCTCACAGGAAAAAAAAAAAAAAATCTCCCTACTTGCTCTGTTTTCTCTCTGTGAGCACTTTCCTATTCTCCTTAACCTCTGTGTTGCAGTGCAGCTAGGCTGTGTACACGTAGATATGCTCCCTACCCTGGGGAAGATCCAAGATAAGCAGAGAAGTGACACACAAATGGCAAGGGGGAGAGAGCGATCTAATCGACTAGCCGCAAGCTTGGTAGGGTGAGATAGGAAAAGCACACAGAGCAAAGGGAAGAAGGTTTCTGCTGGGAGATGTGTGCTGCTCTCCCCCTTCTCCTGCTTGACCTTGTCTTTTCACTCTCTTCTCCCTCGTGCCCTTGTCCGTGCTTCCCAGGCTGAGACGGTGCGAGACTCGGGGGAGGTATTGCTGACACGGGGCTTGTGCAGGTTTTGGCTGGTTTGCCTGTTATCTTGTGTCATTTGCTGCCTGCCTCTCCTCACTGCCTCCAGCCTGGCACAGCAATTTTGGCTGCTTCTTGCTGAAATTGGCTCCCCTCCTTTCTTGTTATCTGGTGAATACCTAACACCTGCCAGTGGTCCTTGGATTTTAGCTTTTCCATATGTCCTCCATATCGCATGAAAAGGTGTAAAAAAGGGCCTTTTCCCCCCTCCTCTCCTTTCCTCACCCCTAAAGCTCTTTTCAGGTGCCATATCTGAACCCAGCAATACCAAATCATTTCCTGTGCTCTCACTTCACTGTGTAGCTCATCCGTGGGTGGGGTGAGAGAAGACACAGCTAGAAGTAGTTCCCCGCACTGAAACATTTTGTTTTCACACTTTGGGTTCCACCTCGGCCTGTTTTCCAAACTCCCCTTTTCTAAAACATTAAAGCTTAAGACAGAAGCTGAGTACCTTTGCTTCAGAACAAAGCAAGCATTTCACATCATAATTTGCAAACTCTTTTTCTGTCTGTTCCATCCACCTGGAAAATCATTTGGAGAGGTAGGAACAGCCTCAGGGCTTCTCATCTCTTACATCTACTCCAGGTTCCCGGTACAGTAAGAGATCTCTAAAGGTTTGACATGAATGCAGTGGACTTCCTTTACCATGAATATCTTGGCTTTGGAAGTGTGAGACGGTGGATAGACAAGCACTTGGCTGAGCATCTCTACTCTTCTGATCCTTGTTTCCATCCTCCTTGCTCACCGCCAGTCCTGAGAAGAGCTGTCAGACCGCAGCTACCCATTTCACACCTCTCTGGGACATGTAAGACCAGGGTACTGGAGCTGTGTGTTTATCCCTGGCTCTCACCCAAGTCGTCTGTGCACACTTGGACGAGTCCACAGATCCTCCAGCACTCCACGCCACACTTAGCAGAGCTGATTTCGTCTCTCTCCAGGACTTCTCCTACGTAACTACTGTAAATCTTTCAATCTAGATTCATGGGCTTACCTTCACACATGGAAATCAAATGGCTGATAAATGGCTCATCCCAATCGTTGTCTCCGTTTGTAGTCAACAGGAGGCCTGGAGATAAGCCTACCAGGGGATCCAGGGGATAGATAGATATAGGGTGAGAGGTACTGGTCTGGGCATGAGTCTGAGCTGCTGTGCCCCTTCTCCAAGTCCATCACAGCTGGTGTAAAGGTGTAGAAGGTGGGGCATGTATGGTACAACAAGCCAAAAATAAAATAAAAATACATGTAAATTAGCCACAGTGACTTCAGATTTGGACTCCCTTCAAGCAAATATGTGAAATGCGGTGGAGATTTTACATCCATCTGTTGAGAGGACTTTGTCTGCTACCCGTAGTGAAACTCTTCTCAACAGCAATTAAATTGCTTGGCCTTGGAATAAATTGCATGTTCTTTGAGTTCTCGGGGAAGAAAATGTATCTGTGGCTGCAGCTGCGTAGACATGTCTTCTGATACCACATCACACTAAAGGAGCTGTTTACCTTCTTAGGGCATGGATAATAAAGGATAAAGATTTCTAAATCAACTTTTGAAAAGACTGCTTCAAAAACGCCCCAGCCTCATTAATTCAGACCCAGTGAGCTTGAAAAGGCTAATTTTGCTGACCCATCTCAAAAAAAGCCCTGAGATTTAAGCAAAGGAAAGATCCCAGTGAAGTCAGCAGGCTTAAAACTAAGGACAGGCTGGTGGGATCTGCATGTACACAAGGCTAAAAGTAGGCTGACATGCTTTGTCAGGACGAAGCCCTGCTGTCAGACCCATTGAGGTGACCCGATTTCTTTGCAGGACTCTGCGGGGGAAATGTGCTCTCCTGCAGCTCATCCCCTCCCTGCCATTTCATTAATCCTAGCTCTCCCACATCGGACTTCATATAGAAAGGATTTTGAAGTACTGCTGAGGGTCTAGGAAGCCAAACCTCATTTTGCTGTGCAGTTCAAGAGGAGGTTGTCGATTCAAGCAAAAATCCCTGCTGTGTGATTTTCCGCACAGTTTGAGGACTGTGATGGAGACGGAGACTTGCCTTGTCCTGTTCTCCATCAGAGGGCCATCTTACCCCTGCAGGGTGCAGGATAACTGCCACACAGGGAGAGGCAGCTCAAGCAGGGGCAAAATCTTAGTTTTTTTGTGCCCTCAGAATGGCATAGCAGAGGTAAAACTTGAGACTTAAAATCCACCAGACAACAGACACGCAGCTGCTCACCTCCGGAGCCTGGGCAGGAGCAGGGCAGCAGCTACAGCTGGTGCAAGGAAGTAAAGCTCTTTGGTTCTTGCTTTTGCCTGGCAGCTGGCTGAAAACAGGACTAGACTGCAGGAATTCCTGTCCTATGCCCAGCCCTGACTTTGTTATACGGATGTGTGCATGTTACCTGATTTCCATTCTCCACAACTTCCTCCTCGCTAATACGCAGTTAATATTTATAAATACTTAATGAATGCATAGTTTATGTGTATGCACTTCACTGTGGCTCTGCAGATTAGTTAACCAAGCTATGGCCAGATTCCCTCTTGCCTACAGATTTATATGGCTGCAAAAAGGATTGCAGTTAGTTTACCTGGTATAAATTACTCAGAAAACTGTGATTTAATTGAATTTTATAAACAAAGTCTTCAATACTAAAATATGTATATGTTATTTTGAGTACTTTTCTTTAGAGAAGGAGAATTGGTAAAATAAAACACCATGTAAAATGCAGAATAAGGACATTCAGTGCATAGTGAGCACTCTAGAAGAGGGTGAATGAAGGTACTCGTGTCCCTGAGTGTGCCTCTGCCCATCGCGTTGTTTGCATGACTGCCTTCATTCAATCAGCTAGACATCACCTAAGGATGTACTTAAGGTAAATTCAGTGCTGGATAACAATCCGTCCACAGCAAATCTGATTCTTAGCAGGAAACCACCAAGGCTGCCTGCTTTTTCCATGCCCCTTATTTCTGAAAGTAATGGGCTTGCAGAGCCCCCTCTAACCACCAGAGGTCAGAAGCAAAACATCGCAGCCCCGCCACTGAGCCCTGATTTCCTCAATCGGTACCCCGGAGAGGGAGAAGTGGAAAATCAGCAAAAACACTGCTTCATTCACAACGAGGAAAATGAAGACCATATTAGAAAGGATCCCGAGCAATTTAGAGGGAAAGAGGCAAGTTTAGCAATGAAACCATCAGTCTGCAAGAGTGGAAGATGGGAGACGGGCAGGGAGATATGCTCTGCACCCTTTGCTGAATATAACAATGATTTGTTGACATTTGTTGTCCTTTTGTGTTTGGTTATTCATGAATGCTAATGTAGGAAACTTCCTGTGCTTTTCAAGAATGTGTGCAGAACCAAAAAGCCCCATCAAAATCTGTGTGCATATTCAAAAAAGGCACTTGCCTGAAATTGTGTTTTTACTATTTGCAAGCACATTTCTGGAATGCTAAAAAAGCATCTGAGCAATGAAGAGAGGGAATTTTCCCAGCCATAAAGCCTGTATCAGCTCACAGAAAAGAAACAAGACCACTTGATCTCATTGATCAGCTGTAAGACTGCAAAATTAGGAAGGCTGCAGAAAACCCAGGGTGAAAATCGGCTCAGGTATCCACACCATAAACCTTTAAACAATTATTAAAGTCAAGGACTGCAAACTGCATGCAGATTGTTTGCAAAAGGCAATGTGCCTTATCAGACAAATTACTCATGACATAACACGATGTCCTCTCCCTGTCCCTTTGACCACTCTAACAGGCAACATATGTTGGGAAAGAAAGGGTCAAGGTTGGTAAAACAAAATGGTATTATTTTATTTGTATTTTCTTTTTTAAATTCAGGAAGTGTCAAGCCAAGCAACTGTGTGGCAGAGAAAGTACCTGGCTCTGCTGTAAAGCAGAGCCATGTCCTGGCTGGAGTTCTGCACACTGTCATTTACTGGTGGCCAGGATTAGTCATCTCCTGCGAGGGATACACTTGAGGAGAGGGAAATAGCATTAGACAAAGAAAGAATGACACTAATGAGCCAGAATGTCCCAATTCCCTCTATGGTTCTACAGCTCTACAACACACGTACTTTCAATATAAGTATAAAGGAGCAATTATATTCATATTTTGAAAAACAAGTTGCTCTGAGAAAACTCTGTAGTCTGTTTTTACTGAGACATAAGGTTCTTGAATAAAATGAGGTTTATTTTTCAGAACTGGTAAAACACATTTCTGAGCAATGACTAAAAGTGTGCTTCATCTTGCAGTGAGTTATTACTTACCCCTCTGAAAGAGAAGTTTATTACAGAAATCCTGACAGCTCATTAACCACCTTCCTAAAGAACTGTTGTGCTGTAATAAAACTCGCTTCACTCCATCTTCACAGCAAAAGAAAAGATAAAATGAGCAGAATGTTTGCATATTGCCTTCGATCAGCAATCACAAAACAAAACAAAACAGGCCCCCAAAACCCAGCTTTGTGCCGTAGTGGAGTTGTGATGGGACCTGGGAAATGAATGCCTTCTGCAGAGAAAGGCCACCCCACCAGGGCTCCTCCTTACTTACCTCACTGAGGACCAGGTGCTTGAGTCAGCTCCAGCTATTATTATGTATTTTATCTGACCTTGGTGGGAAGGTGCCAAGGAGCACTTGTTGCAAGAATCAGGTTTGATTCATGTAGCACTCGGCCACCTCCTTCAAGGTCTTCTCAACCATTCCCATTGACTAGGATTTCATCCTTCCTCTTTCTAGGGGGCTGTTGGTGTGCAGATAGACACAAGTCCATCTTCTGCTGCCATAAAGCAGCTGTTTTTATTTTCTTGATTTTTCTTTCTTTCTGATGACCTTCGAGATCATCAGGTCCAACAATCTACCTGACCTACTGAGTCCCATCACTACACCTGACAGCTTCAACCTTCCCCTTTTGTTGAACCTGTTCCTAAAAACCTAACATAAAAAAGCTCAGCAGTTTCTGCAGGTTCTAGGATTTAACTACACCTTTGCTGATGCAAATCAGGCCAATTATCTTGCATTCTTCACTTAGCAGACAGAGGAAGTCTGATCTTCCTCGCTTTTATTATAACCTTTGATGAGCTGGGTGACTGGTTCCTGCCCTCCCTCACCCCCTGTCCTCCAATCTTCTCCAGAATAAGCACAGCAAAATCCCTGAATTTATGCACAAGTAATATAACTCTCCTATCATATTTCATTTTCTCCTTAGGCCTCTCTGCAGCTTGTCATTATCTGTCTTTAAAGTGTGGTTATCAGCCCTGGCCAGAGGAACACCCTAGCCGAGGCCTTATCATTATGAATCAGAGCATGTTAAATAGTTCCGATGCCTTGCACATGACATCCCTGCCAAAAGATCCAAGAATGGGAGTTGCCTTTTCTGCAGCAACATCACACACACATTTTTAGTTTGTGAATCACAGCAACTGCCAAATTCTTTTCCACTGCACTGCTGACTTACTGTTAGCTCTCCATTGTGTATTTCTGTATTTGAATCTAATGGCTAAAGGAAGAATTTTGCATTTCTATTTACTGAGACCCTACAAGCCTTGAGTCACTTCCCCAGCCTGTCAAGATCATTTTAAATGTTATCCCCACCCTCAGAAGTATCTACTTACTTCTCTGGCTTTCTGTCACTTATGAACAACAGAAAAATATTTTCTGTTCCATCTGGCAAATTGCCTAACAAGACCAAATCTAAGGTAAAACTCCACTGAACATTATTTGAAATGCATCCCAATTTGACAAATAAATAAATAAATAAATAAATAAAACGCTGCACGTGTTTTTCCCTCAGTGTATGTGTCCACCTTTGAGCTAGGTATCTAAACATCTGTCACAGGCAGTGGAGGCTGGAGACCTATTTTGCTCATCCTTGAGTAAGCACAACATGGTCAGGCATGGTCAGGTAAATTCATCCCTAGGCTCCCTTGGCTGCATTGGCTAATTGCTCTGTTTGGTTGCCCAGAAGTAGTGTACCATGATGCCCTCATAGCAGTCTTACAAGGCTGACAGGTCAGACGCAGGATGTATGGGAGGTCCACCTGGCTTTGAAGTGGTAGCTGAAGGTCAGCCAGGAGGCATGCAGGTGGCACAAGACACTTTTATGTGGGCAACTGCAGTGAGCCCTAAATGTCACTGCAAAGGAAACATAGAAAGCTAGCTTATGTGTGGACACCTCCACAATAAAAAGAGAAATCTCTCTGCATGAACCACAAGTCTGATGATGCATCTTGTCCTACCTATCTTCATTTTTGCTTAGGGGAATGCCATAAAGAGCAGTCTGAAAAGCTGTATGAAAATCAAAGCAAATCTAGTTTTTTATCACTTAGGCCAATTATTTTCTCAAAGACTGGAATTAGATTGGTTTTACATGATTCCTTTTGATAACTCCACAATCTCTGGTTTTCAATCACCATATTATGCATTAGGTGCTTCTGTGGTGTTCAGTTAACTAGCTCTAAGCATCAAAGTTATATTCCCTGAACTCTAGTTTTTAGGACTCTTCCAAACCTGTTAAAAAACATGCGCCACATTTGCCATTCTACATTTCTCTCAGCTGTCCATAAAGTCTTGAAAATAATTGTTAGAGACTTGAAAATTGCTTCAGCTAGCCCTCCAAGTTTTCCAGTGTGTGTTTCTCTGGGTGTTACCAATATGAACACCTCTATTTACCTAAATGCTGTTTAATCTCTTCTTTTGCACGTTCATCCTGATTTTTGTCCCCATTATTGAAATTAATTGTGGTAAGAATCTAGGTCCAGTTAACCTCTTTTTGTGAGGACTGAGGCTGCTGAATACTTTGTTCACTGTTGCTCTTCTCCCTTGTGAGATGTCGGACCTGTGCTTTCCTTTGTCTTCCTCTTGTTCTCCTGTATTCCTCGGTGTCCTCCCTGCTCCTTGCTGTTTGAAACATATTTTACAACTTGTTTGTTCTCAATTCAATATTATATATTATGGATTTGACGACTAGTGGAGAAAGATTGTTCTTTCTTACTGAGGACCAGATGCTGGAGTCAGTTGCTATCAATATTTTTTGACAACAGTATGAAAGCCAGTGATGGCATTTTTTTTGTCTTTGGTGTACCAGTGCTACATTGCTGCTTGATTACTTCAGTAATATATGCAAAATGTATTTGAAATGGTGCGTGGATACTTTTTCTGCAGGATGTTTTGAAATGGCCTTTATGTAGCAATGGGCTTTATGAGGCAAAATTGAAAGATACAGGCAATACCCCTGGTATAATCATCCTTAGTCTTGCATCCTTGCTCCCAGCATCTGCTTTCAGGTCATTGAGATAATTTTGTTATCATGTTTTCTTTAGTACTCACCTCAAATATCAATCTAGTGATTAAAGATAGCTATTAAACAAGGTCATGTTGGAAAAAATAAATGATTTTTTTTTGGTTATTTTTGTTTTGAAAATTCTCATTAACTCCAAAAGTTTATTAAGATTATAAAATTTCTGGATTCATTGAGAGTGTCCAACAGTAAAGGACAAACATATTTGCTAAAGGCAAGTAGCCCATCATTCAGCTTGGTTGTGATTAAAGCTCAAAATGGTCTTGGACACAATCTTTTGAACTTCAAATTATGGCTCACATGATAGATTGATGCAGAAAATATTTACACTTCATTATGTTAAAAGATGATGGATAAGCTCACAACTGTATTTGATCAGTGAAGTGCAGGAACAGGTCAGATGAAGTAGCAGACAGAACAGCTTGAGAAATGAGGATAGAAAGTTAATTGTGGCCAAGATTAATTTCCTTTATTTGACTGTGCGGGAGAAGAGTTTGAAAGTGTTTGGAAGGTGTTTCTAATTTCGGGAGACAATAATAGTATTTAGCACTCCACGTGACTTCAGGCACATAAATTTAATCCATAGCTTTCAAAGCATTTCACAAACACTGTTGTTAATCTTCCTACCAAGCTTTGGAAGAGGACAATTTAGTGAACAATTATTTTGCCCCTACTTTTCCCAAAAGTCCACAGCAAGTCCAATGCAAGAGTACTGCTCCCCCTAGTCAGCACATCTTCAGAGCTCAGACACAGAAAGCCCCCTCTCTTCTTAATGTTGTTGGAGAAAAGTGCAAATGGGATCTGTTCTTGCTGTATAATCACTTTGTGTCCCAAGAGACTGGGCGATATTACAGCCTGTCTTGGAAGATCATTAGTTAATTGGCAACTTGCTTAGATAGTAGGTCTCTGAACATGTAGCTTCCCTGCAAGCTGATCAAATATTAGAGAATTAAGTCTGGCCACATCCAAATGGAGCGACATCAGAGTGTCTTGTTGTTGTGTCAGGATGAGCCCCAGTACGTAATATCTCTCTGTTTTTTTTTGTTTTGTTTTGTTTTGTTTTGTTTTTTGTTTTTTTTTATGGTTGTCATGATAAGGAAACCTGGGTGACCAGGCTTGATGGCACCTTCTAGCCAGGTCCCTAGCTGGTGAGTCAGGACCTTGGAGCGTGCACTAACATCTGCTATGCAATTGCCTGTGTACATCTGCTGTGTGCAGAACATACAGGCATGTGCACAACAACACAGCAGAGAAAAAAAAAAAAGATTAAAAGCTATCAGATATGTGAAAATTGCATAATTTCTCTGCTTTTTGGCTCAGTAATGTATTGTTTTCTTCTTGTTCTTCAGCACTGCAAAGGTGCTTCACTGAAGTTTTTTGTGCTCTGTTCCACAAGTGCACAAGAAATGTCTGGTCATCTTGAGCATACTTTCCACTTCTCTGTAGCTCATAATCCTCAGTGTCCATTAGAAATTACTGGTTAATTTCTCACCCTTTGAAATCAAAGGTAGAAGTCCTGTAGATTTCAATGAGGTCAGTGCTGTCCTCCTGTGTCTTTGCTATCACTAAGCAGAAGCCATTTGGCTTTAGATACTGAGTGTCTCATCATTCTGACTAAGCTGCCAAAAGAAAGAAAAAAAAAATAAAAAAGAACACTTTTTCAATCATTTTCATTCGTTAGGAAATCTGGAGCTGTACACAGACCTTTCAGTTTTCTCAGTATGTGTTCTGTCAGTTTGTCTCCTCTGAGAGAGTCCAATTATGTATGTGCTACAGTGACATTATAAAACAGTCATTTCACAAAATAACTGATTTCACAATGTGATTGCGACATATTAAAAATACCATTTGCAGTATTTACAAATACTGACTATTAACAGGGGCATTCATGGAGCAGATGGGCGTCTTTTCAGCCTGTGTGTACCAATTTGGGGTACTTCACTGGAGAAGAGATTTTTGGAGAGGGGTGGGTAGCTGTGTGCTGATGTTAAGTAGGATGATGACTTTTCTTGACTAGCACAGTCAGATGTAGTCCTAACCATGACAATTAAATAGCACATCTCTCAGCATCCAGTGATGGTTCAAAAGTCACAGATAATATTCATCACATCAAAGCAACTGGAGCTCGTGTGGGGCACAGATCCTGCACATGTTACATAGGCAAAGAGTCAAGAAAGTAAACAGGAATTTCAGCTGAACTGTGCCCCTTGTTATCTCATTGCTTTGAAATATAAAAATCTAAGGCTTGAGAGCTATCATTCTTACTCATGCTCTGAATGGGAAAATAAACAAACACATAAATAACAACATATATAAACCTGGCTTCTCTGTACACTTTGGGTTCTGTGCATTTAAACACAAGGATGTGCAAAAAATATTCAGAGTATTACTATACCTAAGAAGCCCAGATTTTGAAAAAATATTGAAGTAAGATATTGCTATTGCAATAACAACCTATACCAATCATACCTAGTTCTTCTCTAGTTCTTTTGAATCAGAGATATCAACATGCCTTACAAAGAAGAGCAGTATTAGTATTGCTATTATAATTACTATTATCATTAGCCAACAAGAAACGTGTGTCTGCACAGTGCAGATGAACCCAATCAATGGATGTGTACAGAGCAGAAATGCCTATAAATATTCATCTGAGATATTATTTCAATAGTACATCACATATCAACAGAATTGACGTGATTTTTATAAGGGGTGAGGGGAAATTATATTCTACCAGTTTATTCACTCAATATAGATGACTGGTGAAAAGGACAATGGCCTTGAAAACAGCATTAATCTTCACATAAGATTGATCATTTAATTGTAGTAGTCTTTCATGTAGCTAAATAATCGCTGGTTGATACAGAATTGTACTCAAAATTTACAGGGTAAACACCCATCACATTTTAGACATCATACAATAGCCCAAGATATAATTATCAGTTCATCATTAGTATTGTTAAACACATCACGTAGACGCTGAAAATAAATCCCAAAATACCAAACCTCGAACAGCTTCCTAATGGAAATAAAACAACCTTCCTACACAGGTTATTGAGTAAGTTAAAGTTTTTATGTTTAGCTACAGTTGCTTTTCTGCATTTAAAAATAGAAGCTTGATCTGATGTTTTGGGGTAAACTATTATGTTGCTGTGAAGAAAAGCTGTCAAGATAATAAAACATGGGAAGCAACAGAGATGCAAACTCCAGCAGAGGTATTGCTAGACTATGTTATTAATTTTGGATTAGGTGTGAGTGATGGGTTTAACATTTACACTAGAGATCAGGGTGGAAGGGTTCCATGCAATTCTTCTCAATCAAAAACTGCCCCCCTTTATGACCTCTCTAAAGAGTGATATGTGAACAATTTATGGCTAAATTACTCGATTCTGCTAAAGCTACTGGCAAATAACAAAGGTTGTTGGCAATGATAAGTTGCATCACTCAGTAGAGAAACCTTCCTTGTCCAAAATATATCATTATTAAAAAAAAATAAATAAAAGTAGAAAAAAACTTTAGAGAAATAGGGACTGTGTTTGAGAGCAGAGCAAGTGATTACCTTGTTCAGCCAAAATCTTGCCCAGAATGCAGTTGGTAACCATCTGCCTTTGTACTATTTGTCTGTGGCTCTGGCTGTGCCTGACCTACATGTGACACTTACGAGCAGATGTGTACCAGGATACAGCAGATGAGAGAACTTAAGCCTCTGCCAAAAGGACTCCACACATATTGGGAGGGATGAATACCAATAAATCAGGATCAGATGGGATTCATTGTACGGCTCTTTCAGGGCTGAGAAACAGTTGAATAGAGTTATCTATTAAATGAATCGATAAAAGGTTTAATAGTAATATGTCTTCCCGATGTATTTATCTTAAGCCATAACATAATGTTCGTGTCCACACAGGAACTTTTATTTTCAGGACGTTAAAGCCTGAAACACAGGTTTGATGCCTGCAAATCAAGATCCACCAAAATGACGTTAATTCCATCCTATTACCTCCCACTTACCTCCTATTTATACTTCATTTAACTTGTATGAATGAGTAACTGAGGCATAATATCAGAGTTCAGAGGCTTACAGTATATATTTAAGATATTTCGGGAGCTGGATAAGGGAGGGGAAGGGGATACTTAGAAGGATTAAACACAGATGAGTTGAATGCACATATATCAGAAGGGGGACTCCGGACGTAGATGGAAAGTACGTGACAGCTGAGACAGGGGAAGTGCTGTGCTGTCAACAGGCATTACGTAGAAACGGAGATAACCACGTGTTGAGCTGGCATCCCATATCTCTGCGATGCAGAGCAGCTTGTGACTTCATTTAAATTGTGGTAGATGGTATTCTGCATTAAGCACTTGTGATTTGGAAGAACTGTTGTGTTTGGTTGGCCAAGGAGGGTTCATTCAGAGGGGTTTTGGAGGGACAGATGTTAAAATTGAAAGTTAGGGCTGTGTGTAGGATTGAAACTTCAATTTCATTGTATTTCTACTATTAGCTACAGATCCATAAAGTTCTTTTTAATGTACTAACGTCTTTAATTATTGCAGTAGCTTTTAATAAAGTTTCATTTAAGTGTTTATATTGTTTATATCTGGACAATGCCTCAATAAAAATACTTGTTATAGTGATTTCTTTATGCAAAGAATGAAGACAGTTTTGTCAAACAATATCTGGGTGTATAACATCACCAGTTAATTTATCACAGGCAAGACATAACCATTTGTGTCAGATGGATACACGATGCAGTTAGCTACATGATTTCAAATAAGAATGCCAGAATTTTTCTTAAAGAAAACAAGTGGGCAAAAAACAGAACAAAAATTGACGAGAAAATGGAATACATCTGATTTAATAAGGACACATGCGTCTTTTCAAAGACAGCTGAATAAATTTAGAACAGAGGGATTTGTTTCCTTTTTGTGTTATTATGGTTATTAATAGCAATAGTATTAATTTAGCCTATTTTTTTTTAATCCCAATATGTTTTCAGAATCAGAGATAAGTGTTTGATGTCCTTGGATGTACATGAAAGCCATAACAGTTAGAAAAATCAAGTTTTCCCTAATATTGATTCTTCTCCTGCATTAATATCCTCTCACAAATCCCTGTATTCCCCACTCTCAGTTCAGTTTTGCACCTACTGCAGAATTAACTGAGATCTCCAAGCCTAAACAATGTGATCTGAATGATGAGTTACTCAGTAAATTATGTTACACTATAGTGAGCTGAACTTGGACTCTTTCCTTGGAGCGTAGATCTTCCTTCTGGTCTCTGGGCCACCAGCTTTGTGTGGACTCTCATGGTGCTTTCCCAGAGATGTGCAGGAGCTGAGGAGTGATGATATTTGTCTGAAGAGCGGAAAAGAGATTTTCACATTGTACTGCTTGGATTATACCCTCTTGAACTCTCTGAGTGCTGGCTGGTCATGCAGTTCTGGTTTATCCTTTTTGTTGACAGATGGTTAAAATGCAGCTAATACTTGAGTAACACTTCTGGTACCTGCCCTTGGTACCATTTCTATTTCCCAGGGGCTCCATTCATATGAAATGTGAAGTAGGAGGAATTACCATGTCTCATTCAGAAACCCCAGGCTCCTTGCAGCTGAAAGAAGGCCTCCAGCAATATTTTAATCCTGCATTTTTTCACAAAAACTACCAGACCTTCTAGTTAACTTGATATTTAAAGTAAGTAGCAGTAATTTGTAGAACTTGCTGATAAAATTGTATCAAAATGGCAGTCTTTTAGGCAGAACAAGGAAAAATTGTAATGCTTTGTTCTGCACTAATGATTCGAGAAGTATAGCTAGACATTCAGGAATAACGTTACATAAATTAATTGTGTGGTTTTTATTTGTGTGATTTTCTCATGGGTTTTCATTACAGCATTTAAGCTTCACGATTTCCTTAAAATCACAAGACAAGAGATTAACCCCAACGCTAAGGAAATAACCATTTTATTTCCTGCAAGTTTGTTTAACAGGCTAACTCTCCTGCTGAGAGTGATACACCCAGAGAAAACACAGCCCTACCTGTGCCAGAAATGTTTTGACAAAACCCCAGCAACCATGGCCAAAATATCTAAATGGGCTCAGCAAAATTGTTTGTCCATGTTTTATGGAATATGTGTCAGACACTAATTACTGATCTTTCTGAATCAGAAGGTGGAATTCACTCAACTAAATGTAGGCGCCTACAAAGGAGATGTCTCCATTAGGGCTCTTCTCCTACCCACTCTCTTCTTATCAGCAGAGAGAAATGAGCCCTGCTCACTTGTGATTCATCTTGTCCTAAGGTAATCATCCCAACCAGATCAGATGAATCATGAACTAGAAATGCATGTTTCTAGCCATTAGTCTAGGAAGGGAACTCCAGTCCTGCTCAGGTGGAGACATCTACCTGGCAGGTGCCTCGGGTTAGGTGAGATGAATGCTATCAAGTGTCTCTCCAGTGTGTTCTGTGTCTTTGGTAGAGCAGACAGGAATCATCTGTCATAATAGGGGAAGTCTGCATTCAAAACAGGATCTTCCCATGTAATAGTTTGCTGCAGGGCACAGTCCTTTTCTTTCTGGAAGTCAGAACTGAAACAGGGCAGCTTTGCCTGTAGTGATAAAACATAAAAGACAGAAGTGCTCTCCATAAAAATTTAGGGATGCAATGAAATTGCACCCTGCTTCTCCAGCAAAGGTTTCATCTTTCTGTATTCCAGAAAGGAATAAAAGGAAAACATTGCAGGGTGACTCAGAACAAAGACCCTTTGTACCTCTCTGCCGTGTGCTTATTTTGTGCCTTTGTGTGTGTGTATGTGTGTGTGTGAGAGAGAGAGAGAGAGAGTGAGAGTTTGTGTTACCTGGATGGAAGGGAGGAAAAACAACAATAAAATATTTAAAATTAATTGATAAATTCCAGGTGAGAATACCAAAATACTGTTTCCTCTTGTTTACAGTATATATTCTATTCTAAAACAGAACCAATGGGAAAAAAACAGAGTGTACCTCCATATTTATTGCATTTCTGGAAACGTGTCTGTATTTATTACTGGCATCTGCTGTTGGTGACAGATCTTGAGTACCGTCCAAGAGTCCTGAATAACACTTGGCTTTCTTTATTATTATTTATTATTATTATTAAAAAAAAAAAAAAAAAGTGTTTGCAGGCTCACAGCAATTAGCAGAAAGATTGTATTTTGTTCTGCATGCCCTTTACTAGCAGTAATCCAATATTGAATTGCCTCAGAGGGTCTCAGCAATAACTGGGTCAAACTCTCTCATAACTCTTTCTGCTTGACCTGGAAAATTGACACTACCATCGGAGAGCACAGTATATATGCATACTGTCTAAACACCATATGTATTTCAACCTTGCACTCAGTTCTTCATTTATTCACACTCCTTTTATGATTTATTTGAAGTTTTGCCATGTCTCTTTTTTTTTTTTTTTTTCAACCTATTTAGCCTCTAGATAAAGACCACTTAGCTTCTAGCAGAAGCAAAATTCATCTTCACCCAGTATTTATAGTGAGCATGTTCTAATTAAGTCAGTTAAAGTAGCTATCTGCAATTCAGCATGTCTGAACAGTGCTTCATTCATCAGTGATCTCCTGTAAACATTTAGGACATCTTGACCTTGACTAGCTGTGAGTGTAGGAAATGCAACATGACTGAGATTCACGGGCTTCTTCTTGGCAGTAGAGTGACAGCATTTTAAGCTGATGCTCCACATTGTTGCCTGGCACTGCTGCAAAGTGCCAGGAGGAATGGCAGCACACACAGACCAGGAGGAGATCCCATGAAGGAACCAGGCACTGTGGTGGTGGGTATCTCAATGGGGTGGGAGACACAAGGTGGTATGATGTAGAGTCTCTGTCTACTACTCATATGGGAAATTTTATTAAACCATATTAAAACCATATTTTTCTACGGTGTGAAAGAAACATTTCCTCACTTGATTTTGCAGAAATCCAATATTGTAAAAGTCAGCACAGATTCAACTGGCATAATCTTCTCCCATGCCCCTACACAGTTTTTTCTTTATAACTCTTTTCAGAAGCTAGTGAATATACCATGGAGGTTTCTTCTTATCACAATCCGAATGTTATACTACTTTTTTTGTGCAACATCTACAAATAATTTTCACTTTGGTTATACATAAAATCAACATTTTAAGAAATGTTAATACCTGGGCTTCCGAACCAGAGGAACAGGTTAAACTGAATTATGGGTGGTTTGCCTGCATGAAACCAGGTGGACAGAGAAGAAAATATTGTTGCACATGTTCCCATGTTTTGGCTGAAGTCCACAAATTAAAGTGATCCTTAGAATATGTGACATCCATAATTCATTTGTGCAATAACCAGGGTGGTTTTGAACCTACGTTTACCTCCCAGAAGTGCCTAAACACTGGGCTGTGTAATAAAAGGATGCTCCTGTTAATGTAACTTATCTTCATATCTGAAAAGTTACAGGCATAGGAACTGGCACCCTGGTATTACAAGTCCCAGAGGAACACCCTGACCTGCACTCCATCCATCTTTCTCTGCTTCTCACTCAATTTATATTTAACCCATGAGCTTTTGTGTAAAGCAAGCACTACGTTCTTCACTTCCTTCCCAGTTTTGAACAATGCCTATATTTTGCAATTCATTTCATGTGGGATTAAAGGCTTGAAATAGATTTGATAAGTTTTCCTTCAGTCTGAAGTGGCAATTGTTACCATTTTCTTCTACCAGAGAAATTCAAAAAGTTTTAATCCTGATTCATGTTTTATAGCTGCTGTTTTAAAATTTTGCGGTTTGAAGGATGAACTGAAGAATGAATTCTTTAAAAAGTCCTAATTTCTCCTTGTTCAGTTCATTATACTATCTGCTGGCAACTGCCTTGAGGTTTGGTAAGGTTTCAGACACTGAACGTCCTTGCCAGTTGAGACTAAGCTTAATAATTTAACAGCATTTTCAGTGTTCAAAGCCAGGAGAGTTTGAGCTGTTAAGCCTGCTAGTTGTACTTGCACAAAGTCCTATTACACAGTATAAAATGCTCATAATTTCCAATCTACTAAGGCAGTCTCTTTGCATTCTGCTCTTATTCCCTGATGTGAAAAAAGTGCTAATTAAGCAAAACAAGCTCAGCTGCAGTTTAATTTAAGGGAATTTTGCTTAAATTTTTCAGAAGCTACTCCAGACAAAAACTTTGGAGATGAGGTGATGTAATTTAAATTTTAGTTCTAAAAGAATGGATAGAGATATAATCAGGAGCTTCCTATGACCTAGATATTTTTGGCATTCATCTACATATCATGGATAGGTTTTCTGCATCTCATCCCTCTAGCAAAAGACAGTTGAAGACAGGTGGATCTTACGATCCTATCCGTACTCTGCTCCATGAAAGCTAAGGATAGCAATGAGCTAAACATATTTTTCATGCAGAGAAATCACAGTAAGATATTTCCTCTAGCAGCATATTTTCCTTCTTGTCAATTGGCTAAGGATACATCTCTCCCTGAAGGGGTAAAGTTGGGAAACAATGGGGATCCAGAGAGAGGTAGCAGCTTCAGGCTCTTCTACAAAGGAGTCCTGATGAACATCCTGTGCTTTGCCTATTTTTATCTCCATTGTGCTCAAATTCATAAAAGTCCCTATTAAACTTCAGTATAAGAGCAGCTATAGGCAGGAAATGAAGGTTTGATGATATTTGGCTGAAGTTATGACGAGCCTTTTGAGGTCTGGGGACCTGAGAGGAAAAGTGGGCTTTATATGCATTTTTAAAGTCAAAATACAGGCTTACAGAGAAAAAGGAAAAAAAAAAAATAATAAAAGCCCTTACTGAAAATTATTTGCACCAGTATTTTTTTTTTAGCAAAAAAGAAGTGATGTGGTTATGTTTTTGATATCAATGCAAAGCAAAGGCTCTGGATAGCATCCTCTAAATGCAGTAAATTAACAGAAAAAAAAATGAAGGTTGGGAGCATGGTGCTACATAGAAATCTTTGGCTGGTAAAGGCAGTATTTTCTACAGCCTGCATGAATGAGACCACATCCAGGGCATAGCCAACTGGCTGCTGGAGAGCCAATGTCTTAGCACACATGGAAGAGTCTCGTGCCATTTGAGAAGTCCTGGGGTCTCCTTCCCTACCTCCAGCAGCTGCTCCAAAAAGACACAGGTCTTCAGAAGCCCTGTGTTATATCTACCAGCACTACATTTTCTACCCATTCACATGCTTCAAACAGTATTAGACACTTGTGTTTAGTAATAGGTTTCTACAGAGGTCTGGAGTACCACTGAGTGTAATGGTACCTGAGATGCTTTGCACATAGCCAGCCACCAACATAAAGGCTCCAAAATGTAAGGGTCCTCCCCAAAAGGCCAGACCTACATTAACCCTCCAGCAATTTTGGTGAATCTAATAAAGAACAGCAAGATGTTAAGGAAGCTAAGACTGATTATAATATTAAAGGGAATCCTATCTGACAATAAAATCCTATTAAAGTAAACAGGTGGATTACAAATAGCCTGGCTGATGATGAAACAAGCATGCAGAAAATGTTCTGTAGGCCAAAAACAAGTGAATGCAGAACAAGTCTAAACAGGACAAGTGTTAAGACTTTTTTTAGTCCAGTTACTGTGGTGGCTGGTACTGTACATGGGCACAGAGGAGAAATGACAAGGTAAACAAATCAACTATCCTTTGTATTTCTTATTTGTGATTTTGTAAGGGCAGGAGCCTGGCCATTAGTTACAAGAAGTGGGATTCTTCTGACGGTCATACTGCAGACGTCTGTATGTGATCTGGTCATCCTACATTGCAAACCAACACCTCAAGGACAGGAGTCACTGCAACTTATCTTCGGTGTTCCTCTCTGGGTGGGATGGAGGAGGCCCTGAGAGTACCTGTTCCTCTCCAGCAGCTCTAAGGGGTGGGCACAGGCATCCACCCAGAGCCACCTGGACACCACACAACTGGGTGCCCTCCTCTACTGGCAAGCAACAAACCTGACAGCACTGTAAAAATGAAGCTGGAGAATTCATCCCATCGTGCTACAAAGAATGATGTCACAAAATGTTCAGGTTGCCTTCTGAGAATTTCAGGCTCCTGGCTCTGAAGAACTGTCAATGCTAGGTAATGCCTGGCTTCCCTGTGCTCAGGACCCAAACCCATGTCACCACACTCGGCTGTGCAGTGGGGCATGGTGTGGACATACTGGTTTCCTTGGTGGTAGCATATCATGCTCCCACACATTTTACAGCACACCATCTGTCACAAGCTATGTGCCACCCTCAAGTAAAAACCAAAAGCCACCTCCAACCCATCAGGAGATAAAAAAAAAACAAAAAAAAAACAAAACACCCCAAATCCAGCAGTCTGACATTTTTACAGCGTTCCCACTTCTGAATGTGCATCAGTAGATGAAAGACAGGCTCAGCAACTGGTATTCAAGTGAAGGGACACTTGAAATTCTGTGGGAAAGGAAGACAGATGGGATGGCTCACTGCGAAAGTGCCGTGCTACGACAATACACAGCCCTTTCACTGAGATAGTCAGCCACAGATATCAGATGCTGGGGAGGATGAGGTACAGTCAGCAAAAGGGAAGTTACTGAGTGCACTGGAAGATATTCATTATAATATTTTCTCACCCCGTACGTGCAAAAAGCTATGTTATGGGGAAAAATCATTCTTGCAGATTATCTACTTTCCAAACCAACAGAGATTCAACAAAGACTGAAATAAATCCATAATGTGTGTACTATCTATCTACGTCCCAAATCAATATTAGCGATGGGCTACCAGTGCGAAAAGCCAGAGATCCAGGCCAGAGATGCATGCAGTATTATGGGGACAGAGAGAAATCTATATGCTCTGTGTATTTATCTGCATTCAAAGCCAATATTAAAGCTGGTTTACTCATGTGAAAAATAAGTGCTACATAGTTCAGAGGGTGAGAACATATCGATAGCTGTAATGTGGAGACGTGTGCTAAATACCAAGGACTGCCTTCATGCTGTGCCCATCTAGTGCATCCCTATCGCACAGGGAAATTCTGCAGGCCCCCAAAATAGTCAAGTTAGGCAGCTGGTTTTGAAAGAAGGGTATTTACTCTTTTCATTTATTCTCTTCCAGACTTCATTGGGAGCTGCTGAAAGTCACTACCTTGGTGTAACTTTCTCCACCTTAGTGTTTTCTTCCTCGCCCATGGTGGTGCTGCTCACTGTGCCTCCCCAGGACCAGCCCTTCTCTCTGCTGCTTGCCTCCTCCTTCCCCCGGGACCAGTGGCAGCTTCCTCTCCACACTTGGCCGCTCGCACTTCCCTCCCTCCACGTTACTCACAACTGCTGGGCCTGATAACTTCCGCGGGTGAACTCTGCTCTGCCATACCCAGCCCGTCTGAGTTTGTTCATCTCATAGCAATACCCCTCTTCTTTTACAACCAGCCACGGCAGTAGGGCTGGCACAGGTCTTCTTCTTGCACAAGGCTTGCCCGGGCCCAGGTTTCCCTTTCGCTGGCCCTTGGACCCCTCCTGCACATTGCCACTTTATTGTCTGCACACACAAAAGCTGCCTCCTGTTTGCCTGTGAGCACCAGGCTTCGCAAGCTGCCCTGCCCTGCTGTTCTCCTTTATCCCTCCTCTGCTTCTGAAAGCGTTTTTCTTCTCAGCTTATCAGCGCCAGGAGGGGCTGACGGAGCTGAGCCCTGACTGTTTTCTATGGCTGTGGGTCTCACCCCCCTTCAACACCTGTCTCCTTCTGAAATTAATTCCAAATCAATCAATAACCCAATCAGATAAGCCATGTCCCTTGCTTTGCACACACATTTATCTCGCTCTGATTAATATTCCAGCAATGAGTCACCAGCCGTTTAGCCTAATTTTGGGAACTCTTACAATAGACCAGTCTGTTCAGAAGCTCACCGTTTATTTTCAATGTCAACAAAAGAGCCATTTCTTGAGAAAAGGAAAATGCCCCGCTCACTATAGTCAGGTGCTGATGAATATTTATCCCCAAATAAGGCCCCCCACAAACACGAGTCAGGAGGATTTTTAATACGAGCAGTTCAGGGTTGCTTACAAAAGTAACTTGCAATCTTGTGCAGTATCAGTAAACTGCAGCAAATCGGTAAGGGAAAGGCACATTCAAGCGGCCCTGGGATTGCTCTATGTAAATTTTGTTGGGTATCTGATCTGGGCTTAGTCCTGAACTTCAACTTGATAAAACAAGCACTTGTTAAAGATTCAGGTAGAGCTCTCCCCTCTTTGTCTCTCAAAAAGTTCTTTTGCATATATGCAAATGAAGGTAATTAAAGACCACTGTCTGCACGGCTCTTCTAAATACTTTTTCTCAATTAATTTCTTCTGGAAAGGACTGTCAGATCACTTGCCTGGCAATGTTGCTCTGAAGCCAGGAAAAAGTATTTCAAAATTCACTGTTTGCTTTTATGACTGTGGGAAGATGCAGCGAGCTTCCTCGAGAGCTGTATGCAACGTGCAGGTAGCAGCTAATGCGTTCTGCCATGGGCGCTGCAGGTAATGACAGAGTGGGGTTTTGGAAAGTGCCAGGCTCGTATATTAGCACATTGTAAATGTGGCCATGAGGAAAACATGCACAATTTACATGTGGGCAATGTCGTTTTGTTTCAAGGAGTTTTTTTTTGTTGTTGTTTTTGTTTTTTTCTCATATCTACCTTGTACGGGCATAAGTTTGCAAAGCTCATTTCTAGAGCTGACTTTCAGCTTCTTTCAGAGTCTGCGTGACGGCTCCTGGAGAGCAATTCCATGCCATGTTCTCATATTCGTTGCTTTTTTTTTTTTATTATTATTCTCATTCCTCCGCGGCTTTGGGCACGCCTGATTCTACAAGGTGCTCAGCGTTGTGCAAGACCGAGGTCCCAGCCCACCGAAGCTCTCAAACATATGATTAATTTTTAGTCCCTTTGACTTCAGTGACTAAAGTGCTTAGCTGGATTCTCTCCCTGGCACTTAATCTTCCTCCTTGTATTTCAGCATTAGCAAAATGAGGATAATTCTTTCTTTAATACAGAGGGATAGAGCGAGCATTAATTAGTTAATATATGTGGAGTGCTTTGGAGATATGAAGGCTATCTAGATGATAATTTATGCAGATAGTGGAAGAAGTAGAGGGAAATAATTGCTATCTCTCACCTGTGCGCGCTTTCAGAAGAGCATTCACTCCCTCACCCACTGAAGAACAGAAACTCAGCACCGAGACAAGCCCACGCTCAGGAGGCCCTCGGAGCGCCCTTATCAGATTTAGCACACTTTCCCATTTAAGGGAACGCAATCAGCTCGGGATTTGCATTTCCCTTGCAAATGAGCTCCACTGACTCCTCACAGTTGGCTCTGCACTGGCTGCTTCTCATTCTCAGCGCTGTGATAGCAAACTGTCTCAGCACTGTAGCGTGCTTTCATCTCCTGCGTATCTATATTTAATTATGAGCCTGGCAAGGAGACTCCGGCGTTGGTGACTGGTGGGTTCTCACAGGTTCCTGTTTGCAGACGCTGAACCAGGGCCACGCGAGATTTTGTTTTTGGCCAGGCACTTATCTCGGATCTGGAGATAAATAAATAAAGCACATAAAAGGAACTGTTTTATCTCGCTTCGCTTTAAGCTGTTAATGCCAGGTTTGTGTCAGAACAAGCACTGTAAAATGGCTTCGGTGGAGACATCCCTGCAGTTGGCTCCAAAGGCCTGCGAGTAGCGGTGTTATCTCTCCAGAACGGGATGTGTCAGAACTGGAAATCCATGACTGTCACTAGATCACTTTCCCACTTGACAGAAGCAACAAAACCCTATAAACCATTGAGCCAGGCTTCTCCCCTTTCCAAGCTGAGAAAAGTAGATTTTTTGGCAGTCCCCCTGGGTCGTGCTTCCTCCATTTCCAGCCTACCCTCTCTGCATGTGCCATGGGTCAAGGTCAGCACTGAGAAAGGATCTCCCTGCCTCTACCCAGTGGCAAAGATCTCAACAAAATTTACCTGAAATAGAGCCATTACTGCCTGGAAAATGTTGTGGGTATGTCTGAACAATAGTGTATAAACTCTGAACAGTGACTATACCTGTACACATTGATTTGCATTCCTTTTCCCTAATGAAACAGCAGCAAGCTTTATTGCTAGCGAGCTTATTGATAAGAGAAAGCAAACACTCTGGATGAAAACAAAGTTTTCACATTTTTTGTCTTCCTTGTTTACCAATGTACATTAGGTTCTGAATTAATCTTTATTCATTCCTACAGTGAACAGCAGTTATCTAAACGGGTGGATTACGTCACTAGCACAGCAAATGTATGAGCCTTCTGACTGATACCGTGTGACTTCATGGAAATTTGCTTCTTACCAGCAACAGGGATATCACCAGTGAGGTAATTGGAGCCCAGTTAGATAACAGCCATATGTCAGGGATTACTGCTTACACCAGAGTTTCACCTGTGGAAAGCTCTGCTGACTGTTAGCAAAATTAAGTTTACAGTCCCTGAGCATAGGACTATGTTCAAATATTTAAATGCAGCAGACTAAGATTACAACATTAAATGTGTTATGTAAAAATCCATAGAGTAACTCCATAAGAATCTGCCAGTTAGTGTCTGCATTACAGCAAACCCATTACACTGTCAGAACAAGCCAATCTTTCTCAGAATTTACTACCAGTTTATCAGAAGCAGAACATTTCAGATTTTCTTTTTTTATTTTTAACACAGAAGCTTTCAAAAACTCAGTTGCTATTTTGTTTGTGTTATGGTATCACCTATAGGCTCTGCTTGAGGTTGCTGGATAGGGTACAAACAGAAACAAATCAAACCAGAGACAATAAAAACAGAGACAAATCTGAAATGAGAGGCAGTCTGCACCTCAGAGATTTTACACTCTCAGCAGGTGAGGCAAAGGAGGGAAGAAGAGGGGCAATGCTGTGAGATGGGGATGCATGTAATAGCAGAAGAGCTGTGGCACGGGGAGATTGAGTGACTTTGGCCAAGGTTATGCGAGAAGCCTGAGCAGAGCCAGGAAATGAGGCTAGAGCTCCTGAGACCCTTAACCACAAGGCAATCCTTCCTACTCCGCGCGTCTTCACTCTCTTTCTCTTTCTCTCTTTTTCAGACAGAAAATGTATTGATTGAAGAGCTGCAGTTCCCCAAATTCCTTCTATTATTTCTCACCCCGGGGTTTTAAAAACAGGCAATCTCCTCTTTATCTGGATCCACCCTCACGTAATCTCTCTGTTTTTGACAGGTTTGTTTTCAGGTGTTGTCCTGAAAAAAAAACAAACAACCATCACCAGTGAGCTTTTCAGAGCAGGGATGAGACAATGAAAATGTACATGGTTCAGTTTCCCTGCCTGAACTAGTAAACAAATATTGTCACTGCAGAAGTGTGTAGGAACTGGGTAGTCTCCCTTTATGTATCATTCAAGCCCCCTTAGTAGCCAGTCATGCTTTTCAGACCTTGTGATGGAGAGAATCCAACATAAATGCCCATCACCAGGATAAGCAGCTGGTACTTTGAGTGAGGGAAAGCACCATTCAGCACGGGAGGAACAACCCCAGCTCTGCTCAGCTCTGTGGTCTCTCTGTGCCCTGGGTGGGAGCAGATGAGCAGCGGGTGTCGGCGTGCAGGCACCCCGTTCTGGTTGACAAGCCGAGCGGTGCCCGTGCCATGGTGCAGCAGCAGCAGCTGGGGAGCTCCAGGCTGGGGCCAGGTGAGAGAGGCTGGCAGCTCCAGAGCTGGCTGGGAGCAAACCTGCATCACCACCTGATACGGGAGAGCAAGACGTCATCCGACCCAAAGCGTCTTGCAGATGGCTTCTCGGCTTAGCTAGGCAGTTGGGAGGAAGCAATACGGTAACATAATTATGGAGATTCTGGGATCAAAGCTGCTGTGCACCACGGAGACACACCAGCTGGTAGCCTGGAGAGCTCTAGCATGGCTGTCTTGCAGAAATGCATATGCATGCGTGCCTAATAGATACTGCTATGGAACAAAGTAAAGCCCTGCAAGTACCATACAGGCAGCCAGCACAGCTCTCTGGCTCCCAAGCCATCCCATCCAGGTGGTGCGGTTGTGTTGCAACATTCACTTTGGGGATAATTAAAGGCACCAAACATTTAGGTAGCTTACAAGTGACTGCAGAGAAAGCCTTCAGCATTCATGTTTCTCATCTAGCCCAACTACTAAGGGTTGGGGTAGTGAGAGATCAGCTCGACTAGAAAAGCAAGGTCTTCCTATGTGAGGAAAAAAAAAAAAAAGCATTCTGAAAAGATCTACATAAAATACACAAGAAGGAAAGCTATTTTTACAACAATTAACAGCCTAAAATAATGTTGAGAAGGGAGGTAGGAAAGGAGTTTACTCCTGCCTGCCACATCAACAAAGCCTCGTGAGGACTGTTGTGTGCAGGTTTGTTATTGGTATTTGCTGTGGAGATACTGAGGGATGTCAGAGCAAGGACACCAGTTGATTCAGGATGGAAAACCAGTGGCAATGAGGATCGTGGAATGATCAGAGTGCTTGCCTCCAATGGCTCTTGGAGACAACTAATCATTCAGGGGGCTCAGTGACACCATGGCCACGCTCTGTAAGTATTTGTGCATGGGAAAGGTACCTCATGGAGGAGGCATTCAGTACTGCCAGTAGAAGATTTGGGACAGTGCAGTTAAACAAACTCAGCCCCATCCCAAAAAAAAAAAAAAAAAAAGATTCTTAGAAGTGTAGATGTTCCTTTGTCTTGCCACAGTGTAGACGTGTCATTATAAAGGTCTCTCAGTTTCATAAACAGGATGACTTGCATCCAACTTTGTCTGTAACACGCTTGACAGAAAGCCAAAATCACTGGGGCCTCAAGCCATCAGAACAAGTCCTTGCACAAAACATCCATCAACAAGGCGAGGAAGGGAATAAGTTGGACAAGGTGGTTTGTGCCCCCTCAGTTCATTGGCTACGTGTAGCCAAACTGCATCCAAACTGCGATTCTAGCAAAATCTCATGCTGCATAAGTCCAATGGCAGCCCCAGCAGATAGTGGTTATTATATTGCTATCAGCATCACTATTCAGCATTACTATTACATTATTATTATTATCATTTTGATTTCCCCTGAAATGTAGGAAGTTGACGTGTTAGGTCATGGCTGTAGGTTGATGTCACGAGACAGGTGAGCTGAATGCACTCTTTGTGGGTGCATTCAGGCTGAACCAACAGCCCAAAGCCTGCAGTCTGCTCCAGAGAGCTGGCACATACTGCCTAGCTTTCAGGACTGCTCTTCTACAACGAGCTGTGCGCAGCTCCTCAAACACCTGTTCAGCACAGAAGGGATTATTTTGATACCAAATTTCAAGCTTCAAAATGCAGGATGTGTCTACATAAACAGGTGCGGATGAGTGCCTTTGCTTTGCATATTCTCAAATGCAGGTGGAAGAGGAGCACACCTGCCTGCACCCAGCTGGGCTACATATTCTTAGATGTGTTCAAACCATTGCCTTTCGCCTTTCTCCTCCAAAGAAGTCTGAGCAAACCACACAGTGAATATTAGGGAAGTGGTTTGCTCAGTGTATTTACTCTTCTACCCTCTTTTACTTCAAAAATAGAAAAAGATTTTTTTTCCTAAAGCCTCCCCAAACCCCAAATTCATTCTCAGATCAATTTTCATGCCTTGAAGGGAATGTAGCTGCAGCTGTTTCATGTGCAAAAATGGGAAGTTGTCTGGCAATTTTTTGGCAGCCTCAACTTTTTTGTTGTAAGACAGAGTAAATACCGAGGCAGCTGGTGCTCTGCAGGAGTCTGCGGCTGACAAAACTTCGGTGTAAGAAGGCTTATTAAGTGATACTCACAGCAGTCCTGATCTTGAGGGTGGCTGAAGCATGGCAGCAGGCGCAGCTGGAGCATCAGCCTCCAATCAATGGTAATAGAGCAGTACTTTCTGGACTTGTTATTGTCCTGTAGCACACAAGAAATATAACTGGGACATCATGAAAGGGACTATTTGGTTTCCTTGGCCAGATAAATTTGCAGGGAAATCGTGGTTATTTTCAATTAAATAGATACGAGTGCGGTATCATACACTAACTAGTCTTACCCCATCTTTCAAGGCAATAAACTTCATGTTAATACTTAAAAGGTGAGGCAGCCTCTATTAACAAATGGCAGTGCCAGAGAGGGGGAAAGATAGTTAAAGGCAGGAATGCCACAATTCAGACTGGAGCAATAGACTGTGCTCTCTAACAGCTTGCAGCTTTGCAGCTGCCTGCATTTTGGGGTCTTTAGTTCAGGCTGCCCACAAGCATGAAAGACAGGAAAGCACGACCTGCCTTAGACAAACAGGTATGATGAGAAAAGGTGAAAATCCCAAGGGCAACCTGTGGTTTTGCTCCAGGCTTGCTTTTCCTCTGCTGCTTCTCTGACAGAAGGAGGGCGTACTGAAGCACGATTCTGCTGTTAGTGAGTTCAGGAAGGGCACGTACCTCAGCACACAAAAGGCTGGCTTCCCCCACTTTATTTGACCCTATGCAGGTGGCAGCCTCTTCAGCTCGAAATGCTCAGTTTAGAAGTGACTGCTGGGCAAGATGACTCCTTGACAAGAGGAGCAGGATCCAATTCAGAGAGAATAGTTTTTTACCTTGGAGTCAGCCTGCTTTTTGCTCTGAATATCTCAAAGCAGACCGGGTTATGCCATCTTTGAGAGCCATTACCACAATGACTCAGATGGGCTCTTCTTGAACTGAAGCCCTGCTCAGCGAGGCAAAATGTGCACTGTTTACATTGCCTCTTTGAGCTCTGGAAAGTTTGGTACTCTCCCAAAATGCACAAAATGTATAAAATCAGTCAAATTTATTTATGAACAGGATTATTAATATGGGGAAAACAGACTATGGTTGAAAACTTTCCAGACCGATGTAAGTTCTCCTTCACGCCAAATTCATAAATGTGTAAGAGCATTGACTTAGAAATAAATTAGTCTATTCAGCAAGAGTGTAATCTACTGTGCCTCCAATTAGTAAAGGTAGGGAAAACACAGAGACCTTCTGAGAAGGCATTGCCTAACAAAACCGTGACCAGAGAAATGCTTGTGTAGAGGTGAAACAAAGCCTGCAGCCAGCAACTGAGCAGAAAACAGATCTGGGGCTACTGCACGGCACCAGCTGCCCATCTGCACCTTCACACTGCTGCAACCACAGCAGCGCCCTTAGGGATTAAACCAGCAAATCAGGCTACATGCCTGCAAGCTCAGAAGGCATTTTCGAGCACCTCTGCAAGCTCGTTTCCAACCAAAACTCATAGATATTGGATGACAAAGCCTGTCACATTAAATGTTCCTCAGGATATTCCGTCCACAATATGACCCGAAGCATTTTCTTCAGAGAGGCTGATATGTTTTAACTAGACACCGTGGTGTGAAGTGCCACGCTTGATTGAATAACTTGTCTCCACTCTTAAAATGCAAAAAGAATTTAGACAAGCATTTAGAAGCTTTGCCATTAAACAGTTTTCTTGTCAATTGATCTACTGTGCACGGGAAAGACAACTACTAGATCCATCAATTGCCTGCAAAAAAACTAGGAGCAGGTCTTAATCAGTTAAGCAGGGAAGCATTGCTTGACAGCTCCCTTTGGGATGGAGCTCATTTGGGGCCTGACTATTCAGCAGGATTAGTAACTTCAAGCTCCGGAAAGTTGACCTTAAACAAAGGTGAGCTCACATCTGCAAAATGTCATAGGCACAGCACCATGAGAAAGAGCTGTGCAAACCTCTCCCCGCTCCCCTGCTGAGAGCTGTAAGAACTCTTTTTCGTTTGTTTTCTCCCAAGAGTCTCACATAGCTTTTAAGCAGCTTAATTGTTTCCTAAGCCTCTGTCTTTTCTCTTTCAGCTGTGTTTTTACTGTCACGCATTTCGTGACTTGAGCCCCAGCTGCTCCACGGGTGCCATGCCTGGGCAGCGCCAGGGCTGTGGTGGGTGTGCTGGGATGCGATAGTGTGCCGCCGACTAGCCAAGGTGAAATGAGAGCTCAGAAACGTCCACAGGCAGGGTGTCTCAGCCAACCAATGTCTCTGAGTTTTAAGCCTTCGCCAAATACAGCTTTCTTCCCTCTCCTGCCATGTGCCCTGTTTCTTGTCTCCCTTTCTTCCCTTAACCGCAGTGGTTGTGCCACAAGCAGGATGCTCTCTGTACAGAAATGGTCCCTGTTTTCCCAGCCCCCATTGTTACAGATCCCACAGGGCACTTTGGTGTCAGACAAGCAGCAGCACCCTCTGCGCCAGACACATCCCTGTTGCTGAAAGCAAGCACACTGCTCTTCAGCGGGCTGCTCCTGTCTCTTCCTTATGGCTTCTTCTTATCTCAGCAAAGCCTCATGTCTTGGGAAATATCTTTCATCCATTTTACAAATAAAACTCCCTACAACTTCCACTCTCTTCACAGCGATGTACCAAAGACTCAGTTTCTTTGTGGTGTTAGCTTGTGCACGTAGGTGCAGAAAGCACCTGGAAATGGACAAGTGCTGAGCAGGCTCCTCTCCCACTCAAATTACTCGTGGCAGTACTGCCAGCCCTGTGACTTTGCACAGCTGGCCAAATCTGTTCTGCCTCCACTCCATTAAAATAGAGCAACTCTCTCCCCTTCCTTGACATCTGTCCCAAGTGCTTTCAATATACCAAGAAACTAATTATTACACTTAAAGGCACTGTGGCAGTCAGTCTGATGCTGTAGTTCTGGTAAAAATCCATGCTGAGGGCTAGTCTTCACATGGGAGTGTAGCAAAAATGAAACTGTTTCCACTTTTCAAAGCTACATATCAATGTGAAAATTCAGGTTAAGATCATTTAGAGATGCAAAGGATCGACAAATCTTTGCATATGTACTTATGTATATGTATATATTTGTGTAATATTTGTCACCCTCACAATCAATATGAGTTTCAGTTAAGTGGAACTGAACCATCCAAGTATTTATTTCAATTACATGTGGGTGGATTCAGGACATAAAGTTTACAAGTCCAATTTTATTCTTCTAATGTTCTGCTGGGATTCAATCTCCAGAATAATAAAAGTTGCAGAAAACAGTATTCACCACGGGTGTGCCCCAGTAAATTTGAAAGTCTGATGCCCATAAGTGTAAGCAGATAGTTAGGAAAATAAACTTTTGCTGTACAAAATTATAAGTAGATCGGTGCTGGAAGTTTGCTTGTCCTTCAGTTTACGAATGCCTCATTGCTGTTACTCAGGGCTGTGCTTGACCTCTGGCTATATCAGAGTTTAGAAGGAAACTGTGGAGCTGAGAATTAAAATGGTCACACTGCATGCAGAATCAGTGTTGGCTGCCCATTCGCCTTTCTAAAAACTGATGCTGATGAAGGAAGTGTGACCCTGGGGAGGAAAGGGCTGCCAACAGCAGATCTGCCCTCAGCCTTGTCCCCAGGCACGGCAGGCTCCAGGCATTTGCAACAGAGGACCCCGGGGGAGGCTCAGTCACAAAGCAGAAACGTTTCTGCTCCTCATTCAGTGTGAAATAATTGCCTGAATGCATGCGAGGAAATCCTCTCCTTGGAGCAGCTTTGGGGATATAACTGAAGGCCTGCTCCACTTCTGCCAAAGATAAAGCAATTTATCCTCCTTTTTGCTATTTCTTGCAGGAGAAAGCCCTGAATTTCTTCCAAGACATGACAGCGGTGTATATTAGGACGTGATGAGGAAAGAAATTGGCTCTTTTTTTTTTTTTTTTTCTTTCTTTTCTTTTTTTTGGGCCACCGCGGGGCTTTTTCTAGCTGAGGAGCCGTGTCAGCGATTTTAGTGACTTTATCCCCACTCTGCCGCGGCTGATGCTGCTCGTGCAGCAAACCTGCCTGCAAGGCGCTGCTGGCAGCAGCGGCGTGTCCCCTGGGAACCAGCCCTTCGTGCCTAGGATGAGCTGCAGACACAGGTTGCATAAGCTGGCTGCCCTGTTTTGTAAGGCGTTTTGGGGTTGGATTCACTGCTGTCTTCCTCTTGCAGAAGTTTTGTGCTTGGGTTGGTATTTATATGCCGTGTATATACACACACTTGTGTGTATAGGTACAAGCACAAATGAAAATATGGATTTATACGTATATGTATATAGAGATAAAAGAAAGATTTCAGATGTAGGACTAATAATTAGGAACTAAAAATGCCTTCGAACCAATTATTTGGTGATATATACCTAGGGAGAACAAAAATCTTTTGAACGCTTGTATGTAATGAGGATGCATCTGAACACATACATTGTGTCCCTAACCAGCAGTGTTCATCTCATGTCTCTGCAGCTTGATAGCTTGATATATGGATACCAGTGTGCTTACATGATATCTTATGATGGCACGGTATGTAAACACATACAGAAATATGCGGTTAAAAAGAACGATGAAAACAATGTAAATATTAAATGTTAGCATGTTTAATTTATACACCTCAAAACAAGCATGTTTTTGCATGGGAACGTGTGTTTTATTCCCATATGTATCAGCGAGCCTTCCTACGAGTACATGTGTGTGGGAGTAAGGGATGTGATTATGCATTTGCATAGCACTCTGCATGAGTGTAGACATGGAGGGAATTATACAATCTATTTTTAAAGTCTGCATTACTGCAAATGTTGCTTCATCAAGCTTTTATCATAGCTGATTAATTATGTAGAATGAATGATGATGAGTTCTCGTCTTATCTTCCGTCTCTGCACCATAGAAGAAATTCACCCAGGTTGTTCTGTAAGACTCACAGAAAGGTGCCCAGGCAGACAGTGCAGGAAGTACAACTCTATTTTTTTAATCCTCGGGACATCCTACAGATACCAGTAGCTCTCCTCATGCATGAGATTATTGATCTCCATGGCGGTAAAGAAAGATGAAAAGGTCAATTTTTAAATGTGAGCAGTAGGGACCACTTGTTATGACAACAACTAATGTCAGAAATTTGTGCCCTTGCCTTTCAAGAAGGTCTTAGTCATATTAACAGTATTGATTTACTGCGCGAAGATGGTGTTTTCCTATCATTTTGTCTTCATACCGCCTCTATCCAGTGCTTCCAGCACAAAGCCACTATTAGTTTTGATAGCTGCCAACCTCCTAATTTCCTTCTTTTCTGGCACGTGAGGCACTTGTGTCAGGCCACCTGCAGCATGGACTCCGTCTATCCTGCAGGCGTGGGCTTTCTGGCACGGCACCCTAGGGTGGGCACCCTCCCCATGGCAGCACCCTCATGGCAGGGAGCAGCCCCCATGGCACTGGGGGTGTTCCAGCAGAGGAGAGATGCCATGGGGTTGTGCCATGGTGGGGCGTTAGGTCAGAGGTTGGACTCGATGATCTTGAGGTCTCTTCCAACCTAGAAATTCTGTGATTCTGTGATTCTGTGGGGTTGTCATGGGCATGCGGCCTAGGCCCAGCACGGTGTCACAGCAGACAGGGATGGGGCAGGGGGTGCTAACAATGTGATAAGGTCAGGAAAGGGGATGGCAGAGTATGTGGAGTTAGGCTGTTTTTAATAGGGAAAATGAAGAACGGGTGCGAGGGACAAGTGGTAGGGAAGTGAGGGCCTGGCTGGAGGAGAGGGAATCTGAGCAATCCCAGGACTGACAACCACAGATCTTGGGAATACCAGGACCAGGGGGGCACCCCACCCCAGGGGGACATCTGTGGTGTGACATTTATAGCTACTGCAAATATCAAGGCATTTCTACGTTGCAGACACAGCTGCATCACAATTCTGATAATAAAGAGCCTTTGTGCTGCTAACCATTTTAACTTTAATGTGAGCTTTCAAGGTTGTCTTAAAACATCATTGTCAGAGCTGTCCTTTTACACAAAAATTCCTTCCTTCCTTCCTTCCTTCCTTCCTTCCTTCCTTCCTTCCTTCCTTCCTTCCTTCCTTCCTTCCTTCCTTCCTTCCTTCCTTCCTTCCTTCCTTCCTTCCTTCCTTCCTCCCTCCCTCCCTCCCTCCCTCCCTCCCTCCCTCCCTCCCTCCCTCCCTCCCTCCCTCCCTCCCTCCCTCCCTCCCTCCCTCCCTCCCTTCCTTCCTTCCTTCCTTCCTTCCTTCCTTCCTTCCTTCCTTCCTTCCTTCCTTCCTTCCTTCCTTCCTTCCTTCCTCCTTCCTTCCTTCCTTCCTCCCTCCCTCCCTCCCTCCCTCCCTCCCTCCCTTCTTTCTCCCTTCCTTTCTTCCTTTCCTTTCTCCCTCTCTCCCTCCTTCATCCCTCTGCCTATCTCTTTTTCTCTCCTTCATGTAGTGAAAAGCATAAAAGGATGGCCTGTATACTCAGAGGACCTGAACACAAATAAAAGCTAACTTACTTCCATGATTTCTTGACCTCCAATGCTCCTTTTTTAACCAGGATCACATAGTTATATATGGAAAGGCTGATCTACAAGTTCCTCATGTTTTTGGGTTTGGCACAGCTGGAATTGTTTCAAAGAAGATGTCAGCCTTGAGTTATTTCTGTCCAGCGAAGGGGAATTAGGTATGTGAGAGGAGTAGGAAAGTTTGATCCTGACACTCACAGTGAAACGAGTTCAAGTAAGCAAAACCAAAACAATCTGTTGTATAGGAGATAAACACCGATAACCAGAAGTTTTGGATTAGATGTTTACTACAGGAGGTAAGAGGTGTGGAATCAAATTTGGAAGGTATTAAGACCACTAGTGACTGTGATGCAATGGAGCACTTGAACAAACAACTAATCATGAGTTTACAGGAACGCTGGAGAACTTTAAAAGAAACTGCATTTGCAGCATATCTGTCTGCAGTCCCCATGAAAGAGAAAACAAAATGGAGAAGGAAACAGACAGTGTGCCTTTAGAAAGACTGCTTGTCAGACTCGATTAAAGTCCACAGGAAAAGACAAAAACAGCAAGAAAGCAGAATGAGTTAAGGATAGCCAAAGGGGCATCAGATAAAATGAACACTGTACCAAAGAGGAAGCAGACCTCTTTCTATAGATGGAAGTGAAATAAATTGTTACAAAATAGGAATAATACAGAACTATTTTCAAACTTTTATTATTATTATTATTTTAATAGAAAGAAAAATGAAGGTGGAGTGCTGGCACTTAAGAAGTATTGACAACATTTTAGCTGTTGATAAAAAAGCATGCAAGAAAATATTTGGTAGATTAACTGCCCTGACTAAATTCATCCATAATATTGAAGGAAGTATTACAGAATTGCATATTATTTCTTATGTCTTAGAGCAAATGAAAAGTACATTAAGATGGGGGAAAGGATGTGGGGAAAGATTCAGCTTGCTGGTTTGAACAGGGAAGTGTCTACACGATAGAGATATTGAATGTCCTTTTATAATCAGCAGTGATTTAAGGCTTCATTCAGTTGCTCACATGCAGACATGGCCTGATGGCCCCAGAGGTTGTGAGATGCACTGAGAACTGACAGATATGCCACAGGAAACCCATGTCCCTCTGGAGCACAGAGCTGGAGGCCAAGCAGGAGGGGACAGGTCCTGGGCATCTCAAAATGCTCCATTTTTTTCCATTTAACCAACTGAATTGAGAGCTTGGAGCAGGAGTTAGCTCCTGATGAAGACACCAAATGTCTGTCTCTGCACACACATTGGATGTTAAAGTTCCTACTGTATTCCCCCAATGGACAAATAGTTCAATATAGTTATTGACAGCTAAAAGTCATGTCTAAAATGATGTCAGCCAATCTTAGTATAGGCACCTACACTTAACCAGCATAGTAGCTCCTCAAACTCCTGGCATTGATGCAGGAGGATGCAGGTATCGTATCTGCCAGCCCCGTGTAGGGATATCAGCTCCCCTGGGAATGTCAGCTGGCACAAGCAGCCCCTAGACTCAACCCTAAATGTCCCATGGACTTCAGAAGAGGAAGGAGACACTTCATAGACTCCCTAGTCCATCACAACTGATGCCTCTGGTCTTGGCCTTTAGTAAAACAGAGAAAGCACTTGGCTCTCCCTCCCGGCCTCTGGAGACACAAGGTGGTTGTTCAGAGGGAAAGTGGAGAAAAATCTGAGGGTAAATAAAATGCCAAGGAGAGGGAAGGGATTCCTTTGAGAAAGATGCAGAGTGCAACTAGAAGACAGGCAGTTTGCAGAGATGAGGATGAGCAGTCAGTCAGGAATTCCACGAGGATGACATCTACAAATTTACAGAAAGGAATTTGGAAAACCATGCTTCTTAAGTACGGAGGAAGCAATAGAGCATTGTAAAGCAAAAGATCGCTCAAAGTCAATAGCTGTACCCCAGCGGCATAGTGTTCACGACGCAGTTTAACATGAGTCACAGCACTGGCTGATGTGCCAACACCACGTATTTTTATATAGGCTCTGTGTGCACCTTGACTGTGACATTATTTTCATCTGTTCCTTTAATGCAAGTTTAAAACTTATGTGAGCTTTTACTAGGAATTATGTAAGGTATCTGGTAAAACCCTAGTGAAGTTTAGCATAAACCTCTAGGAATATGATAATTACATTTAATTTAAATTTTTTTTTTTGAATTAGTCAATAAATAAAAAAATAGAAAGCACCTCTCTACAGTAACCTTAACTTCATCTTCAATTGTTTCTAGAATGGGGTAGCACTTCTAATTGCAACTTGGGAATTCCTGCAGTTATCTTATAACCAGCACAGACTGGGGTCAAGAATGTGGCCATCCACTATGAATAGTTCCCACTTACAGCTTTGGTACATATATTTTTAGAACAACTTATTTTAGGCTTAATGCATGTAGTGGTGGGGTAACTGGAACTTTTTTCTTCCTGTGCCCACTTTCCCTTTAAAAAGCACAGACTGCTGTCTACTCATTGTGTGACAAAATGCATTCTTGTTTTCACAAAAAATGAGGAAAAGTGAGTTTGGTATCTTTGTATCTAAGCATTTGCATGTCCATTTACAATCTGAATATTCAGTGACAGAAGCTGCACAAACAAATTAGGCATACAACTATACAAACCTCGTTCAAAAAAACAAAATGGGCCATGTGTGGGTGTGTGCATCTAAATATTTTACAAGCTAAACAATCACCCTGGAGAATTTTAGGTTAGAGACAGATAAATTATACGTCCATCTGAATCTTCACATAAGCAAAGGTTCAGGGATGAACACGCATAAAAGCACTCAATCGCCATACTCCGAGGCGGTCAGGTTTGCTGGCACCCTCTGTGTTCTTCCTGGAGTGCTGTGCTCGACAGGGCTTCCTGCTTTTGCAGCTCATTTCTATGAAACAAAAGCACCCGTAAGGTTAGTGCAGGTTAAGATCTTGACTAAAAATATTTCTAGTAATCTATTTAACCACTGCAGTACTGCGGACCTTAACAGTGGCATGAGCTACACCTGTAGATTTGGCTGGGCAAGGCTTCGCTGGCCGAATCAAGGCATCAGTTATTTTTCTCGTTCCTAAGACAGAGGCTTTCAAAGCTGCAGTTTTTGATTTAGGCATCTATATTCAATAATTTCATTTTTATTTTTATTTTTCTGAATCCTGGGCTTTCTCCTTTTGCATTATGTTACAGTTACAGGAACCGAGCTGCAGCACCATGAAGTGGGCTGTCAAAGGCCAGTCTACAGCCAAGCAATGGACAGAATTTGTGGGCTTGGGCACGTGCTGTGACTTAGCCCACAGCACATCATTTGTTTTCCAGCTGCAGACAGCAGCCTAGCCTTACTTTCGGAGAGGCCTTTCAGGCCTTTAGATGACTAACGTTACCTCCTGGTGTTAAGAGCTTCCCTGCTGTAGTAAGTTCTACCACGAGGCTGGTCTTCCGTATCCGCTTGAGATGATTATGGCTAGTATTGGAACACTCCCTCCTAATTAATGGGAGGGTTGATGATCTCATGTGTTTACCTGCAAGCAGTTTTGTTACTTTTTAATAAGTGGAGGCCTAGAGTGATGCAAAGCCACGGCATCAAATGACTGCGGCTCTCCGGCACCTCCAACGGAGGACTGGGCTGTGGCCTGGGGACAGGCAGAGAGGGACAGCCGTGTTCGGCCGTGCTGCTGGTAACGTACACAGCCAGTTAACAACTCCTGGAGCCAGGTCCAGCAAATCCCTTTGAAAGACAAACAATCAAGTAGCAGCTTTTCTCATGACACACCTACAGGCAACCTTCCTTCATTCCCAAGATGCTGGCAGATTACCACAGTGATTCTTGCTGGCTTTCTTTGTTAGCAATTATGAATTTCTATTCTTTTCTTTAACAACAGAAAATTTTCTGTTTTGCTAACATGAAGAAGCATCCCATGAACATCTTTAGATTTCAATTTCTGCTCATCTTTATCGCAATGGGGATGTGAGTGGAAAAAAAAAAAAGGAGAGGAGAGGAGAGGAGAGGAGAGGAGAGGAGAGGAGAGGAGAGGAGAGGAGAGGACAGGACAGGACAGGACAGGACAGGACAGGACAGGACAGGAGAGACATGGCAAACATCTCCCCTTTTGCATTACTCAGTCATGGTGTCTGAAAAGGCATATATCAAGTCCAGAAGTACAGCAGACTGGCCTCAGTACGGAAGCTGGAGCATCCTTGTAGAAATCTGTGAACTAGAAACTATGCACTTCCTTGTTTTGTTTTCTTTTGGGATTGCTAAGTAGTTTGCCTCGTGCATTATGGTGCCAATGAGGCAGATAATTCTCTCTCTGGTTAAGCCCCATGCAGAGGGTTGTTAATGCAACCAGACAAAACATCACGTGGCCCAACCTGGCTGATCCTGAGAAGCAGCCCATGCCCACAAAAGCCTTCAGGAGGCTTGAACCCTCCTACAGCAGCAGAGTGCACCAGAGCTGGCTCTGAACTACCGGCCTTACAGCTCTCCTCGCATCATTACTAGGCAGTTTCTCTGTCCAGAAAGTCCCCAAACCACCAAGGTCGGGAAACCCTGTGGGAGAAGCGAAACAAGCCCAAGCCATACTATTTGCCCTAAGTGGTCCCTATGGGCAGCACCTGTGCAGGTGCCTCGCCACTTTTTCCTGCCCTGCCGACCCCAAAGATGCTCAGCCTCGTCCGTGGGGCTGGCCTTGCAGAGGAGCCCCTTGTGCGTGGGAGGAATGTGGTCCGTCCGGAGAAGATGCCTCCATTTATAGATTTCAGAAAGCATGTTTTCTTCATCAGTAAACAAACTGTGAGTCACTGGCAGTCACATGGGAGAAGATGAGATTACAAAGAATGTATAAGTAAATAAATTAGCTCCCTTTAGTCATGGTAACAACTCAGTGTTTCCACCCAAATGTTTTATTCCAATTCATCTTTCTGGCTTTATTTTTGTAACACTGTTGCCCTCGTACTTTGGGAAAACAAAATTCTAATAAAGATTGTGCAGAAATATATGTCTCAAAATGTGGTTCTTGTGTTTGACCACATTTGAAGGCCCGGTCTTTATTTTTTGACACCTATGTGCTGGGGGGACCTATAGGGGAAGGAACAGGGCTGTGACCCCCTCTTCCCTGGAGGTGCTGTGGGTGTTGCATGGGGCATTTGTCACTTGACCTGGGAAAGGACCTTTTACCCTATGGATATCTCTTGTTCAGTGTCCCTCGTGTCATGTCTTCCTCCCCTCCAAAAAAAGTGGGTGTATGAAGCTCTTTTTTACAGATAACACCCATAAGAACAGCTTTTGAGGTTTGCTGACCCCTGCCCCCAAGCACAGATGCCAGAATACTGCAGTCCCAAGAACCATGTATCTCTGGGGACGTCTCCATCTATTTAAAAACACTCTTCTGTTCCAATCCATGTCCATTACATCTGAATTTTAGACTAGTCGATGCAAAGTACTTGATTTTCCACAAATCCTGCAAAGATGGAAATCTTGTGGGAGAGCTGGGTTTCTCTCCTTGTTTTAAGTTCTCTTCTTTGAAAGGTTCTGCTACTAGGTAGCAAATAGTCTAAAAACTATGTAAGCTCTTTAATAAATTGAGTATTTATTACACCTCCTATAATCTCTGTCCATGTCAGAAGTGCTGTCTGAGGCATGGGAAGCTGGAAATTGTTGGAATCATATCCTGATTTAAATGTCTCTTAGTACAGTTCTCATCTATAGGCTGCCACAAGTGGATGTTACATTTTTCACTATGATGGGGAAAAGACTTTAGAGACCATTCTAGAGAACTGAATTATTTAAATATTACCTTTATTCATACATTTTCCCAAAGTGATTTTCCCATCAATTTTGTCCCTCTTTATGTGAGATTGAAGAAATTTAGGTAGATTGAGGAAATTTGGGGAGATGCACAGCCACTTATTCTAGTACATTCTCCAATGTTTCCAGTAAAAGTAATGCCTCATTATAAAGTAATAATATTTTTTTTTTACTACAACTGCTTTCATACCTGAGTGATGTTATTGCGTATGCGTCTTCTTACCACAGAATTCACTTGATGCTATTCCAAGCAGTTGAAGTGATGGTGTTTTCTTGGTAAGAGAGACTGCAGAAGTATGCATGCAGCCAGCACAAATAACATAAATCTCTTCGTACTATAAATGAATCAGTTCGATTTGGTTTGAGTTTTCAGGTCAGTGCACTAAAAATACACTTTCACCTTTCGTTCCGCTGTATTTCCCTTATTTCCGATGGCAGTGTTTTATTGAAAATATTGTTTTCAGCCACCGAGAAGAGATGATGGAAGGGGAGGAGAGGGAAAACAGCAGCATGGAAGGGGCTTTAGCCCCCGTGAGTATCATCAGCTAGTGCAGTATTTGCAAACGTTGCAGGTAATGGGCCTGCAGCTGTCTCTTCCCTGCCATTTAGACAAGGAGTCTTGTTATTCCCAGTCTTGTAAAGATCTTTAGGCTGCAATAAATTAAAACTACCCTGTCAAACTCTGAAAACTCTCAAAACTGGGAGACAGTGTTAGTAAAGGTTTAAACTAGGCACATAAGAGATTATTCATGCAGGAAACTTAAAAGGCTGTGGGATTTGTTCCAGTACGGTAGATAACTTTTTTCATTATTGGTGGTAGCAATAATCATCATCTTAGTTCCGTGGTTCAGTTTATGGCGGTCATAATTTATGATGAAAGAGTTTACTTTGAACAATAAAAGTGAGGGGACAGCAAAATTCTGCTAAAGGTAATTAACTCCGGCCATGCAGAGCTGAAGGCCACACTGCAGAGCGCAGTATGAGTAGCGAAGGGAAAAAATCTATATGGATGATGGGTTTTATCCTCTTTCTGCTGAGGAGGTTAACTTTAAGGTGTCTTTTTTTTTTTTTTTTTAATATTTTATTGACGGTCTGGATGAAACAATTTAAATACTACAAAACCATGTTTAGTTCCTGTTGTTGTTGATGACAAGGACATCTGACAATGAAATCTGAACAAGAACAGGTCAGGCGGAGCGATGTGTGGGTGAAAGCACTTCCTCTACCCAGAGCAGAGTAAGACAGACTGTGTGTAAACAAGTGATGATTCATTGTCTTTTCTTTGAATGAAAGGAGCTAATTTGGCTCTAAATTCTCTGTGCTTCAGTTTTGAGTGAAGAACTGATTCTCCAGCACTGTGAGATGCCTTCCTGGCAGACTGCAGCTGTTTGGACCCTCGGAAGGGACCAGACTGAATAAATCACAGATCCTGCCTTGCTGCTTGTTGTTTGCTTTTATTTAGATTTTTTTTTCCTTTTTTTTTTTTTTTTTTTTTTTTTTTTTCTTTCAGGGATGGAAAATAGATCTTTATAAAGGAGTCTCATGGAGGAAAAAATAAATTAATGCATTTAAGGCAATCCATCTGATTTGAACTGTTCATTTAATAGAGAGGAAAGGGATTAAAAATAAACTCTCCAAAGGCTGGCTGTGGTAGATCAAGGAGGTAAGACTTTATCCATCTCTGCTTGTCAAGAGCTGATGCTATTAGACTCCATGCTGCTGTATAAGACATATGTGGCATTAGTGGTTAAGGGATGGCTATTATCATTCATTTAGATTACAGATCAGGTAAGAAATTGATGGCTGAGTTTATTTTTTAGAATATTTCTGAACTGAGAAAATCACTTGTAGCAAAAATAATTTTAATTCTCATTTTATAAATGCAGAATTATTTATCTTCCTGCTCAGACAATGGATGGGAGCAGTAGTATCGGGAGCTTTGCGGTGAATTTCATCTCTAATAATGAACTGCTTTCTGATCAAAGGCAACTCTCCTAACTGCTGTATGCCACAATTTCTTTGTCCTAAATGGAGCTCTATATAAAGTACACCTGCCTCGTGGGAAACTCCAGGAGAGAGCAGAACTGTATATACTGAAAATACTGCATTAGTGCTATTATAGCTGATATTCAGGTTGATATTTTCTAGCCTAGGCATCTGAAACATTTTCCTCATTATTTTCTTTTGTCCTTATATGTGGCCTGTCCAGGCAGAATCAGTCAAGCATTGACACTGAAAGAAACAGAGGTGTTTATGGTACAGTCACCAAAAAGACCAAGGTTCTTCTTCTATATATATTTAAAATCATTTGTAGATTTCATTTTTTATAAGGCTCTGGTATTTGCAGAATGTCTGGAAGAATTTTGTGCTTCCCTTTATTTTGTCTATCTCAAGGTGTTATATAGGATGCAAATGTACAAGCTATTTTCTGAGATTCCTGGACAGTCACAACATAGGGCAAAGGCCACCGTTAGTTACACTGGAAATGTAAAAACTTGTTGGCCTCAAAGTATTTGTTTAAGTACAGAAAGTTTATGCAGCTTATGGAAGCATAACTCTGCAAGGAAATTCAATTTCTGTAGCTTTTTTTATCTCATTTCCTCAGTTACCCTGTCCTCCCCTGAGTTGTACCCTTTCTTTAGAAGCCCAGAGCAAACAGGGAAAAATGTATTGAATTTAATGGTTGACTTGGGAAATTTTTCCAAAAAGGAATGTTTGTCCATTATAACCAGCTGCGTGCTGCATTTATTTTATTTTATTTTGTTTTACTGGCTGGAAGGACATGGGTACTTAAATATCCTCTCTTTCTCAAAATATTGTGGTTTGGCTGAGTGTTTCAGACTAAACTGAGGGGTTATATTGGTACTACAGATGAGCGTTTGCTTTGGTCCTTTCACCTGGGTGTTTCAGGCTGCATCCCTAACGTGAGTGCTGGGGCACAAGGATGTGCTCACTGCCTGTTCCTCTGCCCAGACCCAAAATCATCCACAAAAGCTGTCACGGGGGGAAATTGGGAGATTGGTATTTCTGTGCTGCTTCTGCATTGTGCCTGGTGATCTCCTTTCCCCCCTCCCCAAGTTCTCAACGTGCACGTGTTCATCCTATGCAATAGGTTTAACATTTTATACCTGGCCCATCATCCTAACATCTGAACTAGTGAGCACTTAATTCTGAAGCAAAATTTTCCTAGGTATGAATAAGAGATGCATAGTTCCAGGATATATATCAAATGTAGAGTTGTCTTCTCTCTCTACCTGCCTGAGCTGTATGAGATGTATCTGAAGTTTATGGTCCTGTTTTATAGCAGATATATTTTATCTCCTCAGATTCAGTAAAAATGAATACAGCAATCAGTAATCATGTTTGATTAATCATTTATATTCCAAATGGCAGCACTGCATCATATGGAATAGGAGGCAACATAACTAAAAAAAAAGAAAAGCCAAAGTAAATTGCTTCTTGTATATATACTATTTCTTCTAAGTCTGTCCTAGTGCGAACATCCCTCTTGAACACTTTCCTTTATCAGACATACTGATTACATTGTTCATTCAGCAAGCAGTAAATGAATGGAAGTGTTATTAAACTCATTTGTTATATCAAAGCATTTGGATGGGGATATATCTTCTCTAAAAAATGAACCCTGGGAAGAACATTTTTCGAGTAGCAGCGAACAGATGAATTTTGCAGGAGAAGTTTGACTTTCCAGCTGGACGCAGACACGATGCTCTGGCACTTTGGGGCTCCTTAAATACCTGGGACAAGGCTGGGATGCCTGCTTGGCGGGGTCAAGGCGTTGCAGGGGCAAAGCAAGCCGCAAGCAAGCAGATGGGTAGGGTTACTGCCTGCTTCCCCTCATTCCCAGAATTAGGGTCAGCCACGTTCCACTGACTTATTTGTAGGAGAGGAGTTAGGGAAATTCATTTGCTAATCCTGCCCTCGGCCTCCCTCTTCTCTGGCTGCAATCTTCCCATAACTTCCAGATACCTCTACCTCCCTTTCTACAGCTGTTTTTTTGTATTTGTTATTTTTGCTAACAAATTGCTGCTCCCAAAGGCTAATGCTCAGACTATTGTTTCTTCATTAGATCCACTTCCACCTGAAGTAGATAAAGAATTTGTTCCTAATACATGAGAATCTGTAAAATAAGACATTTGTGCTAGATTTTTCCTCGTCTAAATACAACTGTCAATTTAATCTGAAGAAATTAGACAGCTGCTCAAATAGCACACCAAATGTTCGAGAAAACTAGGGGGAATATGAAAGTTGGTTCTCCAGTCACTCACAAATCACAGACATGCACCTTACCTTCCAGTCGCTGTGAAACAGTTGGCAGAAGTCATTTTTGGGCAGGATGGCTCACCGTGCCCTCACAGGTAATCACGAGGGACAAGGTGGGGGCAGTGACTCTACAGGACATTGCTTTGGCTTCCTGATTGCATGAATGGAGCTTAATGACATGCTTAGGGCTGGACCCAATGAAAGGCTTAAGTGACTAACAAAAGACTCGTGTGTTATTAAGGTGCCTACACTCAGCATCCAAATCCACGCCTTGCTGTCTGACTCCAGGACACCGCCAGCTCCGTGCCCAGGATGTCCCTGATGCTTTGTCTCTGAAGGCAAAGGCAAGATTTATGGGGCCAGAGTATGGGTGTGTGGTGTCATCGTTTAATGTACCAGGCCCTCACGTGGAAAAGAGTCAATCAAATGCATGTGAAACCAAAGATGGATCTTAAGATGCCCATCTACTTGTCTGCAAAGCAAGTTTGTTCTCCCTTCATTTTGGCTGGAGGAGCAGTGGTGGGATCTCCAGGAGATCCCCATGCCTCCAGGAGCTTCCTGTAGACAGTGCTGGCTGAGGACATCCTTATTGTCACCCTTTTCCCCAAGGATTTGCTTTCTCAAGTCCTGGGGAGCCAAAAAACTGCTTGGTGACGCCAAAGCCGGAGGTCCCACCCATGGCCACCGCACGGTCCCACTCTGCATCATGCAGTGACGCTGATGCTCATGTGTCAGCTCTGCACTTGAACCACTTCAGTTCAACAGCCCGGAAGAAAACAAAACAAACAGCAGCGAATCCCGTGCAGATTTATGCCTTGCGAGTTAACGAGGAAGGGTTAGGATGATGAACCAGGGGGACGGAGATGCCAGTCCTCTCCCCTCTCTCCCAAGCCAAGCATTTTGGTGGCCGCATCCACAGGCTCGCACGAGGCTCTGACGAGTGACGAATGTTGGTATAACTTTATTAAAAAAAGATGAACGAGCATTTTCCTGAATGTAGGCAGCTGTCCAAGGAGTGACATACGGCCTAGATGGTGGCTGCTGGGGGATATGTCCGTACTGGATATGTTCCCTCCTAGCTTCAAATAAACTTTTCATCCCAGAGTATAAACATTTATGATTTAATCTAGGAATTAGCCCTAGGGAAACCACAAACGTCTAGTGTAAAGTCTGCATTTGTTTCAAATAATCAATTGTTGTTGGTCAGCAAATAATTAATCTGAATTAAAGAGGACTCGGTCTATTTGGGCCGAATGCACAGCTTTGCACTGCTACAGGAAAAGGATTAGGACCAAAATACAGCTCTGAACAGAAAGAAAAAGAAAAAAAAGAAAAAGAAAAAAAGAAAAAAGAAAAAGAAAAAAAGATAAAAAAGAAAAAGAAAGAAAAAGAAAAAGAAAAAGAAAAAGAAAAAGAAAAAGAAAAGGAAAAGGAAAAGGAAAAGGAAAAAGAAAAAGAAAAAGAAAAAGAAAAAGAAAAAGAAAAAGAAAAAGAAAAAGAAAAAGAAAAAGAAAAGGAAAAGGAAAAGGAAAAGGAAAAGGAAAAGGAAAAGGAAAAGGAAAAGGAAAAGGAAAAGGAAAAAGAAAAAGAAAAAGAAAAAGAAAAAGAAAAAGAAAAAGAAAAAGAAAAAGAAAAAGAAAAAAGTCAGTTGTGAGTTAATTCTTCAGCCATTTTCCTCTCTTTCTGAGCTGGCACTCCGTGATAGCATTTCCATTATGTGCTGTCCCTGGTGTATTGCTATCAAAGCACACAGAATTTTCCCATTGAGTGGAAAACTGGCAAGGCTTTCTTGTTTACAACTGCAAAGGTAACAACTCTGATAAAGTAATGGTCATAGTTAGGCCACTTTTAGCCAAATTGTGGGAAAAATAACTTACCCTTCTGTTAGCCTGGCCAGTGGAGCTGAATGTGTTGTTCTCGAAACCGGGATGGATTTTGCTTTTCAGAGGCATCACCGCTCAGAGGGCTGCACTCACTTAGTGACTTCCTGGCTCCAGCATATCGAAAAGCAAAAAGGGTCCCCCCAAAAGCATAGTTCAATTTTTTTCACTGTAATCGGTGCTCTCTGTAGGCTCAGCTTTGGCAAAAGAGCATGAGGCTGACTTCATTTCTGCACCACATGTTGAGGCAGAAAGTGAAACGTTGGGCTAGAGGGTGGCCAGGTGGTGGTAGAGATCTCAGAAGACTCCCACCACAGTCCCTGCTGGCCCTGCTTTCTGTTCCTTCTTCAGACCTAGGCTATTCAGAAGCCTAAGACGAAACACAGAATTACCATACCAAAGCTTTCCCTTGGTGGGTGTCAAAGTGCCTCACGAACATTTGTCAAGCCTCAAAACCCCGCTGCAAGGGGTTAAAACATCAGTGCCTTAATGATGAGCTAATGCAGTTTCTGAGTCTCCACGTGGAGATGCTTGGAAATTTCTGAGCAGCCAAACACCCAGACTGTCAACCACCACTATTCGGAGCTCATGACCCCAAATAAGCACTGTTCAAAGTGTGAGAGGGGACTTATTTTTACTTATCTCCTAGTAAAAAAAAAAAAAAGCAAAAAAAACACAAAAACAAAGTGCCAGTGATGTCCTGCACCGGGCACAGAACAGCGTGGAGGCCAGCTGTTTAGGTCTCCATGAACAAAAACATCGAGACCCAAGGCACAATTCATTCCCTCCAGCCTGGCTACCTCCCAGGAATTCCTCTCCCGTGGGTATTTTGGTGGGGAGGGCCCGGTGACTGGGAAGTTTGGGGCAGGAATGGGGAGAATGCAGCCACTCCCCGTTATCGTTTTGCTCACCCGCCCTCCCACAGCGTGAAGCCTTCCTCCCACAGGAACTCCAGCACCGGCAGCTGGCTACGGCTGTGTTGACAGGGATTTAGGGGATTTGGGGGGGGGGTGCAGAGGCAGAGGACCTCCAGCTCTCTGTGGGCTTCCCTGTGGCCTGCAGGGAGACTCCTGTGGTCAATGAACCTACTGCTTTGTGGGGCACGGGGAAAGGACACGGGCTGTTGGCTGATTGATCTGAGAAAGAACCATCAAGGCTTATTGGTATTGACATAAAGTAAACGAGCTGCAATTAAAGTTGCTTCACAATTTGCCCTGCCAGCTAAGGACCTCACCAGCCTCGGGTAAAACCCCAGGAGAGCAGAAGGATACTGTGGTGGTGAGCTCTGCAGAAACCCCTCCAGCAGGCCAAGAGGAGAACACCACGTGGATGCTCGTGAGAAACAACTTGCTTCACATACACTTAAATGTTAACAGGTTGGTGACTGAAAACCGAGAATAGGCCCAGTCATTAGTATTAGGTCAAATAGATCCTAAATGCATTGGACCATTGCATTTTCTTTCTGGTGTTTTGAGTAGTGCAGCACCTGCTCTGTGTCCCTTCTGCCTGATGGCAGAACCCGCGGTCTCTGCTGAAGAGGAGTTTGGCACTGAAAGAGTCGTGATATGTCAAATCGGGAATCTGCAGAACCATGTGGACCATTTGCCCAGAGTTGCCTATTTCTTGCCAGCAGCAGGATTTGTTCTAAGGAGCGCTGTCAGCTTCTCCTCCTCCTTTGGGAGATGGCACTGGCTCAGATGCACGTCCAGATTCTTCTTGTTTCATGTGCCCATCTAAGTTCACACACTACAGTTCAACACAGCTTGACGTACATTAATATGACAAAAGTATCTGCCTAATGAGTGTCAGAATTATAAATTCAGAAGATCCACCCCACCAAATTTTTTTTAAAAAGCACATGATACACATCAGCTGAGTGCAGAAATTTTCAGCTAAATCAGAATTGACTGAGCTGCTGCAAGTCATAACACTAAAATATATTACCTGTATACAACACCCGCCGTGCTTTACATCTACAAATTAGCCCTCCATCATCCCAGTGAACTATAATCATATAAAAGTGCGCTCATATATATAATCATATAGGAGGGCTAAACTGCCAAAGCTTTACTGACTAAGCTAAAGCTATACAGCGGTTTGGTGACAGTGACAGATAGAAAACAAAGCCCAAGAACACTGATTTCTGAATTATTTCTCTTGTCTCTAGACAATACCTGTGTGTAATAGAGATCAGCTAAAAGAATTGTAGTGGAGCAGATCTGAGGTTAGATATGCTCAACCATTTGCTGTAGCCAGGTTGCTGTCTTTGCAATAGCTGTTGAAAAATGGATTGGTTTAAAGCTAAAAAAAAAACACCCACAAACAACAACAGCAAAAAAAGAAGGAACCTGTAACCATATTTTGCAACCTGATTATTTTTTCCAGCTCTTTTGTGACAACTAAAAAATAAATTTGTTCCTTAAAATTAACCATACAGCGCATGAGTACCATTTAAAATGCAATCAGCATTTAAAATAAATCTTACTTTGTCTTGATTTCAGTTAACAACCTATATTTATCATTTTGTATAGCTTAAAAGTCTCACCATAGCCAATTTAACAATTCAGTGTTTCCAGATTCTTTTATATAATATTTGTATTTGACCAGTGATTTTTACACTGCTGTCTTGTATTCAGTTTTCCTATTATGTATAATCATTCAGCAATTTAAATTATAACTGATGGAGTCACAGGACAATTTCTCCTTCAATCGTGTTAGTTCCTTATACTATTTTTCTTTCAGCTAATTCTAATTTTAATTAGTTACAGCAGCAATTGATTGTGCTGATGTACTATTCAATTAATTCCGCAGTGGTGACTGAGGTTATTTGCTGAGTGACAGCAAAATACCAGAGTACACAGTATTTTACAATAATTATGTACCAGTTCTACTGGAAACAGCAGTATATCATCTTGTATATCCAAATGATGATTTTAAAGTCACACCTAGTTACACTCACTTCCAATGTTTCCCTGCGTAACAAGCCTTGCTTAAAAACATCCTTGACAAAAGATGTGACAGACGTTACATTTGTCACACATTGTCTTCCTCCAATCTTTTAAAACAATTTTCTCATTAGAAAACAAGGATGACTTCATTTGTTAAGTGTGGGAAGCGTAAGCTCTGTAAGATTAAGAAATAACTTTAAAAACTGGCCAAGCAATTCATCTTCAAGTCAAGTTTTTCATCAGAGGCAGGTGCAGTCTTGGTTTGTTACTGCATATCCCTGGTGTTTTAGCTCTTACTACTGTAGATCTTGCAGATGCAGGGAAAATCATTCTTTCCACGATCACCTTACAGTTATGGGCTTTTTGTCTTTTCATCCTAGATTGAAATGTAGAATACAGATTGCAGTTTCCGATTGCCTGAATCACACAAAGCAGAAATGGCTATGACCCGTGCAGACCCTAGATGATGTTTGATCTGTGTGGATCGCAGACTAAAACACTGTGTGCCATTCGGTAACAGCCCACATTGCATGCTCAGATACAAAACGTTGCATGAAGCTAAATTTCATAGCCAGCCTGTAACAGGAGAAAAACACTTTCAGTATCTGACCTGATTCAGAACCACCAACCTCAAATACTCAGAAATGCAGTCAGGACACCAACCACGAGACCAACGTGAAGTCCTCATTTAAAAGCCCATTGATTTTTCTTTTATCTACAGGTTTCTAAGTTCATAGGGATATCAGGCTTCCAGATTTACCTTGTCAGTCATGGAGGGTGAAAATATTTTCTGAAAGTTGAGTTTGTTGCATACCCTTATGCTTCTTGGAGCTGGGGCTCTAGGAGAAAGCAAATATTATGTATAATGAAGGCAATACCACAATTGGTGATACAGTTTTCAAAGGCAATTTTTTTATAAAAGACATAGGAAGGCTAAGAAGGAGTATTGGTTTCCTTCTCTGCAGTCTAAAGGTCGTGTCACCTCATGGGACTGCCGAGTTGCCTTCGCTCACAACCTGCAGCTGCTTTTCCAACCTCTCAGCCCACACCACTGCCACCATCCCTTTGCTCCGTGTGCTGTGCAATCTCTAAATCAGTCAGGCAGCCTGCTGGGGCTCCAAGTGAGGTGTGACCTGCTCTGTTTCTCTTCTGTTGCTTCTCCCTGCCTGTTTTTCCCCTCGAGAAGGGACTACCAGCCTCCAACCCCAAGAAAAGTCCAGCGTGGGTCCAGCATCTCACCAACATCACCCACCTTGGCAGCAAGGCTCCACGTCCCGCGCAGCTCGCTCTCAACTCTTGCAAGGTGCTGCCGCGTGTCGGGGTTGTTCTCCCTTGAGAGGTGGCTGGAAGATGCAGCACCCGGGTTGCTGCAGCCTGCCGAGCAGCCAGCTCTGGACAGGACTCGGTATTTAAATGCAAAGCGGAGATTACGTTGCAGAGTCAAACCATTTAGCAGTAGTATTTTGAATTTCAGAGCTATATGAAAGATCAGTTTTAACCTTTGAGAGGAGTTCAAAAGGCGTCCCTCAGCGCGCTTCCACTTTTAAATAAACAGCAGAATCAAGGGCCCTGACATTTCCAAAGCCCACGACACGGGTTTGTTTTCCTTGCAGAAATACACTGAATCTTAGCAACTGTCTACAAAAGATAACGATAGAATTTGTCATAATAAAATGTGATCCGCTGATAGATTTAGCTTGCAGTTTTACAGCACCTTTGGGTAGCTCTGGTCCATTGAATAGAAGAATTTGGATGTATGTGGAGCTCTGAGGACGCGTTCTCCCCCTCAATGTTTTTTGTAAATGTCATTGAAGATGCAGCAGTCATGCAGCAACTGCGAAAAGCAGCCGTGTTACTGTCAGGCTGAATTAGAATCATTGTGCAAATATACTTAAGTGACTCAGCAGTAACTAATTGAGTATTTGGGATCTATTCTCCCTTGGTAGTGGTCTTGTAATTCCTCATCATGTACAGGGGAATCAAGCAGATGCTTCAAGTAGAAACTACATGATGTGTAGCAATGCAAACCCTTTAAGGAGATTTTTCTTTCTTTTTTTTTTTTTTTTTTTTTGAGGGAGAGAAAACACACTGACACTGCTTTCAGTGTTTTAAAATTTACTTAATTGTAAGCTGGTATTTTTTCTCAAAGGTGTTATTAAAATTAACCTTTTTTTTCTTTTCAGATTACAGAGAATTAGAAGCCCACCTGTGTGTTTTTTTTTTTTTTTCCAGAGTACCTTTTGTTCCTTCACTTCTCCATCATAGTATTACAACAGTGCATGTATATATGGAGTTTACTAAAATATTGTTGCCTTTAAAAGGCAGTTTTGAAAAGCAGGAGTAACAGTTTTTAAAAGAGGTATACTTGGATTTAGGTATATTTTCTCTGCAGTGAACTAACACAGAGGGGCAAAATACCTTTGCTGTCCATATCTGATCTGGGCTATGCCGTTTTCCAGATTTTAGCAGAAAGTTCTTTCTTCTGACATCCTCGCAGGAACTTCTCACATCACTCTTCAGGTACCTGTATTACCTCAGAGTCTAGATTGGGCAGCTGAGAACTGAAGTATCTGGGTAAGGGTGAGTGACTTGTGCAGAATGAGGAAGGAGACTTATCTCGGAGATGGCAATTCCATTCATGTCGCATTGAATTGTAAATGTATGACATCTGCAGGACTGGAGTTCGTGGCAAAATTACAGCGCGTCACAGTCCTGCGGAACCTATGGCTCTGCTGGGCAATACAGCACAGGTAGCATTACACAGGGAATGCAAACGGGTGGTCAAAAAGATAAGAAAGGTAAAGAAAAAATAAAGAAATAAAAGCAAAAAGATAAGAACATAGTTCTCCAGTGTTTTGTGCAAATCACTGCCATTAAGTAGTCACCTTTAGATATGTAGTTTGCATGTAACCCTATTCTGAGCAGTGTGAGGCAGACTGCTTCTTCTACCAAGATGGAGAGATATCTTCCTATTGCTTAACCACTTTTTCTTTTATTTTTACTATACAGTTATAGCCTTAGGCTGGGAGAAATATTCATGCTGTTCTCTCCTGTGTATATAGTTTCTAAGGACTGCGCCACTCTTATGCATATGCAAAAGTATATGCTTTGCATATTTACTTTCTTTATACAAAATAGCATGCCCACCGCATCACGCACTGCTTTCACTTCTGTGCACATTCCCCCAAATTTATCATCTTCTGATATATAGAACATAATTCTCATTCGAATCACAAGCAGTCAGATCTTTTTAATAACGGTTATTCCAGAGATAACAGCTAATTATGATATTTCAAAAAGTACACATTAATATTTCAGTAGGCTCAACATTTTGAAATACTACTCAAAGCAACATTATGGTCTTTTTTGCTGGCGAAACAAAAGGATACTTCCAGCAGGCAATCTGAGCACCCTTCAACATATCACTCCAATCCCTTTCTACGGTGTCCTCTGTTTGTCATAAGCCACAGTATGGCAAAACCACCTTTAATGGATCATTTCTTAATGTAATTAGATATATTTAACAACAGTATGCTTCAGAGTCCTCAAATTAGTCCTTCGCCTGAAGACAATGTCTTCATTCAAATCCTGTCTCAGAACATTTTTTGTCCATAAATCCTATTAGCATTAATCTGCCTGAGCTAGGTGTGCTTCATCATTTTTATTTTTTAATTTTTTTTTCCTTCAGATACCTGGGAAGCTTTGAGCTCTGCTGCCCATTTGGTGTGTTATGCTGGTAACATTTTTGGAGGTCTCTTTTGGACTGGAGACTTGGCACCATCCTGCCACCCTCCCCTGCACAGCCTCAGCTCAGCAGCGTTGTAGAAAAAAAAATGACAAGAAAGGAGATTCTTGCATGATGAAATTAGCAAGTTGTGGTAAGGAGGGACAAAACCTTAAAAAAAAACAAAAAACAAACAAACAAACAAAAAAAAACAAAAAAAAAAAAAAACAAAAAACGGATTGTACATTATAAATGTGAACTAGAGCTGGGTTATTCACCTCTCTACTATTGCCCCTACAGTATATTTTATTCCAGGAACAACAGACTTGTTTCCAAAAGTCCTTCAGCAGCCGGTCTCATCTAAATTTGGTGTAATCCTTCGCAGGCTGAAGCCTGGAGGGAGGCTGGAGCGAGGCCTCACCTTCCTAGGACCTCAAATATTTCCCAGTTCTGAAAAAGCAGGGTGAGATTATCGTTCAGAAGGGGAGCTTAACAACCCTCTGAGTCAGTCAAATGTGTGCACATAAGGACTTGAGTCTTTCTGTTCCTCCCTGAGGTGCACACTAAGTCTTGGAAGAAACAAGAGGCCGTGCTTTTCTTTCGGTTTTATCTAGCAGGCATGTGAAAGGCAACTGGGGCTGCTGAAACCTTCAATTAAATGCTGTAAGAACACATAAAAGTTAAGAAGGGGAAGAGGGAGTTATTCAAAGACTTCTGAACTATTTCAAACAGAAACACAGGCCAGTCTCGGGACATGTGTTTCTGTAACTGGTACGTGTAAAGAGTTGAAAATCTGCGTGAGGTTATCCCCACTGTTTTTTCCCTCAGTTGGGGAAAGCAGGACAGCAGTTTCTCGGTACTGATGAGTTTATTTTGGATTTGCACGTGGCTTTCTACCTACTGGACCCTGTTGTCGCTTCCACAAGGCCAAACCTTTTGTAGCTCACCACCTCAGAGAGCCACCTTGGGGTGGAGGCGCCCCATCTTGGAGGTGTCCAAGGCCAGGCTGGATGGGGCTTTGGGCAACCTGGTGTGGTGGGAGGTGTCCCTACAGAGGCAGAGGGCTGGAGTTGGAGGATTTTGGGGTCCCTTCCAACCCAAACTATAGATCTGTGGGGGTGGGATGGGGCTGGCAGCAGGACAGAGGCACTGCCACCTCATCCCTCGGGATGTCCCCGCGGGACCTCCCACACTCGGCCACGGGTGGCTGACCCACCGCGCGGCATGGGGCTGCTTTTGGGACAAAAGCCTGGGGCTGGGGCTTTTATTTATTTCTTATTTTTTGTGACTCCACTTCGAGGGGGGCGTCGGGGCGTCAACTTCAACACAACGAGGGGACGGCTGGGGGGGGGGGGGGGGGAAGGTGCTGAGGTGCCCCCCTCAACTCGAGCGCTGCCGGGGGGGGGCACGGAGCCGCCCTGCCCGGCTCGGCACGGCTCAGCTCGGCTCGGCTCGGCTCGGCCGGGCCTTCCTGCGGGGGGAGGAAGGGCGGCGCTCCCGCAGCGCCAGGGGGAGCCCGGGGAGCTCCTCCCGCGCCATCCCGGCAGCGGCAGCGGCAGGAAGGGCCGGGCGGGGGCGGGGGCTGGGGCCGGGGCCGTGCCTCTGCCGGGGCTGGAGGAGGAGGAGGAGGAGGAGGAGGAGGAGGGGGGGGGGGCGGCTGCCGGAGGAGGGGCCGGGGCTGGGGCCGCCGCCGCTGCCGCCGCCGGGCGCTGCGGGCTGAGGGCGGGCGGGGAGCGGAGGAGCCGCCGAGGCCTTGGACGCGTCCGGAGGAGGAAGAAGAAGGGAAAGGAGGGGGGAGGGAGCCGGCCCCCAGCCGAGCACGCAGCCCGCATCCGCTCCGGGGAAGGGAAGAGGGAAGCGGAGGAAAGAGGAGGAGGAGGAGGAGGAGGGGGGGGAGCGAGCGGGCACCGCCGCCGCCGAGGAGACAAAGAAGCGGAGCCCGCCCGGGCTGGGAGCCTCCTCCCCGCCCCGCTCCGCTCCGCTCCCCGCCGGCCCGGCCGAGGTAAGCGCGGTGGAGGCGGTGCGGGACGGGCCCCGCGCCGCAAACTTGTGGCCAACGGGGTATGGGGGGGTGGGGGTGTCTCCTGGGGGGGGGGCACCGCCCTCTTGGCCCCCCAACCTAATCCCAGTCTAATCCTAGTCCCAATCCTAATCGCAATCCCGGTCTGCAGCCGCCGCTTTGTGCCCGCGGAGGGGTGTGGGGGGTCCGTGGGGTGCGGGGTCCCCAAAAGTTGCCGTGAAGGGGGACCCCGCTGGGGTCGCGTCCTCGTCCCACAAGGGGTGAAAGGCGGCGGGGTGCGGGGAATATTCTGGTAACCCCCCCCACCCCCCCCAACACCACAGCCCTCTCTCCATCCCTGAGCTCCCACTTCAGCAGCCCGAAAAAGCGATGAGCGGGACCACGTCAGACCCCGAACCGCGGGGTTTCGCCGTCAGCAGGACGACAGAAAGCTTCAAAACCCCAAAAGTTAACAGCCTACCCCCCCCCCCCACACACACACAGGGCAAGGCACAGGCAGGGTGCCCACAACCTCACTGGGTTTTGAGGTGCCTCCACAGACTAAATGTGGCCCCCGCTCGCCGCCCTCCTGTTCTTTTGTTAGTTTCCAACTTGGTCGCGTCCCAGCCTGCCTCCCCGAGCCGGACCCCGCTCCTTTTGTGTGCCGGGAGGCAACATTTGCTCCCCGGGATCACGCTGCTGCCATCGTGGCCGGCCAACGGAGGAGAGCTGGGCTCATCGGAGGAGAGCTGGGCTCGGAGGAGAGCCGGGCTCGTCGTCCACCAGTGTCCTCGACAGCCACGGAGCTCCCCGGCCTAGCCACGCGTGCCTGGTGTCACGGAGAGCCGGGGCCGGGAGCTTAACATGGAGGAGTTGGGAAGGGCTGGCAGGGCAGGAGCGTGGCAGGAATGTCTCCCGAGAGCGCTGCTCGCTTCTCCTCCTGCTTTTGAGGAATCCTCAGCAGCCGGCACCGTGGCAGTGGCACCGTGTGGTGAGCCCGAGGGGGGATCGTGGCTTCTGCTGGAAAATGGCTTTGTAGCTTCTCAGAAATAGCCAGGTTTACGGCTGGGGAAATTGGAAGTCTCTGGGCTGGCCCCGGTTGATTTAAGCAGCCTCGTCCTCATAGCTGACTTTCTTGAAACTTTGACAGAAGATGTCGCTTTTGGGAGCAGAAAGTAAGCATAGAGACAGAAGGCACCTGTACTGCTAAGATCAAGCCTGTAATTAGCAAATATTTTAATATAGGCCATGAAACAGATACAGACTCAATGCAACGTTAGCTCTCCTTGCAGCTTTTCTGTCGCTGCGCTGCTATCTTTCGTACTAGCCTTTTACCTCTGCTAGATGGTATTTCTGATGTCTGTTGTGGTACAGTGGGACTCAGGATCTCTTGTGCTGTTTTTCTCCAAAACCAACAGCAGAGTTAGTCACTGATGGTTGCTTATATTGTGTCCTTGCTGCTGAATATACGATAAATCCCAAACTTCAGCCTTTGCCTAGCTGCTGCGATGGAAGGGGAACTTATCCCTTTTCTGTCCTTCCTCTCTTTTCTCTATAGTTTCCTGCCTAGCTGCGTGGGAGCGTTGAGGAAAGGTATTTGCTCTCTTATGTGTCACGTCACATCTACTGTGTGCTAAAGAAGAGGGACAAGGTCAGCAGCATCTGCTTTGTTTCCAGCCTTTGTATTTTTTTTAGCGTGGTGTTGCTGTTGACATTTGTTATTCCTTTGCTCATGGTGCTTTCCTTAGCAGTTACAGTAGTGACTCAAAAGCGATGTTTGGGCAGTATTGTTTGCCGGTCATAGCCTCAAGCAGCAGCAGAACTACCTGAAGTGTCCTTCTTTTTCATGCCATACGAGCATAAAACCTGCTCCAGGCTCACAGAGGCAGGTGCTCTATCAATTTACCTGCTGCAGGATCGAAATCAAAACCAAGATGCCTTTGAATCTGATGCTTACAGATGTTCTAGAAAATGATTTCTGCTTGCGTCGAGGGCTTGCGGTTTCTGAACCATGGCTCTTCCCGTCCCCTGTGCTCTCCGAAAGGGGGGTTGCTGGCGGGAGTTAGCAGAGATGTTTGAAGGAAGGCACCAGCAAACCCCAGGTGCTGCCGCATTTTGGTTAGTGTGGTCAGACCTGAGGTGAGGTGCTGGACACACCGCTGAGCTGAAGTAGGTCATCGCACGTGGTCTGCTCTGCCAGTGCCGTGAGCGGAGGCGCGCTGCAGTCAGGCTGCTTTCTACTTCTGCTGAAATAATAAACTTACAGGCAATACCCTTTATCCTTCTATTTACCAGGCATACAGGAATGTTGCAAAACGATAGCTCCCACGGAGCCGGAGAGTCAAGGATCCCTGGTAGCTCCTGGATTGGAGGGCCTTCACAGGCTACAGGGATGGCGTTTGTCATGTGGCAGATAGGCAGATAGCATTGTTTCTTCCTCCTAAAGCACACAAGTGAGGCCTATACGACGAATTTAACTAGCATACTCTCATGTGGTCTTTTGAAATAGATGCTGGATGAGATCTGGTGACTTCTGCCTTTTGAAAAACAGCTTTCCTGTTTGTTTTGCTTTGTGAGTGCATGAAGGTTGGCCAGCCCAGGTATCCTAAGCTATTTCCTGTTTTAGGGCGCTCCATTTAGTTTTTTCTTACCGATTCAATTAGATCCACTAGTTTCCTCATCGTAACTTAGCCATCAGCGTTCTGCCCAGTTAAACTGTTGCTCTGTTTCGTGGTGGGTACAGTGATTCTTTCAATTGTTTTTTTTTCTTTTTTTTTTTCTAGAGTAATCATTTTTCCTCTGTCGTGGTGAGGATTCTTAATTATTTCATAAATGCTAATGAAGTGAGTAAATTGGAAGTGCATTGAGATATGAAATACATACTTTTATATCCCATTAAATATATATGACACAACAAATGAATTTGTCTCCCACCGTTAACAAGCCGAGTTCCTGTTTTAAAACCAGCGTAAATAACTTGGTGTGCAGTGAGGTGCCTTGGCGGCGTACGTTCTTAAGCCTTGGGTAGAGTATTGTAAATTTGGGGAGTTCATACGGAGAGAAATAAATCCTGATTAGAGAACAGCAACCCGTTGCATTTTACATTATTACAGGTATTGCACAATAAACCGCTGTCAGTGAAGTTTTAGAAATACTCCTGTTGAGAAAAACGTCTGTTAGAGTGGAAGCTCAGACGTGGCAGAGTGCCCAATATCTGTTCAAAGGGGTAGAAACGCGCTGCGTGGCTTAGAGGCTTTTTCCCTCTATAGGTTCGTTGCCCTGCTTTTGGTCCTGATCTCATTAACGAGCGTTAATATGGTGACATGTAACTAATAGTCACTAGGCAGTGAAGCACAGTGGAGTGAGCATGCTGGGACTCCTGACAGATACCTGAATGCTGAGAAATGTTGCATCTCTCTTAGTCGTGAGGATACAGATGCAAAATGAATGCAATACAGGTGCACTTTTGATCTGAGCTGACGAAACTTGATCCAGTTTTACTCAACCTTGACTCATTTAAGTTATTGTCTGCAGACAGCTCACAGCTATATAAATAGCTATGGAAATGTGAAAACAGGTGTTGAGAGATACCACAGGTAGAGTGTAGCTGAAACTTTACTACGAAAACCTGCTATATTTAGGACATTCACCAAATCTGATAGTAACGAGAAGCAAAAGTCAAATGAAATACATTTTTTAAATTAAAAATGATTTTGGAACGAAAGTGGTAGCTCATTACCAGTGTTTCATCAGGTTTCAGAAACACGTTTGATAGGCAGGGCATTTTCTTTGTCTGTTGCTTAGCAGGGACCTAAAGCATCATCTCTGGAGGAGCGTGGATAGTGTTTGCTGTGTCAGGGCTGGAGTGTTTAGCCAAAATGGGTTAATAACCAAAAATAAATGAGCAGGCCTGCAGATTTTTTTTTTTCCTTTTGTGGAAAGTCAAATTTCAGCCTTAACCCTGTTACGGTTTTTAAGGTCTAGAGTGTTGAGAGCATTTGTGGGGGCTTTGATAAGGAGAAATGTCAGGGATATGAAAGCAGACAGCCCAGTTTGAGGGAGGAGGATGCTGAGGCCCCTTGGTGAAGCAGGGGCGCTGAGGCGTGTCCCGTTAGGGTGCGAGGAGCTGCTCGGCTGCCTTTTTCTATGGGTTACGCTAGGTCAGCTTGGTGCACATCTGGGGAAGCAGTCCAACTGCAGGATGGTGGGAGCAGGGTTAGCAAAAAAGGTCTGGTCTGTGTGGTGGTTTGGCCTTCTTTGTGTGCTTTTTTATTTAAAGAAGATAAAAGCTGTTAAAAGCGAGCCCAGTTCTCTCATGATTTAACTTCACTGTCCTTATATTAAAGAGTAGTCGCTGAGCAGAGTTTTAGAACTTGCCCTTCAGATTGGGAATGGATCGCTGCAGGTTGGGAGTGTTTCAGAAAGGAATTGCATTTATTACGTATGCAAAAGATAGGTTAAATCTATGGTTGTAAATAAAGGATTCTCAAACTTGCCCAATTTAAGTTGACCAAAGTAATCCTTTTTTGTATACTGTTCAAGTTACTTCACTATGTAGGAAAATAGTAGTCCCTTCTCAGGTTTAGGACAGAAGAGGAAAAGAAGAGAAGGAGAGAAGAGGAACACTAAATCCAGCTAAAACTTACTGTACACACAGGGAGTTAAATTGTATAACTCCAAATTTCTTTAGGGCATTCTGGACTAAGCAAACATTTCAAGGAACAGCAATAAATTAAGCCTCCTGTTTAGCAAAGCCTGGCACTGATAACAGCAGGGAGGGATCCCAGGTATCGATCGGCGCGACCTCCTGCCTGTAATGAACGGGGGAGCACCCTCAGCACGGTGAGGTGTGGCTGTTTTTCCTTCCTGCCCTTGCAGTAGCCGTGTGTTCATTACCTTCATTTTCTCCCATGCCCATTGTGGGTCCTGACGTGCTTCCAGTGCCACCTCGGGCTGCTGCCGCTCGTGATGAAGTTACTTCTGAGCTGACACCCCAGCGCTGCTGCGGACGGAGGCGAGGGAATTATTTTGAACTTTGTAACGTGGAAGGAAAGATAGGCGGCTGCACGATAAGACAGATTCTTGTGGCGGATTGTGAGAGCTGTCACGACAACAAATCGCATGCTCGTTTCTCTGAATGGATGGTGCGCCTCCAAACATACGAAGGGTGTTGCCCAATTTGACAGGTCTGGAAGGATGACGTGCCGGGGATCCTGGAGGCTGGGGCTGGATGAATGTCTGGCTTCACAAAACTTATTGCAGGTTTTCCTTGGTTTTGAGCTCAGGTAGAAAAACGAGTGCCCTTTGGGTTTGTTTGTTTGTTTTGCTTTTTTTTTTTTTTTTTAAATAGATTTAGTATTTGTTGAAAAGTTACTTAGTAATTTTAGTTTGAAAGTTTGCCAGGTTAACAGAAGAGAAAACACATTTGTACGTCATCTGGTCACTTTAAAGATCATTATGTTTTGAATGCTTTCAGTGTTTTTTATTAAGGACTTCAACAAAACCAGAAGGACAAGCCTTGAGTTCAGAGCAAGCACTTTATTTACTGATCTTTATTTTTTTTATTTTTATTTATTTTTTTCAGGTAGTGTTCCTGCTGTCTTGCCAGGGGGTGTGCTGCAGAGAGCAGGGCAGGGAGCTCACACCTGTATAGATGGAGCAGGGACGGTGGCACAGACGTTTGGTTTGGTTTATTTTTGGCCTCGGCTGTTGTTTATTCATAACGTTGCACTTTCAGTTAGACAGCTGGTTTTGGTTTAACCCGACTCCAGAAGTCTTGTAAAGCTCAATACAAACCTGTAAATACTGATTCTGTGGATTTCGGATGGGAATGTTATGCTGGGTTATAATCCTGAAGGATCTGGCACTCTGGGGTAGCCCTGAATAAACTGATAGGCAAACAGCAGTTTTTAATGACTAGTATTTGACTTTTTTATTATTAGTATTATTTTATTTTTAGTAGTGCTTTGAGGTTTTTTTTAGCAACACCGTCTGTGCCTGTACCACAAAAGAATTAAAAATAAGGTACTTTTTTCAGCAGCTAAATGGTGCCTTTTTGTATCTTTAGTCTTCCCTACCAGAACTGTGTGGAACCCTGTTGATGCAGTAACTTTGGTACTGTAAGCGAAGGCACAGCATTTTTCCCAGTGAGTATTGAAATTTTGTGAAAGTCCTTGCTATTTTTGGAGCTTTGTGGTTTTAATTAAGAATGTTTTTGTTCCAGTCATAAAAGAAATTGGCTTCGGTATATCTTGCTTAAATTTGTTTTCCTTTAATCATTACATCTTGAATAAAAAAATATGTAGATGGTGTTTGTAGGTATAAAGGCTGAAATTTTTTACATCAAAAGAGAGTGTAAGCCTTTCAGAGCATAAACATATTGAGCATCACCGTGTCAGTCTTTTAAAAAGGAAAAAAAAAAAGGTTGAAAGAAGAACGATGATCAATATCCTTCCTTTATGTTTTCAGTTTGTAGGCACTCTTTCTGCTAGTGCTGTGGGGATAACAGAAATAATTATATTGTGGGCTATTCATAAATTCACACTGTTTTGAATTCCATTTAATTCAAACAGAGAAAGAAGTTAATGCTAATATCCCAAATAATTAATGCTATAATAAAGGATCTGCCTTCCACTTGACACTGAATGACTTATGTTCCATTACATCAAAAGGCTTGAATCATTTTGAGCATTCAATATTAAAAATCTAGTTCATGAATATTAGAAATTTAATCAGATAGCTCAGTGAGGACTGTGCGGATTGTATTGGGTTTAAACACGGGTAATAATAAAGCTTGTGTTTAGCACGAGTATCAAAATATGACACATCGTTTTTATGAGCTCGGAGGCTCTTAAGGGATGCGCGGGGAATCGTAATGAACTGTTACAGGCCTCCTATGACAGGAAACTATTGAAGTCTGCGCAATGTTGTTCTTGGGGCTTTGTGAGCCTTCTGCCGCCAGTACTACCTTGTCATCCTGACGGCTGTACTCCGCTAGGGTCTTTTCCATTTCTGCTGATCAGAGGTCCTGGCTGTTTATTTTGTTCAGATATTCCTTTTGTCAGCCCGGAATACCAGGAAGACAAGTTGTTAGAGCTTAGTCACAATGATCTTGTTTTTTTTTTTTTTTTTTCTTTGTATCCCAACTTTTCCTGTTGTTACTGTGGCCCTGTGAAAACGGAGGCATGTGCTTAGCTACTGCTAGTGGTCCTATTGAAATGCCTCCCTGTGTTTACAAAACACGAAGCTAAGCCCGTAAGTCTTCTCAAGTCAAGAACCAAAATTGCACTGCTGGTCAACTATTTTTTTTTCTTTTAAGCTATACATTCTTTAACTTGCCAAGACACGTCTGCTAAATTATGTGCTGAACTTCTGTCGGCAGTGTCACACAGCCAGGCTCAACGCCTATCCACTAACTAATGACATAACCTTAAACATTTCCATAAAATCAGTGGGGCTGCTGGTAGTTTATCCCTATTTAATGAACAACACAGTATTGAGATAGAAAAACAAGGAGGGATCAGGCAGTGGTTGATGGAGCGCCTGCTGAAGGTGATGGACAAAGAAAACTCCACACTGGGAAGGACAAGGAATAGTTTAGCTTGGTGTTTAATTTCAAAATATGGAAACCTAGAATTTAAAACAGAAAAGCAGATTGTATGAAAGCAACTCAAAAAAAAAGGGTAAAAAACACAGTACAAGAAAAGCCCTGAAAGGCTTTGAGAATCCTCTCTTCTGGAGGAATTGAGATGTGTGTTAATGCTGATTGGGGAAAGTTTTAAAAACTGGTTATTTCAACATGTTTTAACTATAATATGTTGTTTAATAGTGTAACTAGGCATAGTTGATCTGTCTTTTCAGGTTGTCCTTGTGATTTATCTGCTTTGTTCTTTGATTTTCTTATTTCTGGATGGATAATTTTAGCGGTCAAGTAGTTGGGCATCTGGATTCCTTAGAGGTAATACAAGCTACGTGATCATGGTTCAAAGATGATACCATGTGTAACTGCGAATTATGGTATCTGGCTGAATGGATATTGTCTTACTCTTCTGCAGAAATGGCATTCGTGTGTTAGTAAGCGTGTGCAGCGACAGAAGCAGCTTAGTATCCAGTAGTTGTGCTGTGCTTGCTAAGTAGCTAGTGTCATTTTAAATGCTGCGTTCCTCAAAGATGGAAATCCTGAGTCTGATGCCAGAAAATCGTGAATGCAGGTAGTCAAGGTGGAGTTTTACCAGACTAGGTTATTTTTCTGGTAGTTCAGGCTGAGCACCTGTTGCTGTATTATCAAGTCCCTTCAGTTACAAAGAAATGTAGTAGGGGGTTGGTGTGCTGTGGCAAGTGCAGCCATAAAAAGTGGTGCGTTCATTCAAACTGGCTTATGGTTTTAGATGTGTGCGTGTCAAAATACTTCAGCATTTCAAAATAAAATCACTTGAATATATAAATATAAGGTCAGAATATGGGTACTACAGGTTAACTTTTTTAATACAAATTCTGTAGTCTTTATTAAGCTTTTATAAAAAATTGAAATCTTGATTTACAAGCAATCATAAACTGTTTTCATAACTGCCCTATATAACAGGTAATACCTAAAGATGGGAATAGAGTGCATTTTAGATGCAATTCCTCAAGGTCTTGGCTAGAATCGTGCTTGTGTATTTAGAGTCATCTTTCTTTACCTCCACTTTCTGCTTGTGTCTTTAGCTAACTGTAGAAAGAGCACATTTTTGAGATGCCAGTACCAGCCTGGGAAGGAGCGTGCTCTTCAGCAAAATAATTGCTGGCTACCCGGCGATTGTAAAGTCTCTTTTGCCACTGACTACGTAAAGACCAGCTTGGCATTTCGAGTTCCAGCTGCAGCTGGTGGTTTAATGGTTGTTTTCCAGTGTACAAACTGGATGTGTTTGACAAAGGAGGGGTTAGGAATCAGTAACCATGGGACTGCTGCGTGTCACCTCTGGCCTTCTCTGCTCGTGTGGGAGGTGCCCATAAAGGTCCAGGTCAGGGCTCGTGAGCTGCCAACACTTCAGAAACCAAGATCATGAAACGTAGCATCACACAGCTTCAGTCACATCCCCCAGCCAGCTGCCACCCAGCAGCTCTCAGCCCAGCTGGCTTGGGCCGGGGGGAAATAAATCGTATTTTGCCTTTCAGTTTGGGGAGTTTGTGAATCTCTTCCTTCCTGCTTTTCCATTTTGCGGTGTTTTTGTATGTAGCTGTGAGAGGGAATAGACTTGACAGCGAGTGCGTGTATTTTGGGGTTGCCTATAATCCATTCGTATGGCGGAAATATTTTAGCAATTAAAAAAATCATTAAATGAAACTAAAAACCAACCAACCAAAAAAAAACCCTTTCTATCTAGTGTAGCATATTTCTGCTCATTTAAGAAGTAAATCAGCACGAGCTGACTCAAACGCCACAGTTAAAATTTGTTAAAAATGCAGTGGGTGAGGTTTCTGAACTGAGCACAGCTCATCCACACTTTTGAACCCTTGTTTGCAGCATTTCTGTAGAATTGTTTTAAGCTGGCTTCTTCTTCCCTTAATGCCTTCTGGCGCTGCAGCAGGACGGTGGGATGGGCTCAGCTGGAAGGTGAGTCCCCACACGCTTCAGTCCGTAAGTGGCTTTTTCACCAAAGGAAAAGCAGCGCTTTCATACGGAGGAAGAATCGTGAGGTTTTATGTCGGGTTTGTATCGTTTTCAGCGCAGTTGCTTGAAAATGGCAGTAAATTTGCAGAAGGCTGAAACGGGGAGTGCTGTGTTTTTGTAGCAGTCCCGGGGAGCAGGCTGTGCGGCTCTGCAGCTGCGGTGCGAGCGTCGTGGCAGGACATTGTCTTTCCTCCCACCCCCTGCGGAAATCCCGCAGCTCCGTGCCCTAACCCCTCTTTCAGAGCATCCGTGTGTGCCTCCTGCCCCCAGCCTCCCTTCTGTTTCCTCCGCAGTCCCGTGTGGGCGCTGGGCATCGCCTTAGAAATGCACGTGTTGGGATTAATTCACTTTCCGAGTGGCTGTCGAGGAGCTGAATGGCATCCTGCTGGCGTGTCAGAAGCCCCTTGTCCAACAGCCCCTCGTAAAGCCTCTGTAGAGGCTGTTACTCGTATATCCTTCACGTCCAGGGAGTCATTCCTTGAAATTAACAGCTGCAAAGGGGATTTGGCTGGAGATATTTTTGTTCTTGCTGTGGTGGCTCACTATGCTGAGCATGGAGTGCCACACCAGCCACAGAAGCATGGTCGGCTGCTTGCTTCATCTGTTTGGGAGGAAAGTAAGCTAGATGTTCATTTTTTAGTAATATTCCTCTAGAACATTGTTATTATGAAAAGTCTGAAACATAGCTTTAGGTTTTCAGCTTGTAGATGGGCTTTAACATACTTCATGCCAGTTGCTGAGGCTCCTTAGTGCACTCTGAAACTTTACTTTTAAGGGTAGGTACAGGAAAGCGAGTTGGAGGATATAAAGCTTGAGCTTAAAGAGACTGAAAAGAGGGATTCATGATTTACGCTTATTAGTGTTAAATCCTTTTGTAGCTTAAAAAAAAAAAAAGCATACTTTTAAGGTTGTTTTCTTCTATATTTATAAAAGGTGATTCTTGGTGTCTGCCATCTTTCACTGCAAAGTAGGCACAACGCAGGTGCCTAAGCTGTTGACCCATATAACCAACAACTTATATATCTTCAGCTAGTTTAGCTTCACGAGAAGAAGCAGCAGCAAAGTGATTTTTATATGAAGTCACTAGGTGAATAAACTTGTTCGTGAAAGAAGGGCTTTAATTTTTCTCTGGTATGTCTAATTTTTTATCATTATGTGTGGACTTACAGAATGTGCTCAGCTGAGATTGATCACTGGTGTGTGAAATGACCAAATTATAACAATGGAGAGTTTTCTGAGGTGGGTAATATATTTTCATATGTAGCTTCCAGCAATGAGTTTAATACACCGAAGGCCACATTTTCAGTGCTTCTGTTATTGAAATGTAGTGCTCTGATCGTTTTTCTACTGAACTTCAATTTAGAGCTTGATCTGGAAAACATCCAAGGAGAAAAGCATCAAAGGAAAATAATAAGAATTGTCTCAGAATGCAGGAAGATCTTTAAGTATAAAATTAAAATATGCAGAAAGCTTTAAAAAAAATTTGCACAGAACACCTTAAAGGCTAAATCTGTAAGTGAGAAAGGAAAATAGCTTTACTGGCTTGTACCTTGAAGTTGTAATAGTTTGCTAACCTTGGGTTCAGGAAGTGAACTTCTATGCTCTTACTGTTTATACCTTCGTTTCCCATCTTGAATCTTCTGGCTTTGCTTCAGCTCAGGGATTGTTACCATTTTAATGATAGATCCCCAAGGAGTATATTATTACTTGCAGAGCTCTGGTTTGGTTCTCTGCTTCAGTTCAAAGCCACCAGTTGAACTCTTCCAAAAATGTAATAAACTGAGTTAGGATACTTAAACCACTTACGCATGAATATATTCAGTTAACTTTGCAGAGACTTAGATTTGGGGTTTTGGGAAGAAAAAACACGTGAAGAAGAAAACGGTGGTTAAAAGAAGAGTATGCATAGCTGAGAATCAGTTCTGTCTTTTAAACGTTTTAGTTGTGGCATTGTAAGAATTGCTTTTCTAGATACTCCTGTCTAGGAGAGGTCCTTAGGACCCTGGCAGGTCCTGTATTGCTGTCCCAAATGTAGCCAGGCTAGTATCCTGTCACTGACAGCGGCTGCTAGCTTTTGCTTCAAAGGAAGGAAATCCTACAGACCAAAACCCCATTGTAACGGGAAGACAATAATCTGCCTGCTGCAGAGGGGTATGATACTCGTGTAGTTATTACATCTTAATTCTGCACTCAAAACTGTTGTCTTGCATCTTGTTTTATAAAACTTTGTCCTTCTGTCCTCTTGTAGTTACTCCAGAGAGCCTTAGGACAGGCAGCTACTGCAGGCTTGTAGCCACTCGCGTGGCCAGGAGCCAGCCTAGGTGACGGCAGGGTTAAAATTCGGGTCCAGCTGCGTGCCCGTGCCCGTGCCTGTACGGGCAGCTGTAGTTGGAGCAATTCCGCCAACGGTGTGGAAACAGCAGTGGGAGGACGGCAGCGCCTGTGCAGCTTCATTAGCTGGCTTCTCTTCTGCTTCCCACGCCGAGGGTTACAGAATATGATGGATGGCGAATTTCAAACCCATGGCCACCATGTCTTGCCGCAAGAAGATGTGAAGAAGGAATTTCTTCTGTCTTATCCAGAAACACCTCTGTGTATCGCACTGAAGTCTCTCTCATTTCAGCTTCCCGAGTGGGATTTTCCTTTCTTTGCAGCAGGTCTGGACGTGTCAGACGCAGTCTTGGGCTCTTCTTGAGTTGTTCTGGCAGCACCAGCAGGTGGTTTCCGTGCAACCTGCAAAACACATAGAAAGTGCTCTAAAGTGCAGGGGGTTTGTTTGTTTTTATTCCACCTTGCAACGAAATCTTAAAGTCTTCAGGAAATCTAGCATACTTCACTTGTCTGCTGGACACAGTAAAACTTTACTGTAGCATGTGGAAGCTGCTTTTCATCCCACCCACAAGCTCAGTCTGCCTAAAAAGCCCAGATACTGGCTGAGGGGGAGAGGTCTGCTCATCAACCTAAATCTCAGCAGGCACGGTGACTTTTTTTTTCACTTCTTCTTTCATTACAGAGGACTCGTCTGCCTGCTTTAGTTTCAACATTGTCTTTGCAGCTCAGCCCACACCTTTTTCCTGCTTTTCTAGGAATAGGTTCCCTAGATGGCAACATCAGCAGCTGGCAGCTCTGTGCTCATTACGCCTGGGGAAAAAAGCTCCAGATTTCTCAAACCCCACTGCCTCCAGCAGCGGCGAGTAGATGCGCTGTCATGGGGAGGAGATGCAAGTGGCAGCCACGCGGTAACCTCGTCTCTGGGGAGCTGGAGCAGCTGCGTGGATCCTGCTTTGGGACAGACAGGATTGATGAGGGTACGGCAACAGTGGGTGAGCAGTGGTAAATATCCCAGTCGCTGCTGCCATAAGGTGCTTTAGGTGCTCACGAGTGGTTTCTTTGGATAGAATAGAAGTGCTCGGCTTCCAAAACAAATGTTGCTGTGGAATATGCACACAGGAAGCTCTTCAAAAACTCTTGGATCTACCTGTCTGCAGTAAGATTTTTCTTAATTCAGGTGTGTGTGTTTCAAAAAACTAAGTACCACCCCATAGCGCTTCTTGTCAGTGGAGTTATTACTTGCTGTTCATTTTCATCCTTGGGGTAAAAGAAAAGGTATTTATTTGCTAAGATAACTTAGTTTCAAGAGGTGACATAAGGAGAAAAAAGAAGGTAAAATTGAATGTGCCAGCAAAAAAATAAATAAAAAAAATCTTCATTTATGTCTATTGGAAAATACCATGATTTGTGATTTTGGCTTTGCTAAAGAAAGTGAGGAAGAAAGTCATTCCAGTCATGGAATGGGATTTGAATGCAGCTTGCTAATCTATATTTTTTTCTATTTTTTGAAAAAGGATCATTTAGTCACAGATTGCCAATACGGGAAGGCAGGCGTCCCTGCAAAGCAGAAGTTGTAGTACAAGGATGAACTAGTTGCTTCGTACCTACGGCGCAGGACTTGCTCATTTTGGCAACAGCAAGATGTTTAGTTCAGCTCAGCCAGTTTTTGGAAACCTCACCCTAAATTGCTTAGCTCGGAGACTATGTGGTTCTTTCAGCCAGCAGGAGATCTTATTTCTTTCTCGGCTTTAAAAAAAAAAAAATAATCAAAATTGTATCTGTTTGCTAATTGTTCTGTAATTTTTGAGTGTTACTTCATAACGTGCACCATTAAACTTTGTATGCAGGAAGGGTGAGAAGTAATTATTTCTTCTTCAGTTGCTTCACGCTGAAATAGCCATAAAACTCTTGATCCCAATTCTCCACTCTTCTGTGGCGTGTAAATCATTTACTTGGTGGCACGAGTGCAACGCATTTGTATAATTTGGGTACCAATGTTTATGTATTATTTCTGCTTCAGTCTCACTTAAGGAAAGTGTAAATAACTTCACATCGTTGTAAAACAGTAGGGAAATGAGCCTCCACGAGGTAAGGCATTAGATTTATTTTCTGGGGCGAATGAAGAGGTGCTTTGAAGCCTGATCAAAGCCCGAGCTCTCCGGTTGTGTGCGGGATGAAGTCGCTGGCATTTGGGTAGAATCTGTTGGCTTCGGGAGTTGTGGGCTTTTTTATTATTATTGTATTTTTTTTTTTTTATATAGGGATTTTATATTTCTGGAACCGCTACTCAACATATTTCTGGAAATGACAAATGCGCTGCCATATGGCACACCAGATTTCAAGCCACTCGGAGGTGCATGTGCGAATTTTAGAGTGCCTGGAAGAAATGAATGAAAACCACATTCTCAATTTTTATCTGTTGCGGAGCTCTGTAGGCAGATGACGGGGGAGGCTTTGAAGTAAATTCAGCTTGAGGGATCGCATGCTTATTTCTGAGCTGCAGCCCTAATGCAGCAAGGTGTAGATGTAATTTATGTGCCAAAATGCACGCTAATTTCGGGAGGGCTGTCGGCTCATGCGAGGCTGTGTTTATTCTCACAGATGCTGAGGAATAGGGAGCCCGTGCCCTGTGCTTCTTTTTGCTCCTGGCAGCTCCGTTACCATTTTCAGTCATTAATTTTCAACCATTTCCATGGGTTAACCTTTCTTTCAGGCTTTAATGACTGATCTTAACTCTTACATATGGTCGAACTGTTATTTTTGTATCCGCGTCTCCTTCAAAAGTACCCTATTGATTGTTTTTTCCTGAGTCGCTTTCTTAAGCTCTCTTTGGTTAGCAAAAGCTGAGGAAGTTCGTCCGGAGATCTTTGTCCCAGGGTTATTTTTAATCCTGGAGACTCTATGAAAGCTTCTGAAATGTAGAAAAGATGTGTGGGGAATTTGGTTTAGGTTAGAAAAAGCACCTCAGTTGTTTGAAGAGGAAACTAAATAAGGGAGTTCATTATTAAGATCAGTTGCACATGTTTTTGACAGAGTTAAAGATGATGAATTTTAACATTTCATTTCTGTGTGAGGAGGGGGAAATCTCGTGGCATACGTAATTTGAATGATTAGTATTTTGCTTCAGAAGTCACTTAGCTGGTAGAATTTCAATTTAATTCTGTCTTCCTTCAGCAGTATGAGTCGGTTCATTGGGGAAATGGTTCCTCTACTAAATCCTCTCCCCCCATTTTTTTAGAGCTGTTTTACCTTGCCATGGTGATTGTTCCTACCAGCTTCCAGCCCTGCTTGTAAGCTCACTGTTGTGTGTTTGACCACCTCCGTAGCTGGGTTCAGCGCCGTGTGCCCGGTCACTGCCGTTTCTGACCTTGGGAAGGAAATGTGGTTGTGCCTTCCCACCGCAGAAGCAGCATCAGCGTGGAGGGGTGCTGTGAAGTGATGCAGGGCAGTAACCCTGCACGTGTGTGGAGGTACCAGCAGTTCTTCCTTCCGTGGTGTCCCAGGGGAAAAAATGTTTTTCTTATTCCTGGGAAATAATCGATTCGTTAAGCTTATGTTAATTAATACACCCGTTTGGCAAGGATGAAGCTTCTGCTCAGGACTGAGAAGCAGGAAGGCGCGGTGCCTGTAGGAGCACCAGGAGCCTCTTTGGGACGTATGCTGCAGGTTCCCTCAGTGCACCCCAGGGTGCCTTTCCCCACATACAGGTACAGGTCACTGTTGTCCTTGCTCAGGGCATCATAATTCAGAATGGGCTGACACTCAGCGTGCTGTTCCTGATGCCATAAGCAGGTCCCTTTGTGAGATGCAGCTCTCAGGCTTCCCTCTGTGCAGAAATGCTGGTTGAAAAATAGCTTAAGGGCAATGTTAATACACCATGGGTTTGTTAGGAAGGCATTTTTCTTTGTATCCTCATCCGAAAACTCTTCTCTCACTTTTTGTAGGGAAGTTGGGCATGTTAACCTTTTAAAAGAAACTCTTAAAATCGCCAGGTGAACGTGGATTCAGCCACTGGAAGAATCCCTGTATGCTGAACCTTTTCATCTTGTACCTTTGACTTGGATCAAAATTAACAACAAAAATCTCCACAGCTGTCTTCTGAAAGGCTGGCTTGAATACATTAATATTTTACTTTGTTTTCTAGGATTAAATTTTAAGCTGTCAGATAGAAAACTTCAGCTGAAACCCGTGTTCTTTCGGTGCAGTATTCAGTGTAGGTGGTCTGCGTTTTCTGTTTTGTTTATAAATGTCTCTAAATTTATTGACTCTGAAACTTAGATGCATCAGAAAGGATGTCCTTCTCTAGGCTATTACCTTTATTTACTGTGAGATTGTTCTGAATACTTTTAAAAATTGGTTATAAATAACATTTAAATGTCATCAGCTTAATTATCAAAACAAAACTGCACAGTGCTTCTGTATGTGCTTTCCTTTCCCTTGTCTGTACAAGGAATTACTAATTGCATAAAATCTTCCTGCATTTTTTTTCAATGTCTTTTGGCTTACATTTTGACTGTTTTTGTCCTTTTTCTTCCGTAGTTTTTGCACCCCTCGACCTTGTTATTTATTTTCACACCATTATATTTTACGCCAGTCTCTCGCTCCGTACCTTATGCGAGGCGTGGGATCTTTAGCAGTCGCTTATTAAAAGCCTAAATCTGCTATCTAAGCACTCATTTCAAAGACATCAGCGAGAAGCAATTTGGCAGATCTCTCTGCAATAAAATTAAGAAATGATTGCATGCCCATTCAAGCTTTAATCTAGATATTGCAGGTAATGACAGTAATGAAGATGGGAGAGTATGGTCTAGCAACCAGAATAGATCCCCTGTAGATTTGGTACTCTGCTTTACTCTTTGGTGCTGTTTGGAAAAGCCCTGGAGACCTGAAGCAGAACTCAGGCTGCCTTCGGGCAATCGATGTACAAATACTTTTAGTTCTGTAAATTTTCTTTGAAGCAATAGTGTGTGTGTTGTTTTTTTTTTTTAATTATCATTTGGTCGTAATTAGCCTGAGTCAGTCTCCCAGATTTTGGGGGAAATCCTGCCTGACTGAGACCTACAAAAGTTCTGTAGTTTTTTGGGTGAGACCCTACAGTCTGTTTTTCAGTAATGTATTTATATAGGCATGCAGGATAACTTCAGGGTTTGCAGACGTGTTCCTTAGTCTGGTGGCTCCCTCCTTCAGTTGACTTGATAAATTTGAGCAATAGGTGCCAAGAACTTTTTAAAGCTTGTGTTTGTCAGCGTGCATACTCCATTTACTCGTTAGCAGCTCTCTTCTTTCAGCAGAAGGCCCAGCAGTTCTCTGAAAGTCGTGGGAAATAATTTTTCTGCTTGTGGATATATTAAAAGGATTGATGGGGAAGCAACGCTGCCCTCCTTTGTGGTGATCCTTCCTTCAAGAATCTGAAGCTTTATTTTGCTGGAAGGAATTTTCTTACTTTCCTTTTAGAGGGAGCCTGCCAGCTTCTAGGTGGCAAATCTGAAATTGGCTTCAGAAACATAATTTATGCCAAGTGTTTAAGGCTTTGCTATATGTTTTATAATTGTCACACAGCTTTCTTCAAAACTACAGCGCTGATCAGTAATAGCCATACACATCCATGGTAGGAAATTTTGGTGGATATGCACTCCTGAGGGTTGCTTTTTTCCTGGTATACTATTTCCTTTGTGTTTCACAAAATGAGACTGTAAACTGTCTGTAGTAAAAGTCAGTAATCCGGAATTGCCCTGTTCCAGCTGTATTTCGAAATGCTGAATATGGTCTTACCCTTCTTGAGGTCATTAATACACATCACCAGCAGGAAAGTTAAGGTCATTGTAGTTGAACAAATAAGTTTGCGCACGTAAATGTACTACAACTTAGTAAAACGTAAGGTGGGAATTGTTTTTTGGCAAAGGAACAAATTAATGGCATACCTCATAAGGAGGCAGCATTAGGAAAGGTTGGACCTGGTGCTTAGGGACATGGTTTAATGGGTGACATGGGTTGTAGGGTGATGGCTGGACCAGATGATCGTGGAGGTCTTTTCCAACCTTAATTTTTCTGTGATTCTGTGATGTATCATTCATTTTACACTATTACTTTGTGGTGCTGTGTTTGGCTCTGGGTTTTGGATGATCACCAGAATTTTGAATCCCGTTTGCGCAGGGTGTCTGTTCCTGAACTGGTATCTTTTATAGTTCTTTGATACCATATGTCAGACGTGTTAAGAACTTGAAGCTTGTTTCACTGCTTTCTTGAGGTATCTGATGCTTCCAAAAATACAGGAACTATAATTTAAGCACTTAGAGCCTAAATACAGACTACAGTGTTACTGTCTTTGAAACTCCCTGAGCTTTACTGGGAACTGTTCCTTTATGTTTGTCAAGAGGAAAGACACTTGTGGCGTCTGTGATATTACTGATTTAAACGGAAGGTTCCTCCGATTGATTTTTGAGAACCAATTTTTTCTCGAGAGAGAAAGCTCTTGTTACAGGGTCAGTATTTACCAGCATAGGCTACTGAAGGAATGGTAAAATAAAATGAACGCAGCCCTGATGAACGTTCTCTAGAAATGAGGGGAAATCATTCCGCTTCCTTAGAAGGAAACCAGAATTTTCCCAGCCATTTAAATATGCAAGTACCTTAAACTTAATGTTTTCGGTTCCTTATGAGATTTTCAAGCTGGGAGATACCCTTAGCTGTGCTTTCAGGCAAGACGTTTGAGTCAGGAAGTTGACACCTCCGTATTTTTGTAGGCAAAGCCTACGTTCCTCAAGGGCTGTTACTTGGCTCAAAGCTGCAGACAGAGTGGGATGGTAATTTGGGGTCTGTGGTCCTCAGCTCTTGTCAGGGGATTCCCTGCTGTGCCCTGCCCACGTTTCTAGGTCTACAACGAAGATAAACGGGAGGGAGTGCTGACATTACTACTAAAATCATTTAACACGATGACAGAAATATTTAAAAGCCAGTTCTGGAAGGGTTGAGCCTTTCTGTTTTGCAAAGCGTCCAGATTTGGGCACCGCTTTGGAAAGCGGACGGAATATGTTTACCTGGCGTTCATGTTTTAACAACAGATTGTGTGTGTAAATGTCAGTGTGACATTTTTATTTCTAGCCCACACGACAAAGACGATTTAGTCAGGTCAGCTGCTAAAGAGTGAGCTGTTCAACAGGGCTCTTAGGCATCCTTTAGAGCGAGCTCCGAGTGTGGCAAGTGCTTACTGGTAAATGATGTTGAGATGTTATTTTATTTGTTTTTCCCCACTGAATTCGTGAAAAAAAAAAAAAAGGGTATAGCTCTGAACATGTCTACCTAGTAGGTTGCTGGGTAGTGAGATAAGTTTGGAATGCTGTAATGAAAGTAGAGGGGCATGTGGTAGTAATATATCTATAAAGTAACTCCACTGAAGTGGCAAAGTGTTCAGAGCATATGAAATTTCTGCAGATTTACTTTTTTTTTACAGCCAGACAGGATAAGAGCTTACCTTAAAAAAAAAAAATAAAAAAAAAAATTAAAAAATCATATTACCTTTTTCTGTGGGGTTTTGGCTTGCTCTCCCCTTTTCTACTTCCCAACCTGACGTTTCCCTGCATCGACGTGATTGCTTACCCAGGGGAGTTTAAAAGTAAATGACAAGCAAAAAAAAACAACCAAAAAACCAACCAATCCAAATGAAACCATGATGCCTTTGAAATACAAGTTGAATTCAGTGGGTTGTGGTTGGTAGGTGTTCTTGAATTCTCCCTGGAACACGTGGCAGACAGAGACAATTTGGAGCTGCCTTTGTTATAAATTAAATTTTATTAAGCCGTGATTGCCACCTATATCATACTGTAAAGATGGCTGAAAAGCATGCTGGCGTTCGTTTTGTGCAGTTTATTGTCGCGCCGTATGGGACTTAAATGAGATCTAATAGAGCAGTAATTGGATTTGCAGTGCATGTATGACAGAGCAGGATTCATGATAGTGCTGCTCTGTGTGCTATGGAGAGCAAACGCAAAAATGAAATCTCTTGTAATAAAGAAGTGGCAACAAATAGATTCCTCGAGTATATTCTTGCTCCCTTAATAAATAAATTGGAAGCTGAAGAAATTTGTTCTCTAGGCTTTGCCTAAATGTGTCTGACAGGCTACCTGGCTGCGTGGTTCACTTGGAAGGTATTTTTTGAGTAAACCGTATGGTGGGGTTTTTTCATTGTAAAATGAGAATTGAAGTAAATCATATTATTAGCAATTTTATTTAAAATTAAAGTCTGATATTCCACGTTACGCTGTGGCATCAGAAAATGTGGCAAGTTTCTGATTTAAATTTGGACCAAGCTGATAATACCCCAAATTGTTGGCTTGGAAAGGGCACTCTGCACATGCCTGTAGAAGTCACTTTGGGATTAAACATACTGAGCAGGTGAGGACCATAGCTGGTCTTTACAGGCACTGAGCTCAATTAAGACTGTCTGGAGTTGTATAGCACAACCCAATGTTTGTGCATTACCCATTTCTTTGCATTTTTTTTTTTTAAATTAGCTTCCCTTTCTCCTGAACTTGGTATCATGTTGATAGCAGATGCACTTACCGTATATACGTGGTGAATTATATTCTTACCCTTCAAAGTGTTTATTCTGGTCATCCAGGATCAGGGTTAGAAATGTGGTCTCAATCAGCCTGGTGTATTTCGTCATCATTCACTTTATTTAAATGTTCATTTATCTATTTGTAATTAAGATAAAGGTTTCTAGTTACTTTTTAGGTAGTAACAATTTATATTCCTTCAGTTGTTTGTCACCTGCATTTTTGTTGGTTTAGCAGTCAATCTCTTGGATAGCTTCATTTGAAACACTGATAAACTTGTACTTCCCTATATTTTCAGAAGCAGTTACTTTAGTATGCCAAAAAAAAAAAAAAAGGGAAAAAAGAAAAAATTCCTTCCCTTTTCTTTATCAAATTAAAAGGCTATTTGATAGTTGCATGCTCTAAAACCGCAAATAAACAGAACTCTGTGGTGAAGTTCAGCAAGCTGCAAATGCCACATAATTAAGCAGTAGCAGACACTTCCAAAGGTAGAAGGGAAATCGGTGGCTGGAATATTTAAAGGGGAAGAATATCATTGTTGTTTTGACTATGTAAGCTTTAGATCAATGTAGTTGGTGTTTTTGGGAAGGTAATTCCAGTAGTCAGACACGCAGCCTTGCTGTACCAGAGCTCTCGGTTACTGCCTACCAGTAGCTTTCTAAAAGCCTATGGAAAATGTTGACAATCACTTGTAATTGTGGTTTGTAATAACAGCCTGACACTGGAGTCTAGAAAAATACATTGGGAGGGGAAAAAGAAGTTTTGGAAAAAAATACAGGGATACTGGAGGATGTAGAAATAAGCAGAAATCATTGAATTCCTGGAGTCAGTACACCTTATTTCTAAGAAACAAACCTGGAAGCTATTATCGTGGGGGGCAAATTTGGACACCGTAATTGGCTTTGACCTTTTGCCAGCTGTCTAGTGGTTCTTTTTGCCTCTCCCTTGTGTCCAGATAAATGTCATGTGTTCAGGTTTCTGTTCCCTTGTTCTGGTTTCGAGCGTGGAGCTGCTTATGTAGCTAATCTGTGCTTACAATTATTTCCACTTCTAACCCCAGTAGGACTCTCTTTTGGGGTATTCAGACAGAAATGACATAATTGGATTTCTGCCCAGATACTGTATATAGATAGCTTTGGAGATGTCGTTCATTTGACAGCTGCCATAGGAAATCTTGGGGTTTTGGCTATTGTTACAAGGCCTGCAAAATTCTCACTGCATTTCCATTTGCTGCCTTTTTTCACTGAAGTGGTGTGAATAAAATGAGTGGAACAAGACACCATCAGATGTGGGCAAGACAAGAAAGGGAGAAAATCAGTGCTGAAAACATCAGAAGCAAAGCTGTTGCCAAATTTTATTTGGATATTATGAGATTTGGGAATATCTAGTTATCATTCAAACACCAGTAATAGCAGTGCCTGTGCTGCAGTAGTATCAGAGCTACGTGAAGGATTCTGTTCTTCCTGCCCACCCAAAGTGAAATTTCTCGGTAAGTTCAGAAAAAAATGGTTCAACGGTTTCCGATCACAAATTTGGAAGAAAAAAAGAGGTGGTTTTAGGATCTCTGTTCTTGTGAAATAACTAAAAACTCAAGTTTTTGTTTCTTTTCTTGGATCTGATGAACCTCACAGTTCAGTTTTGATCTGCAAATTCAAGGTGCTGACTTTGGTGACTGCCGTTCTGCAACGTCCAGAAAACCATAGAATTACAGAAAGGTTTGGGTTGGAAGGGACCCTAAAGCCCACCCAGTTTCATCCCCCTGCTGTGGGCAGGGACACCTCCCACCAGACCAGGTTGCCCAAAGCCCCATCCAGCCTGGCCTTGAGCACCTCCAGGGATGGGGCAGCCACAGCTTCTCTGGGCAACCTGTGCCAGGGCCTCACCACCCTTAAAGGGAAGAATTTCTTCCTGATATCTGATCTAAACCTACCCTCTTTCAGTTGAGAACAAGGCCTGGTCTCAGCACTTCCCCCTTGCCATTAAAGCAGTTGATTGCCTCTTTGCTGGGGATGTTTGTTTTTTGGCTCTCTCCCATATCCTCCAGGTGCACAGTGACTGGGTATGCAGGGATGCTGGAGGCATTGCTGCCAAAGTAGAGATCTTTTTTCTGAAGAGTACGCAAGCTCTGCCCTAGTCTGTTCAGGCAAACTAAATAAAAATAAAAAGTGCAGGGGTGTAGAACTTGCATCAACTGACAGTAAATGGGAACCTGTTAATGAAACTGGGGAGAGCGGGATCCCATAATTAAATTGTAGTATGTTCAAATAGCACCTGGTGGTAAAATCCAGCAATGCACTGATCGAAAGGATCTTTCCTGGGAGGTGCAGGACATTTTTGTCCCAACACATTCATATACCCAAGGCTGGGAAATACTGACATTCCAGATTTAATGTTTTTCCAAATGTCTTTTGATGGCCCAACTGAAGGAAAAAAAAAAAAAAAAGCACAAAATCTGCTCTGTGCGCTTCCTCTGACTCCCTTCATCTCCGTGGAGGTTTCGAAGACAGCCACTGAGCTTGCTGTAGCCCTTCTAACATCACTGTGTCTGTAGCTGTGGCACGGAGAGAGCCATGGCGCTGCTGTCCAAAGGCAGGCAGCTCTGCCATGGCCAGACAAGTGATGTCATTGAAAGCACGCATACAGAAATAGGAAAGGTTTTCTTTCTGACTAAGAAATAATGAGTAATTTAGCAGCACAGGAGCTCTAATAAGGCTTACAGTTGGACTTTATCATTGAATTGCCACTGAGATGAGCATGCCTTGTTCTGTTCCACCATAATAGTCACCTGAAGCCTCTCTGTAGCCCCTCTTACAGTCCATTTTCTGTTACGTCTCACCCCAGAGCAAATCTTAATCTAATTATCTAGATGGGAGATTTCTTCGCTTACTTCAAACACGTGTCCCTAGCCAAGAGTGGTAACCAGGAGTGTCTGCTTCATGTTGCTCTGATAATCTGCCAGTGACTAAGCGTTGCATCCTCCCGTGGTAGCTAATTCATCAGAATCTGTGGTTTTTCACTTCTCCAGAAGGCATCTGTGAATGCCTTTTTTTCAGTGGAGGCAAGCATTTTTACTCAGATGTGCAGATCACTAGATTACCATAAAGACAATATCAACGTGCTCTTTGTAGACGTCTTCCGCAAACCTGAAATCTGTGAGTATTGAATTAAAAGCTTGAATAGAGGCGTTGGGAAGAATTGGTAGATTCAGTTGGTTCTGCATGTATTTTGGTGTGCAGAGCATTAAATGGCAAAGTTACAGTAGAAAAAGTAGATTTGCTGGGGAGCTGCTTGGGCTGATGGCTTATTAATCACCATGCAAGTCCTGAAAGTTTCTGAAGTGATCTTCATGGAAAAGACTGTCTATGTGTGATTTTTACAATAAATTAAAATTAAAATATCAACCAGAAACAGGCTGAGGTTCCCATGGAGTAAATTGTTACGCCGTTAAGTATAAATACCGCCTTCTAGATTCTAAGGTGCTAAAGAAAGTTAGTTTATCTAGCTGTAAATTCAAAGATGTTTCTTAAAAAGCAAATCTATAGCTTGAATAAAAAGGTATCCAGGTAAGGTAAGGACTCCAGGTAAGGTATCAAGGAAAGCAAATAATTACCTAGTGTTCAAACCACGGCCTGAGAACCTTGCTAAGCTAAGCACTATGTAAGGTTTGAAGTCTGATCCTTTCCTTCCTCAAAGATCCTGTGATACAGCATTTAAGAACATCCTTGATAGGTGTTGTTGGGTTTCTGCTTATCTATCTGCAGCTCTAAGTGATGATTCAGGTCTTTCAGTGCACCTTTGTAAGGGCTTATGAGGCGCCTAGAGCTGCCCTAAGCATTAATGGAGACCTTTGTTGCTCTGTGGGCTTCAGGGATATGGATACGTGCACTTACACAGCAAGACTGCAAACTCTTAAATAAGGAAAATGAGAAAGGTTCTGAGCTCATATTTCTTGGTAGAAAAGAGTAAGTAGCTGGATGGGGATAAAATGGAGTTGGATTTTTTTTTTCCTTCCACCGATTGCTTTTGAATGGGAATGCTCAGTGAAACTCGGGCCGTTTTGGTGGCACCCTGCCTTGCTTGTGTGCTTGCCGTGTGTCCTCTCAAAGCATTTGCACCCAAAGTGGGATGAGGCTCTCTGCCCTTGCTTCCGTCAGCTCTCCACTTCTGCTTTGTGGGTTTTTCTTTTTCTTGTGCAAGGACTGTACTGGAAGTTTGCAGCTGAGCATAATCAAATTTGAATAAGTTCAATATCAATAAGTATCAAGGTGGAAAATCCTGCTTAAGCCAGGATATTTTTTTTTTTCTTGTAAAGGTTTGCATATTGTAGCGAGTTTGGGTAGTAATTCGGTATCAGTATTAGGTTATTTAATAGCTCAAACTTTTGAGGGAAACTACTGGCTGAGATAAACACAAGAAATGCATGGTTCCCTTAATAAAACAATGTGATTCAGTATACTGTGTATGGTAGACTTGGCAGATAGTAATAGGCAGATTCATCATTCCTCATCATTTCTAGCAAAATTAGAAAGATGCTATTTATGCATGCACTTTGGATTGCAGCTTCAGAGGAAGCTGATAATGGAAGTTGTTTTTTGAAATATATTTAAAATAAATGTCAATATTATTTAGAAAACGAACTGCCTGTGTTTCAGTAGGGGCTTAGGAGTTGGTGGTTGTGCAAGTAGATGTAAAATATTTTTTTTGGTTTGGTTTGGTTATTGTTTCTGGAAACATACCATATCTGTGCCAGAATCTGCAGAGGATAGGGATTTGATGGCAGGATTTAAATGAGAATATAGGTCAGTGCAGCCTCTTTGCTTGTGGTGGGGTCAAGTGTGACCCCACTGCATGCTTTCACTGTGTTCCTCCCCACACGCACCAAAAAAGAAGGAAAAGTACAGGTATATTATGAAGAAAAAATAATGCTTGAGTGACCAGTGATACTTAAATGCCTAATTGATGCTTCTTCACCACAGAGGGCATGGACAGGAAGGGTACCCCAGAGAGTCTGTCCCCTGTTTGGGAGATAAGCACGTTTCTTAAGCTTACTGTCACGGCCTTTGGTAGTAGCTTCAAACCAGGACCATTAAGAAGACACATTTAAACTCTGAAGCTTGCCTTTGCTTCAAGGGCTAGTGTCATTTTTGCAGCTGGCATACAGGCTTAAATCTTTTCCAGCGTTTTAAGTACCTGGCAATCTTGTCTGCGTGCAAAGCATTGAATCCGTTCTTTTGTCTCATTTTACTTCCTTACATGCATTTCAAGGAGCCACTGTCTTAGAGAAGAAAAGCTTAGCCACACAGAAGACACTAGATTTTGTTCGTTTGCTTGCTTCAGGATGTCTTAGACATTGTTGTGTAACATAAAAACTTATGACATGAATCCAGTCTTGTTTTCCGTCTGTTGTATACCTGATGTAGTGCTCACTGCTTGCATTCACTTATCTGAGTTAAAGAATAGTTGCATATTTTAACTTTACCATTATCTTAGTTTCAGAAGGTAATATTAACTGTGTTTTGTGAGGTAGGTTGTTATAATACATGTTATATATTATTATACTTATTATATATTATATAAGTAGGTTGTTAAAATACTAAGGATATACTGGAATGTTGAATACATTTTATGGCTTCTTTTCCCTTCAGTCAAATTCAGGCACTGAGCTTTTGAGTGCTTATTGCTGATCTGTCTGCTCCTGCATGGCACTGGGTTGTGCTTGCCCAATTGTCTGTACAGTTAAAATATTTTGAGCATAGCATATTTTGATGTAACTTCAGTTGAAATATCTGCCTAATGGAGAAGTCTTAATGGAATACTTTAATAGCCCAAAGTGGTTACCTGCAATTGCTCTAGTGTATTTGAGTCAATTACAAAGGAAGGCAATATTTAATGTTGAAGTGGAGCTAGATGGTGTAATGAACTGGCAGATTGCCAGTATGATCTTCTCTGCAGGAGAATTTGTATTAATGTGGTGCTTTTCATTTGTTCTCCAGAAGGTCACCAGCAATACGTCAATTGTTGAATTTTATCATAGTTATCAGAGTCACTTGAATGACTTATCATTTGAGTTAAAATTCCCAGTCTGTGCAGTACAGGTTTATGGTCAGGTCATTTTTGTGTATTAGCATATTAAGTATCAAAGAGATTATTTTAGCTATTTCATGTCAGAATTTAAATAGAAGGTGGCCAGGTATTGGGAAAAGAGCCTGAGAGAATTGTCATTGAAATAGTTATTGTAAGGCTGAATCTGGATTTTAGCCATGGGGATAAAGAAAATGGGGCACATTATAGCACATTAGTGAAAGGAAAGGTGGTTAATAACTTTGGAGGTTGCTTTTAAAATAATCATTATGAGAGCACTAATTTATTCTTAGAGTTGTAATCTTCAAAGATTACACAGCTATAAGGTGCTTATTTCATTAGATGATACTGATTCTTATCTTTTGATGCTTGTTTGGAAGTACTGTCTTCAAACCCATTTTTGACTGTTCAGAAGCGCTTCTAACTGTGGGACTTGAATAGTTCATGTGTTTGGAAGATTTTGGTCTAGCAAACAAATGAGTGACTGAGATTGCAGTTCATATCTAGACGGCTTTGGTTTTCTACCTTGTGTCCGTAACCACATGTTCACCTGGCTCCTCTACTCTGCAGTTTCTGTTCTTAATGTTCATCTTCTGTGCCTCTGTTGTGGACCTCATAGTAAGTGTAGGATGTTGACTGAGTCGTGACCTGTAAGGGACCTTGGTATATTGCATGTGTGAGCATTGACAGTCTTGTGGTAGTACTGCCATTAGAGAACCACAGCACCACGGGATGGCTGAGGCTGTCAGGGCCCTCTGGAGGCCACCAGGCCCCAGCCCTGCCCCAGCAGGGCCACCCAGCGCAGGCTGCCCAGGCCCATCTCCAGGCGGCTTTGGAAGGCCTCCAAGGAGGAGACCCCACAGCCTCTCTGGGCAGCCTGTGCCAGGGATCCTCACCCGCACAGCACAGAAGTGCTCCTGGGGCTCAGAGGGAGCCTCCTGGGGGCCAGCTTGTGCCCAGGGCCTCTGGTCCTGGCACTGGGCATCTCTGACAAGAGCCTGGCTCCGTCCTCTCTGCAGCCTCCCCTCGGGTATTTACAGACATGGATGAGATCCCCCTGAGCCTCCTCTTCCCCAGGCTGGGCAGTCCCAGCTCTCAGCCTCTCCTCACAGGAAAGGTGCTCCAGGCCCTCCATCACCTTGGTGGCCTCCCTTGGACTCTCTCCAGTAGGTCCAAGTCTCTCCTGTACTGGGGGGGGGAGGCAGAACTGGACCCAGCATTCCAGGCATTTCTTGGAGTTGAACTGAGATAAGACATATGGATGTGGCACACAGATGTGATACCAAAAGGTAGAGAAGAAAGACACTGAAGATGTCTATAGAGAAGCCCATCCAGCTCTGTTGGGCAGCTGTGGCGGTGGCTGTCTGCCGTGCATTCATTTCCAAAGTTTCCTCGTGATTCACCAGTATGTCTTGTGGGCGGACAGTGACTTTTCCACATATATTCAAAATCTTTTTGAGTTTTGGGGAGTTTATGTTGTGTTCTCTAAGCTTAAATATTCCCGGTCCACCCTGGCTTTATCAGCAGATACAGCCTTCTGGAGTTTGGCTGCTGGAGCACCACCAACCAAACAAAAATCCCTACTCATGGTGCAAAGCCTGTGGTTCGGGGGCGAGCCATCTCAAACCGTAACCATTGTTTCCATTCACTGTGTGTGAGAAGGAAGATCTCAAACATCTCTAACTGAAATGCTGTTTCAAGGAACATATTTGGTGTATAAGTGAATTCTCTGTGGTGCAGGTTTCCACCCTTAGTTTGAGTCACTTGGCAAGCTGCAGTGTTGCCGATGTAGCTTTCGGCAGGGGAGGTGTGATGGCAATAGATTCGTGTTTTGCGGGAAATGACTTAACAAGAGTCAGAGTAGAAATTTTCCTCTGGCTATTCTGTAATAAAATGAAGATTTTTACCAGGAGAAAACCAGAAAGAGAGGTCAAAGTGCAATGGAATTGAGCCCCGAGAGGACAGACCAGTCTGCATCTTCTGTCTGTGCATCCAAATGTTAGTTCAGTCAAAGTGTCGGTAGGAGTGATTTTTTTTGGTGTATTTTTCTCCTTTGACTCTTTGTGCTACTGCCATTAATGTGCTGAGATACTTCTAATGTATGTTAATTGAGCTGTGAAAGTGGAGCCTTTCTTGCTGTAGAAAATAGCTGTTGTATTGAAATACAATCACGACTCTTTTTTCCTTATGTGATTAGATAAGGTTTGAACTTTTATTTTCACCAACTGAACTGCTTTTCCAGTTAACTAATAAATATAATTTTTCAGGTATTGGTGATTATCAATCCTGGTTTTTCTGCTCAATTTCAGAGGCAAGCTCTGTACATTGACGTGTATTTGTGACATTGGAAGCAGTAATTGAGAAATATTGAGTTTTTTTTTCAGTGAATAGAACCCCAAACCAAGTCAGAAGCCTGGCACAGTATTTTGTTTGTAGATGTTGATGGGCAGTAGATGATTCGTGAGGTGGGAGGGGAAGAAGATGGTCTTGTAACAGAATGATGTGATTTTTATTTTCTCTTTTTTTCCTTGTTATTAACACTGTTCTTGCCTTATTGGCAGGAAAGGAAACATACTACAAAACATTTAGCCAGCAGGAAAACAGATTTACCCTGCCTCAGGGTTTTAATGATGCTTCATTTATTAAAGTATCTTTTCCCTTTACAATACATCTTGAGATCTGTCCTGTAATTCAGAATATAGGGCAAGTTCTCATGGAGAATATAGTTCATGGAGAATAAGAAAACTGTAAGTGGGGAGGAAAATTGATTTGATAAAGTGTAGTTGTCTGTGTCTACTGAGAACTCGGTGAAAGCGCCAGGCTGCAGCATACAAGGCATTTCAGCTCACACTAGTGCACAAAGGAAGAAGGGAGGGCAGGTGGTAGGTCATTCTCTTCTCCCATCTGCTCTCTGCTGTCACAGGTGTATTTTCATTCATGCAGTGAACAGAACTTCATCGCAAATTGGCCTCCTGCATTTTTTTTCCCTTGCATGTCAGGAGGGTGAGCAGCATCCCACTTGCCTTGCAGCTGCAGTGGAGCTGGAGAGCAGGGATTCTCCTTTTATTCTTCACCCCGTAACAATTCTGACTTCAATGTTTATCAAACTAGGGTTCAGTGGTTCACTTGCTCCCTTTGTTAAAAGGTGGAAGTCTGAATCTGGCTTTCAAGTGTCTGTGGAAGGTATTTATAATACTTCATCAATATTTTTTTTTTTTTTTACCCCTCTTCCATTATGGTGCACTCACAAATTAGATTAATTCAAAACACAAGATGAATTTCTGCTTTTAATTGAATTTCTTCATAGGATGCTTTTGTAGTGTGGCAACTGATTTGAATCTGTTCAGGGAAGATTTTGAACACAAACATTTGTGCATGCGCAGCCTCCAAGTGAGTCAGAGTTGTAACCGTGTGTCCTTACAAGCCAAGGGTTGAAGCACAGGAAGACATTCAGAATTTTTTCCTTCAGTTTGATTTGGATCTTCATGGATTTCCACAGCCTGAATTGGTCAGACATCCTATAGAATTAGAAGTCTCATTAGAAAATAGAAACAAACTGTTTAAATACTTTGAAGTCTCTCTCGTGAAATGCTGTATTTATGGCTAGAAATAGTTAAAAGAGCAGTCTGGGCCGGAGGGGACCTCTGGAGGTCGTGTGGTCCAGCCTGTGGCTCGTTGGGGTTGCCAGAGCTGTGGCTCCATCAAGGTGAACTTTGAACCTCTCCAGGCAGAAGCTTCCAGAACACCTTGGATTACACACTGTGTAATCAGTGAGGAAACCCTTCTTCTTCATGTCCAGCCAGGGAGTCCCTTAAGGGACTTCTCCACCGTCTGGCCAGCTTCCTGACCTCCCTCAGAGCTCGCTCGCTCTTGTCCTGGAGGGCCCCGAAGCATGCAGCCTAGCCCAGGCGCCATCTTGCAGGTGTCCCTTGGCTGGAGGCAGTCCATCCCTCAGGCTGCTGCCTGTGCTCGTGTCCCCTTACTTCGTAATCTCTTAACAGATTTGGATAGTTTGAAAATGAAATCGCCTTGATAATGATCTTCTAAGTTCAGTGCTAAAACTAAGATACGTGTTTGTTGTTTCAGATACTTGCGTACGTAACTTTGTTGGAGAGTCCTGCCTTTCACTGCCTGAATCCTTTTAACAGTGTGCCAAAGGTGAGTGATTCAGCTCTTATTTTTGTAACTAAAGATAAGGAGTTAACTAGATGTATTGCTTGGTTGTGCTTTCATGTGGTGTGGTACTTGTAATTTTTTTTTCAAACGGCTGGATCATTTATTAAATAGCAGGTCTTTTTTCTTTCAGCAATCTGAGATAAGTCTGATTTAGCTCTTTTTTTTTTTTTTTTTTTTTTTTTTTAAAAAAAGCAAGATGATTAGAAGATTTTTTAAAAAAAGATTAGATTATTAATTAAGCACTAGATATTATTACAGCTGTTTTTGGCTCCTATGTCCTGTTACCTACTAGTTTGACTTCAGAGAGTTTTCCTCTAGAGGAGCTGTAGATGAAATATATTGGTGTGGTCAGTCCTAGCCTATTGCAAAAAGGCTCAGGTCAGTATATAGGTCAGTATTTCATTTCTTAAAACTAAGTAATAAATTATATAATACTGAAATGTTTGTATACCCCTGGTAGGCTTTTTGTCCTCTTTTTATGGTAAGAGTAGATCAGAATTGCATTTAAGATATAGAAAGTACCTTCTGGGCAGGCTCTGAGGACCTGAAGTAGTGCTATGAAGCTGATATTTTCCATAGGATTCATTTCTGGGGCAATGTCTGGCTTCCTTTTGCTAATTCATGTACCTTGTTATCTGTTTCTAGTAACTGTAGTTGATCTCCGTGGTTTAGCCGAGATTTATTAACAGAAACTTTTATTAAAATGAAACATCGTTACAACCGTACCAACAATACATAAAAGGCAGAACAGTGGATGAACTTTCAGCATTGTACTGGCTGCAGCACAGAACAGGAAACCAGGAATCCTAGTTTTCAGTTTTACTTCATTACTTTAGCAGACAAATTTATTATTTCTTACTCAAGCTCTCTGTTTATAAAATAAAAATAACATTACCCTCTTCAGAAGGAAGTTATGATGGATAATTATTGACATTTTGGAGCCTTTAGATGGAAGGCAATGCATGAAGTCCTTGTGTGTCTTGATTTTGCTGTGAGCTGTGTTAAATGGTTGTTCAGTCAAGTGTTATCAGACATTAAAATTAGACTTAATTTGTTTTATAAAATGCAGCTGAACCAGTTAGAATTAAGAATTTAATCCAGTCTTAAACTTAACATCTACATATATTTTTGGAAATGTTTGGGTTTCCTTCAAGGTAGAAGAGGAAGTTCTGAAATACTTTGAAATGGGTGGGCGTTTACACTACATTTTCAGATCAGTTGATATTTGCCTATTATATTTAAAGATGCATTTATAACTCTAACTTCTGCAGCAGATCAGAGTGTATAGTCTTGAATAATAAATGAATATAACTGAAGATTAATGTTGAGAAGTCTTCTGGCTTAATTTTTAGATTAGAAATGCTGGTAATTTTTTTTTGTTTGGTTGATTTTGTTTTTGTGCATTATGTAGGTAGCAGACCTACATAGTAAAATTAAAAAACTCTTGAAAAGTCTGTTAATGTAAATAGAAAACAAATATACAATCCCAAAGACAGTGATTTGTTACACTATGAACTTAGTCATAGTTAAATGACTCTAACTTCCACTAAAATTTCAACTCAAAATTAAGCTTTTTAACTATGGTCCAAATCTTGTATTAATTTCAAACGTTTAACATAAAACTATATATTTCTCTTGTCTTATTTCTGTGATATTTGCCTTACTGAATATTTTTCCTACTCTTCAAAACAACAACTTAAGAAAACAAACAAAAAACAAAACACCACAAATACTCAAATTGAAAATGTATACAGCATATGAAGGTTTTATATACTTCCCAAACAGGCTGTAAGTAGATAATAGTTCAGTAAGAGTAGGAGAGGAGGAACTTTGTCTGTCTTTGGACATCTCAGTTATTGTTCTGCTCTCTGTCTATCTGTATAGGTACCCAGGACATGTGCAATGTCCAGTCAGGCAATACTTTATTTCTGTAACAAAATTAAATCTAATTTCTGTATTAATATTTAACATTTTATCTGTCCTTTGTGTGCACACATATACCAAAGTGCGTGTTTCTGGTGGCCTGTATTCTGCTTGGTAAAGATGATTGTGCAGAACACAGAGCGTGCTGATACCTTTCCAAAATGGAAATGAATGTTGTAGGTTCAGTAAAGCCTGTACCTGAAGTGCTTTGCAGAATCAGAATATAATAAAGCCTTTGCCCTTTGGTCACCATTCACAAATTACACTGAAAACGTTCTTTAAACTTCACCAAACTGCAGGCAGTAGTGTGTCCTTCCAGAGTTTTGTTGAGTCTGAGAGCTATGGCATAATTTGTATGTGGTTGCTGAATCCGCCGAGTCATCTTTTATCTAGCTGTGCACACTAGCTATTTTCAGCTATTTGTTTCTCTGGGTTTGCTTTTTGAAAAAAAGAGAACTGTATGGAAAGGCACCCTTTATTTTGTTGTTGCTTGTTTGATAAAACGTTCTGTCACTTCTGCAGTTACATTAGGATGAAGTTACCAAGTGTAATGTTCTGGCAATTTATTGCAGTCATTCAGCTGCTGCAAATCTGCAACTATCCTAAAAGCATTTAACAATTTCAGAATGTGATACTGTTTGTAATGGTACTCTGTGCTTTCAAACTTGCTAGACATTCACTTACAGTGTCTTTAAATATAAAACAAACAAAAAGATTGCATCTTGTATTTCACAATAAAATCCTTTAAAAAGTGATCACAGTTTTAATACATACCTTTCAGTGGTGATGTTTAGATAACATGTTTTGGGAAATTTTCTTCAATAATACAATTTTTTTGAATAAGCCTGCCTTCATACACCCTTATGGAATGTCCTGTTTGATTATTCAGGGATATATGTGTACACAGAAGGGAGATAGCTTGATGAAAGGAGCACTAAGCAGGTACAAGCAAAGTTTCCTCAGTCTTTCATACTCAGCAGGTTTGCCAAACTGAGATCAGATGTCAATGATTACAGTATCATGACGCTTTGTGGAGAGCCAGGTCTGTATTGCAAGGCTCGTAGCATCTGAAAGATCTGTTGTCATCTTCTTGTGAAGAGGTAAAAGCACCATACAGATCTCAACTTGATGCGACTATCTGTAATGCTGTATCAAAGTCTTTCTTGGTGTTTTTCTGCGGCTCAGTGTGTTTGTAGTTGTTCATGGATTTTTGAGGAGTTTAAGCCTGAGGAAAAGAGTAGCTGTTCTTAATGACCCGTATGAGTTGGTTTCATGGGAAGTTTTTATTCTGGCAGTAATTAAGTGATTGAAAACTCTGGACTGATTAGATGTCTAGATTCCTTTTCTTAAGGAAAAAAAATCTCATGTAATTAGGTCTGTTATCCTCAGTTCCTGAAGCGTTGATTTTAAGCCTTCTGATGTAACTTCTAATGTTACTTAAAATCATTTCCAGAAGTTTAGCATAGTGATGGAATTCAGGGAACACTGCTGCTTTTCTCGTGCTGGTGGCGTAATGCTTTCTGATCTGGAGCTGTGGCTGGTAAAGAACACTTCCATTCCATTCCCTTGCCCTTGTAACAACTAATAGACCTCCAAATATCTTGACTTTGTCAATAAATTGCAGAATAGTTTTTCATTGAATTAAGTCTTTTTTTTTTTTCCATGGTTTAACTATGTATTTTTTTGTTTCTCTTTGTAATCAGATTGTAGATTTTTTTTTTTTGCATGAAAGTATGATAAATACTGAGTATATAGGGAAAAAAGTATGCTTTTATTTACTAATAATATCAAAATAGACTAAGAGGCATTTGTTTATAGTTTTTTCCATTTTTTCTGATAGCTTCAGGTGCAATTTAAAGTTATGGATACCAACACTACCTGTTATGACCCCAAAACAGCCTTTGTGTTATACTCTAACTGTGATATGGATTCCTAGTCGATTCCTAGTCACAGAGAACAGTTTCCAGCTTTCATCCGTAAGTGTAAATTCAGTTTAGAAAGAATGGAAAGGTGACAACATTTTCCTTGGTGGAAGTAGCTTTGTGGTCCGATAGCCGGAATGGGCTTTGGCTGTCTTCTCATCCCGCATGTCAGTTTTTTTCTGAGCCAAAAAAAAAGCTTTGCCTGCTGAAAAGAATCTAGCATATTACTTAGTTTATGAACGTTGCTGTGAATTAAGCTGTATGTTCTTTATATGCCTATATACATACACTCACACACAAATAAGCTAAGATTAAGTTTGTGCCTGTTCCTGAACTAACAATGAAATACTCGGTGAGCAAACCTGCTGTCCTGACCAGTGCTAACTGGAATGCCATTGGAGCAGGTGAGCCCATGTTTCCTGCGTTACTAAATAAACACCTCCCTGCATTAAACCAGTTTCAGTGCAAAGGCTGGAGCACGCACTGCACTTCTGAGGGACAACTGGCGTGGTTTACAATATGATCTATAGAAACGCTTGCTGATAGCTTATGCAGTTAAGCTGCATTAGTGGAAGAGGATCCCGTGGTGCCGAAAGCATTTATTAGTTAGGTAAGTGTTGTATGTGGGGGCATCTGTCAGGAAAAGTCGACTGGAGGGCTCGGGATGTGTGGATTGCTGGTCTGTGTGCCAGCGCTGTGCGGGGTGATAAGGCTGTATCAGCGCCGGGGCAGTTCAGTAATCCGCAGCCCTCCTAAAGGAGGAAACAGATTAGCAAGGCAGCCGAGGCTGGCGTTACCAAGTTTGCTCCAAGATCTAGTTACCCAAAGAGCTCTGGCCTGCCCTTGAAGGCACTGCTGTTATCTGCTGCTTGCAAAGTTTTCCTGGAGATGCCCTCCCCTCGGTTTTCTGAGGGATGCCACATGTGTTTCAGGGCTCTGCGCTTCGGCAGCTTTGGATTTGGGGCTTCACAGAGCTGGGAATGCAGTGCAGGCCAGCATTGGCATTGGGCCTTGTTATCAAATCAGCTGAAGAATTGTTTCTCCATTTGGTAATTGCTGGAAGACAGTTCTTCTGTTCGGGAGGTTTTGAGGGAACTTTAAATGATTCATTGTTTGCATTCAAAAAGAAAAAAGCCAGAATAAAAATGCAGCTAAAACTATACAGCGCATGTTTTCAGTAGTGCTCTTAACAGGTTCTGTATCCAAATACATATAAATTTAATATAAAATTCAAATGATATGTTATAAATGAAATAATAAATGTATTATGATATTAAAAACCAAGTTTACTTCCTTCTTTCTTTTAATGAATGGGAAGGGACTGTACATGCAGTTCATTTTATTTCACATCTGATGGATCATCTTTTGTGTGTTGAAGAATTCTTGGTAACTGCTAAAGTTGGTAGACTTCAAAAAGCAAAACGTTCAAAAATTGCCGTGATATATTTGCTGTGGAATTCTGTTGCTAATAACTCGGTTAATTAATCTTGGATTACAATTACTGTTTGCACTGCAGTAACAAAGCTGGGATTGTGCTAAGGCGAGGGGACTGAGAAAATGAGCTTGTCCTGTTGTGTATTTTTTTAAGCCAGTAGTAGTAAGAAGCACAGAATACCATGCATACAGATAAAAACCTTTTAAGTTCTATTTTTCTGTCCCTGGTTTTAAGTTTATTGTAGGCTCCTTGCAGTCTCTTGGGTTCTACACTCCTTCCCTTTGTGCTCTCTCTGCATGCCCTTTTGTTTCAGGGATCCCCTGCAGCTCTCATCCTATCCCTACTTAATTTGGAGGCTGTTTCCCATGTCAGCTGCTCTTAGTTGTTACTCATAATAGAGCCTCTGTGCAACATAATGCCTACCTGTTCTGCCACCTTTTTTTTTTTTTTTTTCTCCTCCTTTGTTTTGAATGCTTTTGGAGCATGCAACAGCTGCATGCACAGTCCTTCCAGCAGGCCCCCTGCTACCATCTTTGCTATTTGCATTTTTATTTCCTTGCTGGTCTGAGTCCTTGCATTTCTTCCTAGCATTTCTTTTTCCCCTCTGACCCCTTGTTCCCACTAACCTAGAAAACCTACCCATGGCCTGATACTTTTTTTTATTACTGGGAAATACTGACATCTTAACCAACGCATCCCTATGTGCAAGTTGAGCTTTACCTCTGGTGCAAGTAGGCTGCAGGAGGCAGCGTCAGAGAAATCCTTTACCTGAAGCAGCTGGTAGTTTGGGGATCTGGATTTTCCCAAGAGGCTGATGCTGAGTTCTCTGTCTTGCACCAGAATCATCGATTCTTTGTCCATTGGTGCCCTGGGAAGTTAGGTTGTCTAATTAGTTCTCAAGTTGCCATGTACCCTTCCAAAAACGCTGTTGGGATGAGGCTTAGGCCTCTCTTTACATTTGATTAATGAATTTGTCTTTCAAGATTAAACAGTCAGAGGAAGTATTGGGTTTTGTTCTTAGTTCTCCCTGAAGATTGCTGAACGGCATTTTCTACCAGCCCTGGATTTGTACAGGACCTGGAAAGGTCTGTTCCATTGTTTCTGGACAGAGTGCTGCTTTATAATGAAAGACTGAGGTATTTCATGAGGTAAAGCGTTTATCTCAAAATCAAAGGGTGTGACATCCTTAGTTTCACTTAAAAGTTTTCACTGGAACAATAAACCTTTTATTTATACATATGTGTGTGTGTATACATCTATATATAAATGTTTATAAAACTGATTTGGAAAACTACCTTGTAAACGAGATTTTGACAGTTGTGCTCTTTGGAAGTGGAAAGTTGCCATCAGTGGGAGGACGGAAAGTTGCCTTCTCAAATGCTGACTTGCACTTCAGGCACTCTTTGGGAGCACAGCTGCTACAACCTACTTTGTAAAACCTACACGTATCTGGAGAGCCGTAAGGTGTGCTCCTTCTCCCATGTACTACCGTCATCTTGTGGCCAAAATGGTGGTGGTGGTGGGCTCTGGTCCCACATGTGTGCATGTGTCTTAATTGTGTGAGGAACAGCTGCTGCTATTCTTAGGATAAAAAGGTGGCAGCAGAGCTATCCGTAGGCTGCTGTGGTTTAGGAGAAGCTGAGGAAAATGATAGCACAAAGCAAAACCCAGGTCAAATCCTGGCCTGTAAGTGGTGGCTGGGCATCTCTGCCTCCTGAGCCAGTAACCTGACTAATTCTCTCGAATCCTTAAAAATAAGAGCAAGAAACACTGAAGGAGGTGTTTGATGCAATGCACATGACTGCTTACGTTTGTGGAACCAAAACTTGGTTTCAGGGTTGAGAATTTTTGAACCTAAATGTGTTACACACAGGAGGAGCAAAAACATGGTGTCAATTAACACCTTAGGCCAAGAACCGTTCCTCAGAGCTTAACTTTCAACAAGGAGCTCAAGAACAAGAGCAAATAAACTAAAAATGCTTTGCATTAGTCACTCGAAACATTCACAAGCTCTGTGATCCAGGAAAGGAGGTGTTTTTGTACGTGTCCTTAAGTTCTCCCTGATGTCAAGGTGGGCAGGGGGTGCTTTTATGTTCTCCCCACCCACCTTGTGTTCATCACCTTAAGATAAGTTGTGAATTTTTATATGCTTAGAGGTATATTCTTCATATACTTAGCATGCTATTTTCTGGTGAGCCAAGGGCTTGTTGCTTTCCACTCCTTTCAGATGCTTCTCTGTAACTCCAGTATTTGTGTGTGAATTCTCATGAAAAGTTAGTCATTGAGGCCCCAGACAGATTTGATAACACCACTGGCTTCTTCGTGAGGTCAAAGATACAGATAACAAAGAAATGCTCTACTTCTGCTGCAATATTCTTTACAACAGAGTTGTGGTGTTTTACTCTTGCATTTTTAGTGCAAGCAATACTAAAGTACTATAAGAAGCTGTTGAGCACTCAATACTTTATGTGGCTCCCAACTAAATTTATATGTGAAACAATGATGGCATAGTCACTTTTATTGAAATGCAGCAGGAATATAAATTTTTATTTGTATTCATCTAGAAGGAATAAGTCTGTAGCTAAACTTCCAGTTTTCAGAGCTGTGTGATTCTGAACTTGTTTTTCTTCTATTTAACTTTGTTTCTAGCACAGATACTATTCTTCAGAGACTCTCTCATGTTTGGAAATTTGGCTACTACTGTTCTCCTTTCACATTTGTTGATGCGTTTTATTGTTATCTGGTGGGAGGAAGGATGAAAACGTGTGGGGAGTGCACGAGTATAGGACATCCCATCCATGTAAGAGTATGTGAGATTTCTAAATGAAAGGGAATGCAATGTAGCAGCCAAAGCCAAACGTTTAATTTTGAACTGGTTTCCTTATTGCAGGCGGATTTCACTCAGAAGTGAGCTGAGGAGAAGTTTCTGGCAGAAGATAAAACAGTAGGAGGATATTTAGAGGAGTTTGGGAAGACTCAATTTTGTTCAAGCATGGGCGCTGAGAGTAGGAATAAAGAAGAAAAAAGAGCCCAGCACTGCCAGGCAGTGTTGGTCTCTGTTGGATATATATTTCATTGATAGAAACGTAGGCTCTTGTAATTACTTATTCTTGGTTAACTGTTTGTATGGAACAAGGCAGATACTCCTAGTCTCTGCCTGGTGAAAGTTTGCTTTCAGAAGCTCAGCTTCTGGAGCAGTGGAGAATCACATCAGGGCTAACAGCAGTGCACTGACTTTCTATGTTATCTGTGTAAGCGGTGTTAGAGCAGCTGACCCTTGAACTGAGAGGTAAGAGTTCAGTATCAAGTGCACTCCTTAGCATGCTCACGGTAATCTGCGTTCTCTGGAGCATGTTCTACAGAAATGCTTTAATAACGTCCCTGTTCTGTGAATGGTGTTGCTTTTTGGTGCTGCCTTGTAGCCCTCCCCTTTGAGGAATTTACAGAGGCTTCCTGCTGTAGTCATGTGGCAGAGCATTCACATGTGCTGTTTCTTCTGGAAGAGGAACTCATTCGAACTGGAGGAGGACACGTAAGAAATAATTTTCTTAAATACATGAATGCTGCTGACATTCCAGACCAAGAGCTCTGTCTTGACTTCAAATTTAAATGATTTTAAGATCTACAGGACAGGTTGGTTTGAAGCCTCTTTTATTGGGAAAAGGGGGATGGCTAGAGTTTCATCTGCATTTGTGTTTTGGGAGTAGTAAGAGTTTTGACTCTGCAAAGTTATTAGCTCAAACGGGAGCAGAGAACTTCAGAGGGAGACTCAGGCAGCCCTTTCTCACCCGTGCTTGTGCTTTTTGGGTTGTGCAGCATTAGCAAAGCGGTCATTGATTTGACCAGCAAGTGACTTGTGGTGATGTAGCATGTGCTTATATCTCACACAACATGCAAGAAGGTCTCTTCATTTAAATCATGCCTTCTCTGTGTACATCTCTTATCAGGAAATTAAAAAGATGGGTTTCTGAGTAACTGTCTTGGGTCTGATTTTCTTCAGAACGAAGCACAAATTTACACAGGAATAAATTTAATGGCATTAGCTGTCTTTTGATGAAATCTAATACAACATCTTTCCAGCTGCCTCTTTGGTTACACATGGAATCAAGAATGATGATATCTTATATCTAGTGATTATTTTAACCTGTAGCAGTCAAAGACCTTGATTCTGGAAAGTAGTTTTCTGTCTAGAGAAACTCTGTTCTAGATTTGGGCAATAGGTGTTAGGGTAACCATGAGCTCTGGTGAGATTCTGCACAGAATTGTGCTGTGAGAGTTCACTGAAGAAATATTTGTCTTCCTTCCACCACACACACACCTTTTATATTGGATAAAAATCCTGTTCCAGGCAACTTAGTAAAATAAATAAATAAAACCATAAGCGTAAAAAGTGATTCAATATTTGAAATAGCAGCAAACTGGAAAGCTCACAGGAACAGAGGCTGGACAGGGACTTTAAAGTGCTCAGTTCTCTGTGAAACAGAAAGTTAAAAATTGTTTTAATTTACATATTTTTCAAAATATGTCATTAGGTAGATTGAATGAGGGTTTCTGTAAAGTGACGGATAAATTGCTTAAAACTGTAAAAGGAGTATTGCCTAGAAATTAAAAATGTCCTTTTTATTTTTTTTTTTTCCTTAAACAGCTTTTATTGGTGGGAATAAATGCTCTTTTGAACTGAAAAAAACATCTCCTCCTCTTCCTAGTTAGAATATATGATTTTTCTATTGGGGAACAGAAGGTCAGCAGTTCAATTTTATTTTCAGCGTTTTATAGACAGTTTAAAGTGAAATCCCTGGAAAAGTAGGTAGCAGTGTTTCAAGGGATTAGCTGTAAAACGTAGCAATCTACAGTGATTCTGAGCTGTGTCCTTCTGTGTAGGATCAAGGTTAAACTTCTTACATTTGAGGACCGTTCTTTGTTCGTACAGTGCATAAATGTACAAGCCCTTCTAATGAAATATAATTCATACAGATCATTGAATGTTTGAGCTAAGGGAAGAGAAGAAACAATGGAAGCAAATCATTCAAACACTTCTTTCTGAGTCCTTGAAGGAATTAAAGCGTGCGTCCTTTATAAAATTTCATAACCTTTGCCGTGTCCTAGGTGGCTGACTTGAAATTTCAAGGCGAGAGAGAAGCCTTATTGATGGCTGCTGTGAAAGTGAGACCATCAGTGCATGAGCAGCAGCAAGCTTAATTTGTTATTCCACAGAGCATGTTTCGTCAGTCTGTCGTGTAGGTAGTGCTACCTAAATGTTGACTTGAAAGCAGTGCCTGTTTTTCTGTGACTTTGTGTGTTTGGCTTCCCACACCCTGCTTTTGTAAGGGACCGGGGAGAGGTTTGTTTGGGAAGTGATTTCTCATCTCATCTCATCTAAACACTTCATGGGTGTTGTGTTCTTCCAGGATATTCCCCTCTTTTCTATCTTTTGGTTTTCACCTCTTTCCAAATTTGCAAGTAGGCTTAAGTCTTGTCTGCTGGGAGGAACCAGGAACTAACGATCTAAACACCAGCAAACATTAAGGTTGTCCGTAGCTCTGACTTTCAGAAACAGCCATAAAATAATTCTGAGATTGGGCCATTCATCGCTGCTGCTATTTATAGAGCAGAGGCAAGGGCTTGTTGTCCACCTCCAACCCCCAAAAAAGTTTCCTTTAGCTGATAACCAGCTCAACTGCACCAAGTGGCTTTTCAAGAAACGCTTTTAAAAGAAATCAGTATAAGGTAAGCTGCTGCTCTTTTCTGTTGCTGTTGCCATATTTACCTAAGAGTAAGGCAGAGGCTGTGGTTCTGGTTGGTTTACTCTGCAGCCAAAAAAGATCTCTTCTTCGCGGCGGCCTCGTGCTGCGTGCAGCTGAAGAGCCTGAATACCTCCTCTCTGCACACTGTGGGGTTGCACCATCGCTATCCAGAGTGCAGAAGAGCATTGCTCGTGATGGCAGCCTGTTCAGAACAAAGCCAGAAGCAGCTCCTCACCCGGTTGTGGAGAAAGTCACAGCACAGCAGCTCAGCTGTAGTAGCTGCAGCTGCACGGGGCTCTGGGGGGGTGGAGGAGAGAGCCCCCAGCCTGAGGAGCAGGGCCTGGCTCTGAAGGCAGGTGGGCGAGCACGGGGAGCTGGGGGCAGAGGAAGTAATGGGTAAGAAGTGATGCAAGCTGGCTATCTGCGGTTGGAGGTGCTTTAGTGTCAGATGTTGTTTTTTTTTCTTTTATTTCTTGCAGCAGACTGAGACCAGAGCTAAACTGATGCTCATTGTGTTCTCTGGTAAGTGTATATAATAAGAGGGACAGGAAGAGATGCAATTTTGTGTGGTCTTTAAGATACAGAGAAATACCTACTTCCAAAAACGCCATCTGGGTTGGCTGAAGCACTTCTAAAGTCATCTACAAAAATACTCTACAAAAAACTTCCATTTTCTGCCTGGTCTCTAGAAGATTGCTAGGAATGGCTGTTAATAGTTGTTATGAAAGATTAACTAACGAAATAAAAATGCAAGTAATGACAGATTTCTAAAGGAAAAAGAGAGAGAGAAAACCACCAAGCTGAAATATGGTGTTTTGGGTTGTTTTTTTTTGGTTGCTGGATTGGTTTTAAATTCCTGAAGGTTGTCCTTGGGTGATCGCTTAATAGTGATCTCATCGGTAGGGAAGGACTTGAGATTGCTTTTTATTACAAACCCTTTGTCTTGTGCACAGGTGACCATCCTCTGTTAGCTAAGACCTAAGGGAGCGCTTTCTCCATAACTTCTATTATTTTTATTTTGTTTTAAGTTATAAGGTGCTGAACTTTAATGTGTGTTAATGTGCTCCCAGCTTGTTCCTGTAGAATCCCAGCTTTTGTCTTTTGAAATCTGAAATTTAAATCACCTGTCAGAAGCTAAAAATGAACACTGCCTACCTCACAATAGGCATGCTGTTCCAGGGAGGGTAGAGAAATACCCTTTTCAAGTAAGGCATCAGAAAATTTGTAGAACTTCGCCTTCCCAGAACAGCTCGGTGCTTATCACATAAACAGGATAAGAAGCGTTTTGCGTTCCGTGTTTTAGAGTGTCGGGTTTGTTATGTGTTTGTGTCTTGAAGTGTCCCAGACCAGGAAACTTTGGGTCATAGCAGTATCGTTAATTGGAAAAAAAGATAAATGTGAAATCAGGAAGATGGTATGGAGGTTACGACGTGAAGCAGAGTGAACGCCCCGTACAATTAAGGCATCACTGCGTGAATTTATAGGAGGCTGAACTGGGGTTGGTGCTCTTGGTCACTGCAGAAGCCTCTCTGGTAATTGCCCAGGGTTTTCTCTCTCTACCTTCAGGCAGAGAAGTAACCCTTTAACCTGTTGCTTTTTCAAATGAATGGTACCAATTTATTCCCTGCTCCCAGCGGTGGGAGCTGGGGAGCTGGATCCGGCCCCACAGGGCCCAGTCCCCCCGCGGCGGCCGTCCTTAGGGCCTCACCTCACGCTTTGCGGGCCGTGCTGCTCTCCTCAACGGGGAGCCCACGTGTTGAACGAGCCTTTTGGTCTGTCCCTGCTCGCTTCCTCTGGACAGGCTGATTCATGGGGCAGGCTTCATGAAAACACTGGCTGCGAGGCTTCTCTCAAACGCCTTTTTGCAGCGTGTTGTTACATGAACGTGCACGAAGCGAGGCTTCTTGCCGAGTGGTAAAAGGCCGCACGGGCTCCTTGGCAGGAAGGAAGATTTTTCTGGGTGTGTTTCGTTTGTATTCTTCTCTGCTCCTTTATGCAGCTTTTCAAAAGGCTTCTAAACCACTCTTAAGGCAGAAAACAAGCTTAACTTTTGTGCTCTATTGGAGCTAGGCAGAAATTCGTTACCGCCAAACCAGTCTTGAGGTTTCCTGTTTGCAGTTGTTTTGTAACCCAAGATGCAAGGCACCGTAGTGTAGCTCGGCGTATTAGAGATGGGGACACCAGATACATGGTAGGGCAGAGAGGAGCAAGCGCTGGTTAAAAGCTGTCAGAGGCATCCGTTTGAAGAAACAAAAAACAAAACCTCACAGCACTGTGCCATTAAACAATAGATGACAAAAAAGGGGAAGAGGGTTCGAGATGTGTGTGGGCAGGGGTTTTGATAGCATCACGATAATGTTACTTAGCTGGCTTAGTTTCGAATTGCTGCTTGATTAAGACTAATCCTTCACTTTTTTTGAAGATGCACAGCCCAATTATGCTTCAGTAAGAACTGGCGTCTTAATAAAAAAAAAAAAAAAAAAAAAAAAAAAAGGCACTTGAATAGTCTTTAGAGTAGACCAGAAATGGATCATTGCAGTGAACAGGCCAAAAAAAATCTCAGACGTAATTAACCAGTCCACCAGGTTGTATCGCCCTCCCTCAAGCGTTTATCTGCAGTTATTCTTTTTGTTCTCCAGGTGACTCAAATCTGAGTGCTATTGTGCTGTTGTACCTGAGAGCAAATGGCTCAGGGCCTTCTGGAAGCATTCACATTTTCTGCTGAGCCTGGCTGGGAAGTTAGTCCTTGGAGCTGCCAGTCAGCTCCTGGATGTGGACTTGGGTAGATGCATAGACCTAAATCAGCAGCTGAAATGAAATATATACATTTATATCATTATGCCTGTCTTCCTGAAAACCCTTTTAATAAATACTAACTACACATCTGTAATATGTTGATACTCTGTGTTTTTTGTGGGATTCTTAGTCTATTCTTTTTTTTTCTGGAGTTAGGCTTAAGCTGACTGCTTGGCAGTGTTACCAAAGACATTCAATTTATGCTTTTGAATTAGTGGCCCGGATTCAATTCTCTAGAACTTCTTCACAGCTCCACATTTTCTTCAGAGTTGATACTGAAACTGTAAAAGCTTTGTGGGCAGTTCTGCTATTTTAGGGTGTATTTGAGGATTAACTGTTTAATTATTCTTACTATTTTTATTACCCTATTTAATGACAGGACAGAAAATAGTTGTCACTGTAGGATAATCCCACAGTGTAGAAATACATATTCAACACTTTTTTTTTTTTTAATCATGTTTAATTTTTCTTAAATTGTGTTTAAGAAACTTAATATTCTAATTTTATGTGAATTTTATTGCTGATGTTTAATTTATGCCAGACACATTTTAAGAATGTTTTGCGGTTCTTAGTTAGATGGACTGTACTTGTTTTGATACTACAGTTTGCATTTCCAGAAAAGTTTGTGCTGGTTGTTGTCAGACTTTTCTTTTTAGAAACAAGGAGCAAGGGGGAGGGGACACAGAAAATCTTCAGTGCTTTTGATCTCTTGTTTTTAAAAAATAGGCTGTCCTTTTAACCATATAATAGTTCTTTCATAAATGCAAAATTGTGAGAGTAGTTTAGGGAATGTAATAAAACATTCTTCCTTCAGAGTTAATCAACTTATTTACATCCTTGTTCACATTACAGTTTCCATTCATCATTGTTTTCAGCTCTTGGAAACTGACCTCCTCCTTAAACCTCCTTCAGCTTGTATGGATTGTGACTGTTTGGCCATCAAATGCACATCAAATTAAATTTAATGATAATCACTTGCACTTACTTAGCTATCACTTTTAGCTCAGTAGTCAGAGCATCCTAATAAGACCTAGCATTGAAATATCCCCAAACTAATTGTCACACTTGTTTTAAAAGTCAGCAACTTTAGGCAGTCCGGGTATGTTTTTATACTCAACCGTGCGTTCTGTGCTAGTATTTATCACTTTCCTCCGTCCCCAGTCTGAAGCCTCCTTAAATTTCTGTTTTGTTTTTTTTTTTTTTTTCTTTTTTTGTCTGTTTGCGTATTTTATATGTTCTGATAGTGTTCTAGGAACTGTTTCACTGGTTTCCAGTGAGATGTGTACATATTTGTATGCATGTGAGATATGTATGAGATTATTTGTGTGTGTATATATATGTTTGCAACAGGTTTTGGTATCTGTAGTTACATAGTGGTGCTTTCAGTATATGTATAGATATTTAAGCATTCAAATTCTGTTGTTCCTCAGTCATTAAATTAAAGTGTGAAGAGAGGTCTTTGTTCATTTTCAGCTTTTTCTTAACTCCCCCTTTGATAAAAACAATGCATCCATTGGTTTTAAATCTCCAGTTGTGAGGTTGTATTTCGATGGTCAGTCGCAGTTCTTGAATTTAAAGCTTGAGATTGAGGGCTGCTGAGCTCAAGTCCAACAAAGCATCAAACGTGAGTCTCCATTGTGGTTTCTCTTCTATCCTGTTGCAGATTTTTCTGCTCAGGTATCTGTTTGACACCTCAAAACTGCATAGCCAAATGGTGAATGTTTGGTCACTAAAGCTATTTAGTTGAAACTTTCTTTAAAGAAAATGGTGGGGGAAGTATCCTTGCTATAATTTTTGTTGCACAGACCTCTTTCCAAAGAAATAATGTCTCCCGAGGTTGACTGACACACATTACATGCAGTATTAAAGTGTTAAGCTGTGGAAGCAGTTAGAAAAGGTGGCATTTATGTGATCCACCTCCACTTCTCTGAGCTCCACCAAAGAGCTGCCGTGACAAAGCGTGGAAAGGGTTTTATCAGTTTCAGCAAAGGGCTGCTATTTGCTGTAATTTGGGCCAGTTTGTTTACTCTTCCTAAACTTCTGCATTTTGAGACATCCTTGTAGCAATCATTAGAAGTATGACGTTGTGCTTGTTTTTTGGTAACTTTGGCTTTTGAATGAAGGAGATGGTATTTTTATGTTTTGTTTTGTTTTTCCCCAAACATACATACTTTAAACATCAGAAATGCTACACTCTACTAGAAATAGCTAACAGCACGTCCAAAAAGTGTATTCCTTTCCACAAGTTTTCATTTGAATGTGCTTTTCTGTTCTTCTTAATTCTTTCTGAATTTGGTCTTTGACTTCAGTGCTTGCCTGATCCCCACAGGTATAGTGAAACTTATTCTTAATGCAGAACAGCACTTTATTGAACCCCTTCGGTATGAAATGGATAGTTTATCCATCCAGGTGCACATGTAAAACAAACAAACAAACAAAAAAAAGAACAAAAACAAAAGAAACCACACATCCAACAAATTAAAAACAACCTTAAGTGAAGATGAAGCTTCGAACTTCCTGACGCAGTGGGCAGGCTCGTGTAGACTGCATCTTCATAAATAGGAAGTCTTCAGTGTAATAGAGTATGTTTCAGATGAAGTGGTACAATAAAAGCTATTTTATTAATTACTGAATGCAGCAGGCCCATCCACTTACTGTGAAAGAGTCCCAGTTGGAAGACGGGTTTCGAATGTTTGTTTTCCACAGCTGTGTTGCCTTGGAGGACCAAGCGTTGCTCATTTGCTGTGGCCTGTGGAAGAGGAAGTGAGGGGTCAGCGGGTGGCTGGGTCTTCAGCAGCACAGGCTGCAGGTTCAAAACCCAGTTTTAAAGTTTCAGGGTAGGAGAAGGGAAGGTTGTTCAGCCCTCAGGTCTCAGGGAAAACTCTGCTGTTTCATTAGTTAGCTTTTCATTCCTCCAAGACCCAAGAGAGTTGACTTAATATTGTATAGTGATTGTCTTATGCACATCAGTGTCACCTAGGAGCCTCAGTATCAGTTCAGCATAATGCCTCTCTTTTCTTAGGAGCACATCCAATTCCAGAACAGCCTGTTATGTGCATTGTCACCGCCTATTAATAGCATTTTTGCTTGTTCCCTTGCTGAGGGATTACATTTCAGCCATTACTGTCAGTCATTTTTCAGTCACGTTCCTTTTTGCAAACTGAATCGTGCGCAGGGGGAGAGCAACCGCTTCTTTTCTCAGGGTGCCTTCAGAGCTCAGCCGTGCCTCCTGCGCGTGCTGTCCTCACTAACCCCGTGTGTCCCTGCTCAGCCCCCAGCCTTCCTCCTGCAGGCAAGAGAAGGTGATGTTTTGCTGCCTCTTGGGCCCAGGCATTCAGCTGGTGGCTCTCTGTGCCTGTGTCAGGCTCAAGCAGAAGGTTCCTGTTTGAATGGCATACCAGAGTGTACCCGTATCTATTTATTGCTGAGGAAGAAACCCATTACTCCTGTCTGGAGAGGAAAACAAAGAATCCTGGCCTGGGGACCTCTGTAGAGAGTGAGATCTGTGTAACAACTTCAGGAAGTCTTGTATTGACGATGCTATCAACTGAGCAAGTAATTTATTTTGTATGACAAATCACTAGCAGCTTTACAAGTTTGTGGGAGCACACTAAGTTTCTCGACGTTGGAGTTCCCATGAATAGTCTTAAATATTGCTTGCATGGTTCAGTGCTAAGAGCACTGGTTCCAAAGACCATGAGTGGGTGGTTGTCTTTTTTCCCAACACTGTTAAATTCTTGAAGCACTGATAGTTATTGGATGTCACCTCTTTTCCAGATTTTCCTCTGATAAAGGAGCAGCAGTATCAGATGTTTGCCTTGTCCTACCACAGGGTTAGCTAATGTCCCTCACCTGTTTGAGCAGACTTCAGTACAGTCTATTTAAAACTGGCTTTCTCTTGGCTGGGATTTTGCTCACTGCCATCCTAGCCTAGCAGAGTTTCCAGCCTCAGGGGTGTATTTGTGTTAGAACATTTGCATGTGGCCTTCTGGAGTGGTGCAGCTGCCACTGAAGGAGGACCTTGTCTCCTAACCAAGCCATCAGCTGGAGAGAAGAGACACAAAGTGTTTGAAACAGCTGAGCTCGGTCCAATCCTTACAGGCAGGTATTCCGAGCGTTGCTGCAGTTTTTCTGGAAACTGATTCAGAACCATCCAGATTTAGGACCAGAGTGGAAACTCTGGTAGCTGTTGTTTTTATGCATGAATTAGAAATCCATTCTCAATAACTCAGTTGTTTTTCCATCTCACTTTTGCTTGTCTTCCTTCCCCAAGGCGTGTGTTTTTCTGTAGCTGCCAAAAGCTGCTCTTTTACTTCTAGCTAACTAATTTTTTTAAAAAATAATTTTCTTGTACCCAAAGACATTTTCCATGACATTTATACGTCAGTAAGTTCTGTCTTCAGTTCAAAGACTGCAGCTCTTTTAGAATCACACAACATCGTGCTGGTTTGCTGTTGAGGTGTTTTATCTTTGGTTTTATCTGCTAATGGCTGCTTGGGTGAAACACGGTGCAGATGTTACCTCTCGAGTTAGCTGCTGCCTCAGGAGCCGTAGACACAGAAGTTTGTGGAAGGATACCCTGGAATTTCAATTTCATTGATAGGATTAATGAAATTGTCATTACAGTGGAGTTGCTTGAAGTCCCCCTAAGAAAACTACTTGTCGTTTCAGTGCAGTACCCACTGCTCAGAGTTTTCTCCTGCAGAGCAGAGCACTGTAATCATCGTTTTCAACTTCTCCATGCTTCATTTTTAACTTCTGGCTGTAATCTCCAGAAAGAAACGTGATGTATTTTCTAGAGAAATCAGGTTTAAACAGCCTCATGTTCTGGAAAAGAGCTAGTTTTTATTTTTGGGCCTCTCGCAGCTGTGTTGGGGATATAACTACAGCTTGCCCGGTTGCTCTTCTGCTTCAGTGCTTAAGCCTGAGCAGTGAGGGGTGTGCTCCCGTCCAGTTGGAAGCCTTGCCACTTACCACTCGTTTTTATTTCTAGAGCTGGATGCCATCTCCAAAAGCCCTTGTCTGCTGAACAAGCTTGGCTTTAGCTTTTATAGTCCATGAATATTCAGTGAAAGCACAGAACTTGTGGCTTCCAGCTGATCGGTTACAACATTTTGGCAAATACAGCGTTGGTAAAACCAAGTAGCTTACTAGCCCTGCTAACAAGGAAGGCAGAAGAGGGTTTGGCAGCGTTACGTCCTGTAGCTAACACTGAGATCACCTTTTGAAGGTGTGGGTTGTGGATGCAGTAAGCTGAAAACCCAAGGCCACACACACGCTTTTTAAAGCAAAACAACCCTTTGTAGTGAGAAGCGGCTGTGTTGCATTCGATGAACTTGGCGCTCCTTGCATAGGCATTTCAAAGCTTCTTATCGGCGCTTTCTGAAGCGCCAGTTGCTGTCGTATCTGACGTGAGGAGGAGGTTTGGTCATTCGGTGTTAGGACTTCTGAGCTTTTTGCAGGGGAACGTGCCAGAAGCTTGCAGGCTTCTAGCAGCAATGGGTTTTCTTGGTATGAAAGAGTTGTGTTAACATTAGTGTCTACGGGGGCTGCGGTGGTTTTGGTTGTGCAGTGTAGAAGCAATATACTGAAGAATTTTTGCCTTCTGAGTGCATGTCGAGCTTAGATGGGACACTGAGAAGCTTTGGAAGATTGCTTTGTTTTTTGTTCCTTACGTTTTCCCCCAGATTGAGTTATGTCGTTGCTTCTAACCCTTTGTTCGGCACATTGCTGTGCGGCAGAAACATTTCAAAACCATTTATTCTGCAGCCCCCCTCCTGGAGAACAAATGTGGCCTTATTCACGTCCAAGGAAATCTTAGCTCTGCAAATGTCACAGGAAGAACTGGATTGTCCTCGATGGAGCAAGTCAAATTAAGTAACCCTAAGAAAGCAACTTTAAGAACTTTAATACTGCTCCCTCACACTTAAAAGTAAAAAGAAAATAGCAAAGTAAACCCCTCCAGATGTACGCAGACAGCTTTAAGTGGACAAATGTTTAACTGCAGTTGTATGATTCCTTTTTTTATAAAGGGTCAAAATGTGTCATTCCTGTCCCCTGTTGGGCAAAGATGCCATTAACATGGAGCAAAACCCAGATTGCTTGACTGAGTTGGGCTGTGTTTGAGCACGGCACCTGAGCAACGTGGCTATCCTACATGTCTACAGACGCAAGGGGTCTGCTTGTGACATGGTGACAGTTCTCATTCAGAGTGGCAGTCCTGTGTAACACCAAGCTGGAGCTATGGAAATCCTGTCCTGAGGGAGTTTCCAAGGACCCTATAGTTGACCTCATCAGCCCTGACGCATGTTTTCTTCTTGCACTCTGTTCTTGCCCAATGCTTTGGGGAAAGCTCAGTGACCCGTAGGGCAGCAGACAGCTCAGGGATTTTTTTTTTTAAGCTTTAGAGGAATGGGAGGAGTTCAATAGTTTTCCATCAATCATTAGTGCAACGTTATACCTAATGTGTTATTTTTAATTAACAGATTGTAATGCAGATAGATAATTTCAACCTGCCTGTGTTGTGAAAATAACCATTTTAGAAGCAGAACCTGTGTGGGAGCACCAGCAGCCAGCTGCACTGAGAGAGCTCTCTCTCTCTCTCCATGTTCTCCATACCCCCAGGAACAGTGCGGATTGACCATTTTACAATTGCCGAGATAAAAACGAATCGATGTAGACTGGGGAGAGAGTTTATATCGATGGCACCGGCATCCAGCACACGCTTGATTGCAGTCTCCCTGTGGCTACATCAGCGCATCGATCCGCAGGCTATCTGCCCCCTGCATGCGAGTCAGAAACCAGGACGTGTTATGGGAGACGGCGCTCCAGAGCTCAGGCTCTGCTGTCTTTGTCACTGTCAGGCAGCATTGCTGTTTTAGGAAGGGATTTTTTTAAGGGTATAATGATTTTTCTTGTAAATATCACAATTCTATATGCATGCACCACAGTCATTTTGAACTGGAAGACTTCTGTTTCTTCTTTATTGTTCAAAACATCACAGCTTCCTTTTGAATTCATCTTGGGGCTGTCAGCTGTGAAGACCCGTACTCAAATTGTGTTTGTAACTGCTGTACATTCCTCTGCATTTTCTGTTTGGAAAGGTGAGCGTTCACTTACAAATTGCAGAACAGAACGCAATATCACTCCTGAGGAGAAGTGGTGTAACTTACGAGCTGAACAGAACAATTTCTGAATGACATGATGGATTTTAAATTCTCTGACAAGTAGACTATTAAAGTGTCCGTGTTTACCATGGGCTAGTGGACTGGTAAGAATTAAGCAACAAAGTCAAATCATGCAAAAAAGATCTTTGGACATGAATAATTTGAAGTACTCAGGAAACTGCTTCTACTAAACTGTTATTTATTGTAAATGCACAGCTTTCGCTTTTTAGAAAAGTAGTCTGCTACACTGATCTTCAAATAAATTCTCATCTCCCACTCTTTCCTGACCTCCTCCTCCACCCCCAAAAGCAAACAAACAAAAACCCAGCAATCAGAGAACTTGAAGCGACTTCTCAGAAGTTTTTCAAAGAATTTCTGGAAAAAATGATTTAACAAGAAGTGGTTGAAGGAATTGGGGCTGTTTAGTGGAGAAGAGGAGGCTGGCAGGAGACCTGAGAGGAGACTGCAGCGAGGACAGTGTCGGTCTCTTCTCTCAAGGCACAAGTGATAGGATATGGGGAAACAGCTTCAAGTTGCATTAGGGGAGGTTTAAATTGGATATCAGGAAGAATTTTCCATGGAGAGGGTGGTCAGGCACTGGAATGGGCTGCCTGGAGAGGCAGTGGAGTCCCCATCCCTGGGAGGTATTTGAGAGACGTGGGAACGTGGCACTAAGGGACATGGTTTAGTGATGGGGCTCAGCAGCTCACTTGATGGTTGGACTGGGTGATCATGAGGGTCTTTTCCAATTTTGATGATTCTGTGATTCTAATTTAGGGGATAAAAGTAACCCTGTTTTGGTCTGCATTATAATGTCCTAGCATGTTGGTGGTACTGGCCTGGGACTCCTCTCTTCCTTGCTCACTATTGTGCTCGCTGATTGTCACAGAGCTGCTCTGTTCCTGGCAATTACCTGATGCGTAGGAAGATGTGGAGGCATGCAGGTGACAAATAGCTTCTGAAAAGACAGTTCTTGCAACAGATAAGTCAAAAAGACTGCTTGTTTGGGCTTCTCTGGCACTCTGGAGAAGTTTAGTGTAGGGAATAAATGGCAGTAGGTCCAGGAAAACGCAGTGGGTGCTCCTCTTGGCAGCAAAGCAGAAGCAAAGGCTTCTAAAATGGCACTCATGTGCTGCCTTTACGAGGTGAGTTGGACAAAGGCTTACTGCACCAGTACCCTTGTGGTGGCAGAGATTTCCCCACTAAAATACAGATTTCCCCACTAAAATACATTACCCAATATATTGAATACTGAAATACTCCTAACTTCCTACCTAAAGATGGATAACTTTAAATGCAGAGAACTTCTAAGTAATATGTCTGCATGAGTGTGAGTATAGGATTTGTGTATTAAGTATGAAAACTAGGGTGGAAGGAAATACATCTTTGGAATACTGCTATATTTTTTTCTCAAATCAGGACTTCAAATGCCAGGTTTGGGGTAGTTTTATAACAATATTTACAAAAACTGAATGGGGATTATAACTTACACTATATTAATATGTATCTGAATAATATTTCATATACAGCAAAGAACTTATGACTAAACTTCCTTATCAGGGTGTTGTCATATTTCAGTGGCAGAAAAAGCAAGAAAGGTCAGTGGTACTTTCCTTATTTTTAAAGGAGTTCCCTTCTGAGATTTTTATCTCTCTGTGGCTTTCTTGTTTCTCCCTTCCCTTTTCTGGCCTATTTCAGAAGAACTTGAAAAATTTGAGCAAGAGTTGCATGATGTAATGTATTGATGAACATGTTACATTATTTTGTTGCAGAAGGACTCCATGAAAGATGACAGAAGAAGTTATTGTTATTGCAAAGTGGGATTACACTGCACAGCAGGACCAAGAACTTGACATCAAGAAAAATGAACGTCTTTGGCTATTAGATGATTCAAAGACATGGTGGAGGGTAAGAAACGCGGCCAACAAAACGGGATATGTGCCATCAAACTATGTGGAGCGAAAAAACAGCTTGAAGAAAGGTTCTCTGGTTAAAAATCTGAAAGACACATTGGGTAAGTCCTTTTATATTTTGGAATTTTAGTAGGCTTGCTGAGCTTCAGATTGGCAATGTGCATGTAAATATTTTTAACATGCTTTTTTTCTTAGGTGACATTGGATGACTGAGGGGGGAAGGGAGGAGAGAGTGTGTGAGGTGGGGGAGAATGATGTGGCCTGTAACTGGTTTTCTCACATCCCATCCAGGAGAATAATGTTTTACTTCTGTTCCAGTTTGTTAGAGGTCATATGTTTTCAGTGGCTGAAGATCAATGTTTTCATTGAGATGCAAACTGCAGAGTCCTCTCCTCTCACGCCAAGTCCTCTCACTCAGAAATACAAGGGTGTAGATGGGTTGTTCAGCATAGCTACCAGAGCAAAGCCAGATCACTTCGTGAATGGGGTGATGTAGTGTGGCCATGCACAGTGTCAGGGCGTTCTGCTTCTGTGGTCTGAGATGACAATCCTTCTGCTTACAAGTTCTTAATATGTGCTCTGTTTTATATTTGCACTTATTTTTTTCTTGACAGTATATCATCTTATGTTGTAACATACCTTTCAAGCACGTTGAGTGTATTTGGAAGAAATGTACTTGAAAGTCAGGTGAAATGAGTTTTTCTTGGTTTTGCAATGATTTTTTAGTGACTGAAAATTGAAGGGCTTTGCATAGGGCTGTTAACAGTTAAACGCAGTGATAAGTGGTTATTTTGCGTACAGAGGCCAAAAATCCTGCTAGTGGTGTTTTAGGATGTAATAAATAAAGCAACGTACCCGGAGGTGTTTTGGAGATGTTTTTGCATGTGTTTGGATTTCTGCCTGTGTTTTGCAAACTCTTGCGTAGGGAAAACTCATTCTGCTGCATTTTTCTGTAGAAAGTATCAGCTCGTTAGTAGAAAAATAGTGTTTGGATTGGACTTCTTAGAGAATGAAAAGGTTCATTAAAACCTTTAAAGTAACGTGGCAAGAGCTCATGCAGGTTTACTTTGGGTGTCAAGTGTTAGTGTTGTTTTCCAACAGCTTCGATTTCTTGGTCGCTTTGTCCTTACCATGTCTTCCACTGCTGAGCTGCCGTGAAGCATGTGGAAATCGAGGACAGAATGGGTTGCAGGCTATCACCAAATGTACAGTGGTAATATTTAAAACAATAGACCTTTCCGCAGTTTTTGTCATGATATATTCATTAAAACACCAGAAAATGTGATGATGTCTCTCCAAAGAGTTGTACGAAGAATAAGCTCCAACAGAAGTTAACTAGTTGAAATCCAAATCCCAGCTGGGATTTTAAGCTCCTTTCTATGGACTTATTTTAAATATATATGTGTGTGTACACACGTGTGTATATATTTTCTGAAAGTTATGTTATGAACCAGTTGCTTTTCCATTCTGATAATGCACCAAGTGTTAGAGTAAAATGTGCAGAGCATTTACCAGATGAACATGAACACACTTGTTATTTATCCCCAACAGCAATGTGTTCCTCGGTTCCTTCTCTTTTCTGTGAAGGAACGCAGAAGCGTCCCAGCATGCGGTCACGTTTACCGCTTTGACCATAAGGGAGGTGCACGCTGCAGGGCTCTTTGTTGCGTTCATGCAGTGACCAACAAGATGGTGTGAGAAAGAGCCTTGGTGGTTTCGTGTCTGAACCTGCCCTCATGTCACGTCTTTAACCCTCAGCACAGACTTTGAAGTTCTGAAGGACCACAACTGCAATCTGCCGATCCTCCTGTGCCTGTAATTTTATTTGTGTGTTAAGTTTATTCAATAGAGGCCAAAAAAAACATAACAGAGGCCAGGGTTTTTCTTTTGGAGTGACCACGTGTACCTGCTAAGTGTACGGAGTGCAGACTAGCTCTCGTGCTACATCCTGTGATGGTGAGAAACTGCCTTAGCCATGTGTAGCCCACAAGTTGGCTCACGTTAAACGTGACATCCCCTCACACACAGAAATGCAGATGCTTGAGTTTTCTTTCTTCGTGGTTTTAGTAAAGTGAACTGCTTAGCATAACGAAACTTCAATCTGTGCCGTGTACCAGACATCTGTACAATTTTCTTTTTGCCTTTTCTGAGCTGAAGTCCATCAGTAAATATTACTGTACAGCAAGACGGGCAAGGCTTAAGGACTAATTTCCCATTCAGAACAAGGAGAGTGCGTGTCCTTCCTTAGAGGATCCTTTGTTCTGAGTGAGCAGCAAGAATGTGCTTTTTTGTGCTTTTCTTTTCTTTTTTTTAATTGAAGACTAATGTTTGATCTAGTGAAGCAGTTTGGGGAAGTTTTGCTGAGTCCAAGGAAACAAATTCTCAGGCTCTCCTTAGAGGAATATGTCAAATGCCTCTCCTAAGATCACAAGAAAATTCACGTTTAAAAACCCACTGACCAAGCACAGATGGGAACGGTGGTCATGGGTGTCAGTCCTGGCGCTCCAGCAAGTGGTTGTGACCCGGAGATCTGCTTCTCCCTACCTCATCCTTAATGTAGAGCATGGCTCTGTATTTAAACACAGCTTGTGTGACAGCACTGTTATCACACAAGTGATGCAGTGCCTTGTGCAGTACAGCACAGAACCACAGAAGGTATTGGGTTGGATGGGACCTTAAAGATCATCTAATTCCAACCCCCTGCCATGGGCAGGGACACCTCCCACCAGCCCAGGCTGCCCAAAGCCCCATCCAGCCTGGCCTTGAACACCTCCAGGGATGGGGCAGCCACCTCATAAGTTTGCCTGTGACTATTTGCCAGTCTTACAGTTATCCCCAGCAGTGGCTGATTTATACTTCCCAGTTCTCAGTAAATAAGAAAACGCCAGTCACAGTTCAAATTGTGACAGACCCCATAAGATCTATGGCTGTTTAATTAATAGCCTCCGTAGTTGGCTGTTGAAGATGCATCAGCTAAAGAGTTCTTAATCTGTGTAATGTGTGTTCTGACGAAAGTTTATGGCACCAGTTAATGCATCGGTGTCTCATACAGGAAAAGCCAAGTGCACTACAAAAGTTTTATTACCTCTATGCAATTGCCTTTATCAGGAAAAAAGATTTAATCTCATCAGAGAATTAACTCATGCATGTTTGATGATAAAAACTGATTTTCCTAAAACTGTTGACTGTCATTAATTGGGTTTCAGACCCTTAACACCTTATTAATGGAATCCCATCAGCTTTGCTGTTGTTTGGCGTGGGTTTCAGGGGAGGTTAATGAGCGTGTGCATACCTGGGACATGCAGCTTGCTGTTTTAAAATACCTCCCTTTTTTGAGCACTGTGGTAGTCTTCTGGAACTTCCCTTGTACTCCAGCATCTTGCAAAAAGAATAGCAGCAAATAAAACGCCTTCAGAGCCAGCTCTTTTAAATGTGTTGGATGCACGTTAAAAGGCTGATTAACACTTGTTGGCATACATTCGTTAAATCAGTTACTGCTGGACAGAAAACCAGCTCACCTCATATCCCACATGACCCCCAGTAATTTCTGACAAGATATCCTACTCTTTTTGCAAAACAAGAGCCTTTTATGCACCAGTAGCCTTTTTTTTCCTCCTCCTAAGGGCTTACTCTGTTATTTTGTATCGTCTTTCAGTCCCGACATAAGGGAAATTTTCCCAAACTTCTCAGCTTCCCAAAATGACTTTAAGAGATTTCAACACTTGTGATTTTTATGTTGATGGTTGTCTTTTTCCATCTTTTTTTTCTATCTGATATTACTTCTGTATGCTTAAGTCTCTTTCTCAAGTGAACTCTCCTAGCACGTAGCTACAACTGACCATTTTAATTAAGGAAATGTAGAGTATAGGCCACCTGCTAAGTATTTTAAATGATTTAACTTCTCATTCCCTTCTCTGTCTTAACTGAGTAATGCTGAGAGTAGAAAGTTAATGGCAATTTAGCCATGTCAAATTACTGTCTTGTGTTTGCTAATATTGAATGAAATCTGGTAATTATTACTATTCTTTAGGCAAAAGCCAGCTTCCAGGCCTGTGATTAAAATTTCATTTTCATTCATTATAACGAAGTTTAAAATAGTTTCCTCGTACAGTATTTATTTTGTGGGGTATTGCGTACAGTATTTATTTCTTACACATTTCAGTTAAGTCATACTAAGCAAGAGACCTTCAGCACACATCTTCCAAACTGAGATCTTCTGTAATAATTATTCCCACACGTTGGGAGGTTGGAAGGGATCCTGGTTCTGGTTGGATCCGAATGGGTGTTTGCCAGTGCCACCCCAGAGCTGCCTCCAAGTTCTCTGCATCCACGGCCACAAGATCCCTTTTCTGTGGCATCAGTGATCTGCATCTTCTGGTTCATCTCTGTCATTCTGAATAGAAGCAGTACCTGAAGAAAGCAAAAATATTTAAGAACTTGCTTGTGTAAGCAAAAAAAACACTTCAGCATTTTTTTTTTTACGCATTTACAGCTCATTTTCCTAGCACCAGTACAGCTCCTCTGACAGCAGCCTGCCAAAAGTGAGTGATGAGGGGGGTCAGGAAGCATCGTGCCAGTGTTTCATGTGAATCCGTGATTTCCTGTCCATTGCTTTTGCTTCACAACCAGTACAGTATGCTGGTAGTTTCTAAAGGTGCCTCACCTTGCTTCCTTTAATAAGCAGTCACATTAAAAACAAAAGAAATTAGACTTTTTTTTTGTGGTGTTCTTAATGTTTTGTTCTAACAGATGCCCAATGAAAGAAAACAAAGGTTTGTCAGAAGGCAGAGAGATTGGACATCAACATTTCAGGACAAGTGTACGTGGTATGCGTAGGAACAATAGAGACATGCTGGGGAAGAGTATAGATAATGAAAAGCAAGTAAGTCATCTTGTTAAGATGTGATGGAAGTGTTCAAGTTGTCTGAGAGACTCCTCAAATTCCTTCTTTTCTCAGCTTGTGTGTGTCAGCAGAACGTTTCCGTAACTGTTTTTGATTCAGTTGGCTCAGGATGCCGGATGTTTCGCATGGAAAGTCAGAATTGCCAGATGAGATGCAAAGCACAGCAAAGAGTCCCTCCTTGCATCACCGTTCCGTGTGCGTTATTTCAGCGTGTTGGGAGTGTACGGGACAGTTTCCTGTGTTTGTCAACCTCCGGGCTGTGCACCCGTGTCAGTCTGGAGATCTGTGCATCAGTTCCCGAGTGCTTATATATCATCACTTCTAGAAATCGTTGGGTTTGCACCTCTCCCCTCCCCAAATTGGTTTCCTTTATGTAATTATATAAAAAGTTTTTTTTTTTCCCCACACGTATTCTTAACATTTTCCTATATGAGGGCAAATTAATGCAGCCTTTCTGGAAACTGCCAGGAGAGGTGGTTTGTTTTTTTTCTTTAAACAACCTCTTTTTTAGTAAAATGTAGAAATACAGAATAGGTCATTTCTAATGCATTGCTTTCTTTAACACTGGAAAGCACTGTTGATTAAGAGGCTTGGCGTACTTCCTTTTTTTAGTACAAATATTTCAACTCAAAGCTAAACCGTTGCCATGAAATCTTAATTCCACGAATATGTCATCAGCCTTTAACTTGTGTGGGGGTCAGTCTTTATTTCTTGTTTTGGCTTTGAGGATTTAAAAAACAAACAAACAGGGAAAAAATGAACTCTTAGTGGCCAAACTTGGGTAATTCTGGCATGTTATGCCCTACTTTTTTTTTTTTTTCTTTTCTACCCAGATTCTGACAGATGCCAGCAGCAGCTGAAGGTTTTTTCAACCAGCACATGCCCAAGATTATTTTCTTCTTTTCCTGTTTGATTATTCCCAGTTAGGCTGCTATGTTTTAGCCAAAATATCTCTCAAAGTTTGACCCTTCTTGACTCAGTTTCTGGTTTCAGAAAACAGCTCCTTCATCTGTAGTTAAACCTCATGTAAAAAATTGTTGCCTTACCTGATTTGTTCCAGCTTCCATTTGGCTGTCACTCTCCATAACTCCTTCCCCTGGATGTAAGAGCTATCCACTAACAGAAAACTCTTCTTTGTTCAAGGTTGTATTCCGACATTTGTCAAATCACTCCTAAATCTTTTATTGAGTCCTGAAATTAGATTACAACTTAAGTGTTTCATTGGTGAAATTCGCTTGCTTGACTTTTCCCTGTTGTGCTTCTTACCTGAACATTTTCCACTTTTTCAACACTATTTTAGAAACTGTAATCATGAGAAATGCACACAGTATTTCTGTCACAGGCCTGGCTATAAATTGTCTTCCATAAACTTAGCTTGATAAATTCGTGGTCATTTATCTACTAACTGCCACAGCACTATTAGCCGTAGTATCATGGAAAATACATTAAATTAGCAGTATGACAGGATGGTCAAGTACTACTTTGAAAATACTTTTATTAGTTCTTAATAAGCTGTTTTCAATTCCAATATTTTCTGGACACCTTCTGGTAAAATTTACTACAGAATAAAAAAAAATGATGAGTATAAGAATAAACACATTCTTATTGTATAATAAATTCATTTGTGTACATCACGGTCTCTTAAACCTTGCAGAGCTCGCTTTAATAAAAACAGCCCTGCCTTATAAGACAAACATGAGTTATTTTATTCTCTTTAGAACTGAGCTCCCAGTGCTGTTGGACTTCCTTGTTGCAGTCGTGTAAGAAGCGGTAGTCTTCCCACTCAAGAGCAGGCATTTAATAAATCTGATCCTTTAAATCAAAACAACATTCTGATCTTCTCTGCAGAACGGAGCTGGTTGTCAAGTTATTAGTCATCTATGAGGATTTCAAAGAAAGAATGATAGGAAGTCTTTTGTTTAGCCAAGCATGCGATGCTGTTTCCCACAGCCTTCTCCTGGAGAAACCGGCTGCTCATGGCTCGGACGGATGTGCGGCGTGCTGGGGAAGAAGCTGGCTGGATGGCCGGGCTCAGAGGTCGCTGTGAATGAAGTGCAGTCCAGTTGGCAGCCAGTCACAAGTGCTGTTCCCCAGGGCTTGGTACCGAGGCCAGTCTGTTAAAATTTTTATTTTAAGAAATAGTCTCAAGTTGTTCCAGGGGAGGTTGAGATTTGGTATTCAGAAGATTTTTTTCCATGGAGAGGGTGGTCAAGCACTGGAACGGGCTGCCCGGGGAGGTGGTGGAGTTGCCATCCGTGGAGGTATTTAAGAGACGTGTTCATGAAGTGCTTCGGGATGTGGTTTAGAGGTGGACTTGGTGGCTAGGTGGATGGTTGGACCTGATGACCTTAAGCGTCCAACTTAAATGATTCCAGGATTTTCTATGGAATTTCTAGCTGGAGTTAGGAGTAAAATCCTCCCGTAGGAAAACAACAGGAAGTGTTTTTCTTATATCACTTGATAATGCTTCTAAGCTTTCTGGTTTGTCAGAAAATGTAGGCATACAGTGGCAATAGTGGTGTCTTGTTGTATCTCTGGGAGGACTACGTAAACCAGCGTGTATCGGCACTGCTAAGCAGCGGCTGTACAGGAATTTAGGCTCAGATTTAGAGAAAAGCAGCAGTGGAGGTTTTCATATGCAGTACAAGTTCTTGCTAAGCTTCCTTGAACGTGTGGGTTAAAGTCACTTATTCCATAGCTGCATTTCCTTAACAGAAGCACTTCTGCTGCTGCACCACATCCTGCTTTGTAGTTGCATTGCTCAAAATAAGTGTGCTGGTTTGTGAGTTGGCAAAAGTACCAACTCCCCTGGTGATGAAATTGAGGAACGTGGTGTCGTGGTGGTGGCAAAAGCAGATGGAGACTGGCTAGGTGTGGTGTCTTTTGTGCTTTTAAAGAGGAAGCTGGAACAATTGCTTTTTTTTTCTATATTCACAACAATAATAAGTCATTGGATGCCAAGAAGGGAGAAATGGGAGTCGCTTGCAATGACTTCACAACGCTGGGAATACGGCTCTTGCATCCCCACCTGTAGCATGCAGGGTTAGGAGCTAGCAGTGCTGATACCACTAGTGGTAGCAGATGATGTGCTGGAAATACGTGTGCCTCATGATCATCATCAAAGCCTAAGTTTGCCTTCCTTAACCAGCTATTTTTAGTCCTTTGATGACCTTCGAAGGCCTGGAGACAACGAACAGCAGTAGCTCTGTCCATGGGCCATGATACAAGAGGATACTGCTGACATGGTAGGTCTGCTGTCTCAGTGCTTGGTATATACGTAATGGCAGAAGAATGTATGCATTGTGTGCTAGAATGCAAAAGAAAATGAGAAATTCATGGGTAAGGACATAGTATATGGCTGTAAAAAAATATAAAAATAAATCATATAACTTTTATGCCAAGTAAACTATGTCCAGTAAAAATAGCACTAAACAAACTGAAGTCCGTGTTGCGTGGAACTAAACCCAGACTTTCTCAAAAAATACCAGGTTATAATTTCTAAAAGAACGTGTGCTAAGGAGGAAAAACCCCTGAAACTCCAGAGCAGGCTACTGGGGAAAAACCACCAAAAGTGGCGCTTTTTTGTTACCTGCAACCAAAAGACTTGAAAGTAGAGCAAGCAGGTAACTTTGGCAGAACTGAAGGCACAGAGCACTGCTGCTCCTCACGCCGGATGCGTGCAAGAGGCCTTTTATCTGATGCGAGGTGTGAAGTCGGAGGTGGTGGCAGCAAAAGCTGAGCCTGCCGCTTGTTGCAGTGCCCCTGAGCTCCAGTGTTAGCTGGCACCTGGAGCACAGCTCGGCTGAGCACCCTGTGGTGGCTTCTTTGGCGCTGTCGCTGCCCTAAACTCTCACAGTCCGAGGGCCTTGCTGGTGCCTCTTCGAGCCTCTTAGGTTTCAACACCTGCTTGCTTTTGGCCTTGTAGCAAGCCCCAAAGTGAGACCCCAGCTCATGGCTCCCTGTGGAGCAGAGGCATCCCAGGCAGTCCCTGATATGCCATGCGGAGCTGTGACCCCATGCAGCCCAAGGGGCGGTGGCTGACACAAGCCTCGTGTGTGTGAGGTGCATGAGGAGCACTCTCAGGATCACCGCTTCCCAGCGCACGCCACTGACTCAAAGGGTGAGCTATTTTTCTCTCTCGCTGGGGCAGTGGCTGCTCTTCATGCTCTTGTAGCATCACGGGAGGATTTCCTCTGATTCAGATACAAGTATTTCCTCCAGCGTGCATCCCCAAGTAACTCTTTCAGTATTATTGGATCTCTTTGGTGATTTTTCTTTCTTTTTCTTGAGGCCTCAGGCTGCGTTACATTACATCTTCCAGGAGCTCTCAGAGCATCAGTTTTTCTTTTTCTGTGCACGGGCCCACTCAGGTTCCATAGGTCTCTGTCTCTCTGTCCCTTGGGTTTTTTTTTTTTTTGAAGACTTGGACAATAGGTGTCCATCCACTGATGTACTTTCATGCTGCACAAAGTTTCTAAACTAGCACTCATGCCAAAAAGCAATTGGGTTTTGTCTTACCACGTACAAGAGAAGATTTCCTTCCTTTTCCGGAGTCTCAGAGATGTTTCGTGCTGTGGAGTGTGCCATCGAGCAGCAATCTAAATTCAGGCTATGTGTGCAAGAATACAGCAGATGAAAAACAGGGTATGCACCTCTTGTTTTGAGAAATAGGATTTCTAGTGACCAAGATGGCTCTCCTTAAGAGTCACTTCAACATTAAATACGACTGTTTGCTTACAAGTATTTTTAGTGTATTTTTAGTTGGTGTCCACATCACAAACAGATTCAGGCAGACACAGCTCTTAATGTGGATGAGTGTTGGCTTTGACAAGGTGGGTGTTCAGGGTGCTGTTACTGCTAGGTGAGGGCTTGTTGCAGAAGCTTGAAACAGAAAAATTACTTAGGACTTTGGCTACGGACCATATAAACTACATACAGTCATTGCTGTCAATCCTGTTTAGCAATCTTTGGAACCTTTTAAATGGATGGGGGGAAAAAAAGAAAGAAAACATTTTCATATAGGGGAAAAATGCCATTCATAGGAAAATACGGAGGAGGAGATGGGCTGTTTTGGTAAGTGAGCCATTTTCCCCTGTGACTTCTCCCTTTGTAACAGGAAGGTTTTGCATATGTAGTAGCAAGTAACCTGAGAGCCCTTGATTAACGAAGCTGTGGACATTGATGTTCAGAGAGGAAGTTAGTAAAGAAAAGGTGGGATTTACTTTGCTTTCCTTTCATAAAAGGGGCTTTGAATGAAATTGCACCGTCTGTGAGATGCTCCTAAATGGTTTCCAAGGAGAGAGGGAAAACAAAACGCCTTGGATTTTCTTGTGCATTGCTACTTAGTGCTTGCAAATCTTAGTTTATTATGGCATTGTCAGTCTGACCTTCTCGTAAAGTGCTGCGGATTTACATCATGCTTGGTTTTGATTCTTGCACCCTCAGGTGTTGGGTGTGGGCCAGATGGACTAAAACATTCTTAACAGGAAGACTTGCTGATCGTGGCAGCTTCACGATGGGCTACCTTATGCTGCTTGATGCTGAGAGTTTCCTCTTATTCAGTCCGTGTTTGCATCATCATCTCCAAACCTTTTTTTTTTTTTTTTTTTTTTTTTTGAGCTGAGGAGCTGTATGATGAGTGTCTTGTAATTTATCTTATTAGATTTGGGCTTGATGATCTGAACTTCAATCTGTATCTGTAACACCTATTAAGCCTTCCATTTTCACATGTAGAATTGAGAACAAATTTGAGCTACCAATAGTTGAAAATACCATGTTAATACTATATTCACCTGTATCCAAAAAATAATTATTCCCTCTCAGTTATCTTCAAGAGCCTTCAAGCTGGAGGGTCATCATCTCTCATTGAGGCTATTTGTACACCTTTACCAAATACCTTTCTATTTACAGTACTATTTTAAAAAATAAAGAAAGGTTGTGTGTGTTCATGGTAGCAAGTTGGATTTCTATCCAAAGCTATTTCATTTGTATCCACTTCTACTTCATCTAATAAATGTGAGCTATCTGAATGCAAATCATCTTTACATTAAATGCTGGAGGCAGATGGGAAATGCAATCTATTTTAATCTATTTTATTTTAATACATATATATTTATATATATATATATACTGAGGGATAGGCACATGTATTGGGGTAGACACATTGGAGCACCTCCTCCATACTTGTTTTGGTTGGTTTTGTAGGGGGGTCTGTCAATATTCTGTGAATATTTGCGAAGGAGAGACAAATCTGCAGCTTTCGTTCTCTACATCAAGGGAAGAGAAGGTGCTTGGAAGCCCTGTGGGGCTACCGTGCCTTCTTCCCATACCTTAGAAATCCTTTTCTCTTCACCTATTCCTAGAATTATAGGGCTACTGTAGGTTAAGGTAGTCCTGGTTATTTTTTTCTTACCAGGGCATCCTACGAAACCCAGTAGGGCATCCTCACTCAGATTACAAAGTAGGTGGAAACGTTTTAAAACTATCCTGTTTGAAAGCGAAGACTCTATTTTAAAGTAGGCTGTCTTTGAGTTTGTAGGCAGAAATGGGAACCACAGACATTGGTGACTTCAACAAAGCCCGTTCATTTTATGTGCCTTTTTTTGGTTCCACGGGGAATTTAAAATCCCAAGGCCCTTTCAATTTTCCCCAGTAAGACTTAATCCAATTCACTTCTGCACTGGAGTAAGAACAGACACGAGGCCGTTGATGGAAGCCTTTTAACCTAAACAAAAAGAATTAAAGTCGTTGTTTTTCGTGCAGTTGTCGGGTTGATTTCTCGTGGAAAGCTCCGTAGCACACAGCGTTTGATATGTGGGAAACTTTGACAATGCCTCTTCCTGTATTTGGAGGGGAGGGTGGGGGTGGGCAGCCAGCAATAAAGCAGCCGGGCTGTAGAAATGTCAGAACTTGGCGCTGACATTTAAAGAAGAGTTTCCATTTTCTGATTTGTCCTAGCGAGACTTTTCTTGATATCGAGCTTCTTAAAGAGCACGGAAAAAAAAAAAAATCATTACAAGAGCTGTGAGACTTCGTTTCTGTAGCACAAATTCAGCTGAAGATTTTTGGAGGGGAATTTACAGCAGCGAATTCCTTTAAAAAGCATGCTGTTGATGGAGATCATCTGAAATACCGCCTGTCCCGTATGGACACTTGGCCTTCGAGCATTGCTTCAGGAGCTGGAGGGGGAGAAGGAGGTGGGAGGTTGCAGATTGGACATGTGCAGAAACTTTTTTCTTTCCCTTCAATGTAAGAAACTTCAGTCTACCGAATGCCTTTTTAATAGCGAAGCAAAGTTAATTTACAGTTTTAAAGATAATAACCACTAGGATAAAGCTCCAGGAACGTGTGATCTGCACATTCCAGCTGTCAAAGAGTTAATATATTTACCTCTGTAGTGGCTGAATTCATTTAAGCAGTTACATTAAATTGGTTTATGTATTTCTGAAGAATTGTCCTGAAAAGTTAATTACTTCTTTCTTGAAATAATTCGGGTTTTGTTTAAGAACGGCACTGTACATTTTGGATAATTATTAGCTGTATGCATTAATATGCACTTATTCAGAGCCGTAGTCAAAGGAAATGAATAACTTATTTGGTAAACAGAAAGGGGGAATTGTTTTGGCTCCGTGTGTGTGAAGCCACGCAGAATTGCGATTCTGTTTAAATGCAAAAAAAAAAAAAAAAAAAAAAAATCATGATTTTAAGTACCTTTAAACTAAAATGCTGATTAAATAAATGTGTTTTTTGACGATCTTGCTCATTTCTGCTGCATCTAACACCAAACAAATAATTAGAAAATTGCACGGGAATCTCTGGTTACCCTGTCTTTTTGGATTTTAGAAGTAGAAGATCTGTTCCGTATATATGGTTTTATGTTTGGGGGAAAGAAAACTTTATTTCCATTTCAGCTGAAATTAATTTCTTAACTTTTTATGTAAGTCACTGAAATCGATGGAAATGTTTTCCCAAACAATATTTCACTAACTCGTTCAGAGATTACTGTTGCTATTAAGGATTTAAATGAGCTCTTGCCCTAGGTATTTATACCAGGATTTCTGCTAGCTCATTTGGCTTCCTTACGCTTTTCAGCCACAAACATGTTTTGCTTGAACATAAATATAAGTTGTCTTAATAGATTATGTAACACTACATTGTTCAGCTCTGGAGTGCCTGGTTTCAATTTGAATTATAATGGGTTTACTTTCAGGACGAAAAATAATATTTAAATAAAAAAATCAGATTAAAATGAAAATAGTTTCATGAAAAAAGTAGTACTCTGCTCGTGTTTTTTGTGATGGTTTCTGTGCTGAATTTTGAACCGTAAAGCAAATAGTACTGTTTAAAGCCTTTTATTTTAAAAGGAGAGCACACAAATTGAAATATATTAAAAGATGTATGAAAAAATTTACAAGAAAGTTTACTTTTTAAATTCAGAAAATTACCAGTGATATAAAGAAATTTCAGTTATTTGCAACACCAGTGGGAGATCCTTTTATTTAAATTATATTTTTTTCCCATAAATATATTTTGAATCATCATTGGTGTTTAAAATCTGAGTTTTGCATGAGAGCTGTGGTGGAGTGGGTAAGATTTAAGGCAGTAGTTGAAGACATCATTGTTTTCCCATCTCTTTTCATACTTTCCTTTTCATGCATTAGTCCATTTGTTATTGACCAGCAGTGTTGAAATGAAGTATCTTTCTGAAAGGCGTTGTCACCGAGCCCAAATTGGGAAGTTGGGCAATAGCTCTAATCACATGAAATCACTGAGTCACCCAGCCCTGCAGACCACAAGGCTCAAGTCCCAAGACCAGGACTGGTGACAGCAGGGAACCGAAGAAGATGTCGGTGTTTGGCTGATGCATCAAGATTGGGGGGTTGCGTTACCTCACTACAGTCAGGCCAGTTTTTGACAGAGCCTTGCATAATGCGTTGATTTGGGTTACTAACCTGGTTACTGAAGTCTCTTTGGGTGAGGAGCCCTGGCACAGGCTGCCCAGAGAGGCTGTGGGGTCTCCTCCTTGGAGGCCTTCCAAAGCCGCCTGGAGATGGGCCTGGGCAGCCTGCGCTGGGTGGCCCTGCCGGGGCAGGGCTGGGGCCTGGTGGCCTCCACAGGGCCCCGACAGCCTCAGCCATTCCTTGTGACTGGTACAGGGTATCTGAAGGACACCATTTAGTAGAAATCTAGTCACTTAAAGAGGAAGTCATTTCCAAGAACTCTGTTGTTTTGAGGCACTTCTGTTGTTGTTGCAACGTTTTTAAGAGTTTAAAGTTCACTCACTTGAGGAACAGGGGAGGCCAATGGAAAAAAAAAGTATTTAATTGTTCTTGATATTTTAATAATAAGTTTTTGGTGGTTTCTTAAGTAATCATATGTAGCATATTTAGTGACATGGTCTCTTTCAATGAGTTCTCGATTGAGAAATTCTGGTTGGGAAACGGTTTAGCATTGCCTTGATGATTTCTCAAAGCAATACAGTTTTTCTCTATTACAGCTTTTTTATTCAAGGTCGTCTTTTTTTTTTCTTTCTTTTCTTTACTGTAAAGTTGATAAGTTGATTTGGTATACAGTAAGCTACAGAATATATTTTTGTCTGTGCTTTATGTATTAAAATCAGAGAATGTTTTAGAAAGAACAGGTTGTAAGAATTCAGGTGACACTAGTTTCACTAGCCAAATATGTTTCAGAAATGGGCTTTGGGAGCTGTCTGGCTTGATACACGTAAGATGGGAGGAATGGATAAGTCAGTATTTGCGGTATGAAACAGCCTTCAAATTCCTTTGGAAAAGAAATGCAGCTGTATTTGGTCTATTTAATGTTAAGCTAGATGAGAGCCGTAGTAAAACTTAGGGAGCAGTCTTGGGGTGTGGGGATGCTGGGCAATTTGACTACAAATACCTCCGGTGTGCAGTGCACGTTGTTCTTCAAGAGAACTCAATAAAATAAATGGAAGTATTGATAAGGCAGCGGAGATGCATTACGCAGCCACATCAGTGAATCTGGGCTTTTCACCTCTGGGGACGAGGAGAAGCAGTTACGATGCAGAACGTGGCCGCTCATCACTTTCAGGCAAAGGCAGCAGCGTGCAGGAGCATGAAAAGCCTTCGCAAATAACTCTTACTGAAACGAAGCAAATAGATCTGCATTGTAAATGGGCGTTTGTCTGGCAAAGACGGTGAGTAATATAAACCACGATTAGCAAGTGGAATAGAAGCTTTCAGAAAGGGCTTTTTTCTGCCACTAGTATACAAGCGTTGTGTGCACATTTGGTAAAGTAGGATGCAATTTTAAGCCAGTTCAACCTTTTACCCTAAGCAGCAGTTTTCAGAACAGCATGTAGCCAAGCAGCCTCGCTTTAGTGCCTTTACTGGAGGCAGGAGGAGGAAAGTGAAATCCTCTTTTTGTTTTCTAGGCTGGACTGCTCAGGTAAGGAGCATCTCTACTGACTGTCTGCCAGTCAGCAAAGCTTTGGGCACGTTGTGTGGCCAGGGGCAGCAGATGAGGGTTGGAGAATTGACAGTGCCACAGCGTTGGGTCTGAGGGGTGATGGGGAGGAAATTCCCCTTTTGTGAAGTTCAGGATACAACTGCAGGACACCCAGGTGCCGCAGCAGGGACAAGCTGGTAGCAAAAGTGTGCAAGGTTGGGCTTTCCCAATGAGGCAGGGGAGACAGGAAGCAAATTCAAACGAAAGAGGTCTTCCTCCGTGCTGCCACTCAGAAAACAGCCTGCTCTGTAAATCTGCGACTGAGAGAGGAAAGGAAGAGGGTAGGTGAGGTGGGAGGCATGCGTCTGGGTCTCCCTAGGGGTGTTGGGGCCAGATGGCATGGTTCTCTGTAGAGAGAAGAAAGATTTGCAGTGGATCCTTTCTATGGATGGGAACATACTCTAAAAATGGTGCCAGCCAGTTTTTTGTTTTGTTTTGTTTTTAATCTCAGCAATATATCAACCTAAACGTTAAAGCTGCTCACAGTCCTGGGCAACTTGTTCGTAAGAAATAAAAATGAATTAGTTTAGCATGGGGCAACTGTAAATTACGGACAGTGTTATTTCCTGCTAGGCACCCTAACATGAAAGGGGCTCTCTGCTGTGCCCCCACTCGTTTTCTCCTCACGTGAAAGCCAATGCATCCTTCTGGATTTCTCTTCACAACGATCAGTTGTGTTACCCAGGATTGTCATTTCAGGTGAGCGGCGACCAGTGAGTTGGTCTGTGCAAATACTGTTGTGTTTTAATGCCAGCACATCTGCTAGTGCAACAAGGACAGGAAGAAGGCCAAAATGATGGCTGCACTCACAAGAGTACTCAGGTCATCCAGATGTGACTCCTGAAGTGCCCAAATGTTCAATTTTCCATGAAATTCCTCACATGGGCTTCATTCAGTTTGGAGACAGGAATAGGGGTACCCTTATAAATAGCTATAAATGAAGGTTTCTGGTAGCAGCAAGCAATTGCAGCGTTGATTCTTCTACAGATTACACTTAGAGTGCACTTTTTTAATGGAGTTACGATTTCTGTTATGGATGTATGTGAGATTTACACTGGCCCTAACTTCATTCTTGCTCGGCCACCCTACTGACTGGTATTTTTAGTCTCGTTTCCCAAGGAAGCGAGGCTTGTGCTAGTCATGCTGTCACACAGTCAGCTGTCACTGGCCATCCATCTGCCTGCCCTCGATAACTCCGCCAGTTTCAAGCAAACCTGACAGACTGGTGGAGCCAAAGGAGGGACTTCTGCGCAGCTCAGAGGCTGGGAGGGTCGCTGTGGTGTCCCCTCTTGACACCAGCAAGCCCAGCCCCAGCAAGCCTGGCTTGTGGCTCTGCTGGGGGAGCCACAGCGAGCCGTGCACAGCGTGTGGCCAGCCGGCAAAACCCCAAGTGAGGAGATGGAGGTAGTTTGGAGGCAGTTTGGAGGCTGCAGCAGGGGTTGCAGGAGTCAGCAGGACGCGGAGAAGCCAAGGCAGCCGGCTGGTAAGGGGGCTGTGGCTGAGAGACGGGGCAGACAGCGGGGAATGGTGCGGCAGGCGGTGCAAGGAGAAAAACAGGAGCAGATTTCCTTCGCTGTGCTTGCAGAACAACCTGCTTCCTCTTCTGCCATAGACGTGGCTACGGGTGGTACAACCTTGCCTTAAAAATAGCAGCGGATAACGCCGCGTGCGCCCTCCGCTGTGCTTGGCTGCCGATGGGGCTCGGGGTGGTCCTCACCTTAACCAGGCTGGTGGGAAACCAAGGTTTCGCTGCACCTTGCTGCTATTGCAGAGGGCGTGTTGTCAGCCTTAAAACGCTTGGCTATGTTAGAGCTCAAACTGAAAAACTCTCTTTGCCCTAACTTTTAAAGAAAACCAGCAAAATTCCTGTGTTTTTTTCTTTCCTACACGGTCATAGTTTGTTTCAAATGGGGAGAATGGAAAGGCATCTTGATAATGTCAGGCACAGCACTGGAAAGTTTGTGGAAAAAGATGCAGCTTATGAAACTCCAAGGAAGTGCGCGGATGATAACCTTTTCCTAAACGTTTAGTCACCTTTATCAGACTTCAGGTTGATGATTTTTTTTGACAATTTTTTTCTAATTGTTTGTTTACATTTTGTTTGTTTGTTTTCTGTAGATACTTCTGCTCATGGCATTCTCTTATCACACTGCATCCCTGTATTTTCTAGTTATCTCTGGTGCTCTGACTTTTAAGTAGTCACATTCTGGCCAGCCACTCCATCATCTGCTCCCTTTTTTCACTTTATTAGTTCTCCTGCTGTAACCCAAGGTGTGGTGCTGCACATCTCCCTTACAAAGCTCATCAAAGCCTAAGCTTTTAATTGAAAAGGTTCAATGTTAGCACAGGGTTTTGTGTGGATTGGATCTGTTGAGATGCAGTTGCTTGTTTTGCATGAGGCTGTGACAAGGATTTCCTAACTAAACGCCCCTCAAGTTGTGTTTGATTATATTACCCCAACTTAATGCCCCGTAGCTGTGCTATTACACCTCCTTGCCTTTTGGTTGAAAACACTCTCTGAACTGATGAAAAATTTCACTCTTGGCAGAGATCTGCCCCTGGCCAATTTCCGATTAGGGCTCGCTTGGAGTAAAGGCGCCGTTTTCCTGCGATTGTCTCCCCCAGCACAATAAGTGGGTCGCTGTCATTTTGCCCGAAAGGGCAGCCACCGGCTGTCAGCTCCAATTATCTGCTCAGAATTACATTAGGATGTAAGCAGGCTCCAACAGGAAGCAAGGAACTGCTCGGGAAGGTCAGGAAACTCTTTAGGATCGTCGTCATTTTCTGCCGTCTTCCGAGATGTTAAGGCTGGGAGTTAACATGGTTAGCACTTGCAGCAGGCACTACGTTTGTGGTCACGTCTCCGCTTTTGGTGTGTGGTGTTTGGCTAAACCTGTGAAATATGCCTGATAGTTTCAATTGCTCTAAACAAAACAAAAGAAAAAATAGTTTTGCAGAATTTATTTATTGTATGCCAGCTCCAAAGTGGTCTGGCAGTTGGATCTCCGCAGGTCCCTTCCAAATGAGCTATTCTGCTCTGTAAGTGTGGACGTGTATATATAGAAATATAAAATGCACACGCTCTTCAGCAGTGGCATGGCCCGATTTAACTGGCCCCGAATTGCTAAAACAAAATTGCATGCATCTTCTTCCAGTGAGATTATTTAAAGAAACAAAAGTCCTGTCCTTTTCATGCAGTCTTCCATAATCAGTTTGCGTTCATTGCCTCTCAAGTGAGTCTCTCTTCTCCCGGCAAGGACCTCGAAGCACGAAGAAAAGTACAAAAGCCCTGATTTGTGTTGATTTTTTGTTGTGTTCTGTCCAAGGCACGACATTTTGGGTGTTGCTTGGTTTGTGATATAATGAGATTTCATCTTTTGTATTTATCTTCTCAATTTTCAGAGCTGGGTTTCAGGCTACTTTACTCACTTTATCTTTCTGTTTATGTATAAGCTGTTAAGCAGTCCTTGCTGCAAAAGTTGGGAAGTGAATTGTGCAGCCCTCCTTCCGTATGTAAACTTACATTAGCATGGCCCCTAAAGAAAAGTTACACGTTTAATGATACTGGTGTTTATCCTGTCTGTTGTATTTCATGCTGTAATTGAAGCCACGAGAGTTATGGGGGAACTTGCACATTGTAGGAGGAGCGTATTCAAATAGTCACCTTCACTGTGAGGTCTGCACTTCTACCATACGTGGCTGGGCTTTGGAGGAGGATGCGAAGGATTCACAAGAGGGCTTGCAGCTGGACATGGTCGCAGCTGTAGCTGCCTGGGGACTGAAGCAAAGAATGAAGAAAGCAGAACGTAATCTGTAGAGAAACGAAAGTTTTATCGCTCTCCTCGTTTATTTTTGCAGAGGGTTTTTGTTTTCCTGTTTTGCTTGAGCCAGATTAAAGCTATCACTGAAATGAAAAGGCATGATCAGTTGACTGGGTTTTTAGATATAACACCGAGCTATGCAAAACTACTATTCATAATGTTCATAATGAAGAAAGTATGCGTTTTAAAGTGTGTGTTAAGGCTCTGGTGCTGTCAGGAAGGGAGGAGAGCAATTTTAATGCCAGTTACACCATGCCTAATGGTGTGTAAGCTTGATGTTAAAGATTATCTCTCAAATGTGTTGACGTTTCCTGACTGTCTGCAGGGTTGGAAATGAGCTCTCCGATACCGAGCTGAGATGCGGAGTGACACAGGAGCCGTCCGCGGCACGGGGAGGACGCTGAGTGACCGCTTCACGCTTCTGTCTTTTCTTTAACAGGCTTGGGAAAAACGAAGAGGAAGACGAGCGCGCGCGACGCCTCGCCCACTCCCAGCACCGATGCGGAGTACCCGTCCAACGGCAGCAGCGCGGACCGCATCTACGACCTCAACATTCCCGCCTACGTCAAGTTCGCCTACGTGGCGGAGAGAGAGGATGAACTGTCCCTCGTCAAGGGGTCCCGGGTCATCGTCATGGAGAAGTGCAGCGACGGCTGGTGGAGAGGGAGCTACAACGGGCAGATCGGCTGGTTTCCTTCGAACTATGTGGTGGAGGAAGTTGAGGAGGCCACTGCAGATTCACCGAGCTTCCTGAGCTTGAGGAAAGGCGCTTCCATGAGTAACGGCCAGGGCACCAAAGTTCTCCACGTTGTTCAGACACTGTACCCATTCAGCTCCGTCACAGAAGAAGAGCTCAATTTTGAAAAAGGGGAAACAATGGAAGTCATTGAAAAGCCAGAAAACGACCCAGAATGGTGGAAATGTAAAAATTCCAGAGGGCAAATTGGTCTTGTTCCTAAAAACTATGTAGTAATCGTTAGCGATGGTCCCACCATTAACACTTCCCATCCACCTCAGATAAGCTACACGGGACCATCTTCCACCGGACGATTTGCTGGAAGAGAGTGGTATTATGGGAATGTTACCCGACATCAAGCAGAATGTGCCCTAAATGAGAGGGGAGTGGAAGGAGACTTCCTTGTTAGAGATAGTGAATCCTCGGTAAGTGCTGTTCAGCGCCGTGGTCTTTGTAAGACATAATTTTTGGCTTAACAGCTGTGGAAGCTCATCAGGACCATTTCCCTAAAAAAAAAAAAAAAAGGCTTTTAATCCGTAAAGAAACAAGCAATGCTGCAGTGCTACAAACTGATACGTGTACTGAGTGCGAGAATCAGTCTCTTACAGAAATTCAGTGACATTTACACTGAAATTTAACAGCTACGGACTGTATTATCCAAGGCTTCTTAATTAGCAGACAAGAAACTAGATACTTAAAGCTTCCATCCGACTTTTCCTGTGTTCCTCATATGCAGTCCTTCTGAAATTTACAGCACTCCCAAGGAAAAAAATAAGATCTTGCAAAGTGCAAATTTAGTCTTTAATTTGAATTTAAAGCTAATTTAAAATGGGATGTTTGCGTTGATCAGTTTTGTTTTGCCTTTAATTAACATAGGTTAATAGTGTAGGTTATATAAACTATTGATTAAAAACATTTTCATGTGTTTCTGCTCTACTTAGATGATTTAGGTTGTAATAGGATAAAATTATTATTGTATCGAATTGTTAAGATTATGATGCACAACAAAAAAGGCCAAGTGAGTAGCTCGTATTACTTGGAAATTGAGCCTTGATGACATCAGAGGGATGTAAGTAATGCTGATTAGGGATTAGTATAATTCCGAAAGTTCAAATTTAAAGTTAGACTGAAAGGCCCTTCATGTATTTCATGGTTTAGTGGGGACTGTTAGCGTTAGGTCAGAGGTTGGACTCGATGATCTTGAGGTCTCTTCCAACCTAGAAATTCTGTGATTCTGTGATATGTATGCTGAAGCCAGGGGAAGCATAGTTAAAGCACACAAAATTTAATTATCCCTTTGCTGTGATTTTTAAAAGATGACAGGTTTTGATAATTCCCAAACAAACACCTTTCTAACACTACAGAAATAGATATGTTTTGAAGATAAATGTAGTCTTAATTTGGGATCGGGGCTTCTCAGCATTCATTGCTTCAACTGTAGGACCATTATTCCTTGAGGACAAATTGTTTCATACCTAAGTATTTAGCTGCTTCAGATATAAAAATTCGAAATCAATACAGTTATATCCGCTCAGCCTTTTAATTTGAGGGGATACAGCTGCCAAAATATAGGAGGCTACAGACATCTATCTTTATGCTATAGTTGTTGCAGGTTTCCCCCCTATTGTGGGTTGTGCTGGTTGGCAGCGCGGGTTGCAAATAAAAATTAAAGCAGCGTCAACTGCCTTGAACTTAATTTAAAGCGGAGTCAACTTCTTGGCTCCGCTGTGTCTTCAGGAGACTGTATTGATTGCATAAATCACCTGTGGTTAGAACTGGTGGTAGTCTTTATCATAATTGCCTGTGAACGGAGGAGAAGCTGCTCCCGTGGAGTGTTCCTCACAGAAGTGATTTCATTAACCAGTCAATAGGACGCGGTGGCATGGCTGTGGCATGAAACGAAGAGCAGGCTCTAAGTAACAGGGAGAAAGATGCTTGAGCTCAAATCTGCAAGTAAAGATTCTTTTGGTTCTTGATATATTCTGAAGCATATTTCAGATCCTTCACTCGCTGATTTTGTTCTTGAATTATAACTTCTACTACTCCGAAAAGGTCCCAGGATGAAGTCAAAATTTCAGGTAGTACTGAGGCAGGTTGAGACAGGTAGCACGCATTTCATCCCCTCATAATAAGACTTCTTTCCCCTCCTTAAATAAATTAAAAGGCAGCTTTCTAGTCCAGCAGAATATCTTCTGAATTAACAGAGCCTGTATTTTTAATATAACAACTAAACTTTGGAATTGGCTGGCATGTTGGCTCCTGGCGAGAGAGATGAACAGAGGCTTCTAGTGATGGTAGAAAAACAGCTTAAAGACAAAGAAATTGTTAATTCTGTAGAATATTCTAAATCCAAATGAAACAATGCTTTCTGATTTCTGAAAAACATTGGTATTTCACCATTACTGTTTCTTTATTCCCTGAAATTTTGACATCGTATTGATGAAAATAGAAATCTGTAATATTCCAGGAGTTTTTCTGGACAGAGAAAACTGTCTGAGTAAGTTTCAGGCATCATTTCTCAATTGATTTTCTCTGCAGCAGACAGGTAGCTGTCAGACTACTTTCTTTGAAGCTCTCTTGTTGAGTTCCTATTAGTTAACTGTAATCACAAAATGAAGACAAATGCAAGTAAATCAGGGGAGACTAGGGGGAAAACAGGTTAAATGAAAATAAATCAGAGGAGACCCAGAAGGGGTTGGGGGAAAAAAAAAAAAAGAAATGTAGAAAACATGACTTATAAACAGAGGCTGACAGAACTGAGATTGTTTAGCCAACAAGAGTGAGGTAGGGCACAGAGTTTTCCAAACGGGCAAGCTACTGGAGGATGCTGGTGAGCATTAAATTGCTCTGCAGCAGTCCTGATGTCCCTTCAGCCCAGCACCTTGGCTGCCAGGTCCATCTGTCCAGCAGATGGAGGCTGACTTTCAGATCCAGATTCTGCATTTTGGGTTATCCTGGCTGGTAGTGGCCAATGCTCTTGGACAGTTTGAAGATGGATGCATTGCTTAAAATACAGAAATGCTCACCCATTTCTTGGTGCGTTCTGTGTCACACTGGCCACTACGTTACACCTCATTTCCTTGCGCGTAGCAGCCTACATCCTGAGTAAACTCATTTCCTTGAAAGGACACGGCAACCTTTTAATTTAACATGGCATCATAACACTGAACACACTGGTGTTCAAAGCATTTCCAGACTTGTTCTCTTCATTGTTACTGGGGAAGTCGTTGCTTTGTGAGGCAAAAGATTCATTCAGACTGCGGTGTTCTCAGCATCTAACACCTCTGGGAATCCCAGAGAGTTTACTCAGTTCATGTTACAGCAAGGTTTTTTACACAAAATAAGAAATAATCTGATTTGAAGAACTCATCTTTTTTCTTTTTTCAATCTTGATCTGGTCTTGCAGATCCCGTACGTGGCTCTTTTAAGCAATGAGAGGCTTTGTAGTTAGGCATGAAGCTGCCTGCTTTCTTGTGATGGTGCCTGGGACTTTGAATTTTTGTTAGGTTTAAAGAAATATTTTACTATATCCCAAGATTTTTTCTGCCCTAATCTTTTATGTATGTTATATTATCGTGCCATTTCTTAATGTACGTTAATTAGAAAAGTATTAGGGACTGCCAGATTGTTTTCATTTTTCCATAAGTACCAGGAATCATCTAATAAGCTAATTGATGCACTCGATAGCATCAGGGGAAATCTCACTGAGAAAGATGGGGCTGAGCAGAGGGAAGTTGTTGGCTCTCCATTTGCTCCATCTTCCACCAGATCGGTGCTTCCCCTTGCATGGTAGTACGAACCCACCCATTAAAGCTGAATGTATAGGGTTTTTCCCTTTCTAAAGAGGCCCATAGATAAACGTGAGTCATCCTGGTGTTCTTGTGCCTGATCTTTATAATAACATAACATAATTACAGGAAGTCTGTCTTAGATTTTTTTTTTTTTGAGTTCTGTGCTTGCTGCTAGCTATGAGGAGCTCTGTTTGGATAGGTGAGGGTTTATGTTCTTCTGCATTCCCCTGAATGAGCAGGAGACTGTCATTTTTTTCCATTTAAAACTTGACTCTATGCAATATTTTACAATATTTCTCTAGATTTGACTTACCAGGTGTTTGTCTCCCAGCCAGATTCCTTTAGCCAAAACTGCTGTCCTCGGTTGCACTCAGATCTAAGGGGTGCTGCTGCACTGGAGAATACCCTGAGATGAACTCTTGGGCAGTCTGATTATCTTCATTAATTACGAAATGCTATTATTAGAATCACAAACCTGTTTGAACCATTTAAGCCCGCAGTTTATGTAACAGGCACAGTTACCTGCTGCTGAGATTTCTGCCAGCTCTGGTACACGGAGGTAATGTCACCTTAGCTTTTGGTGTGGAGACTGAAGCAGGGCACAGAAGATGGCTTTATTTGTGCTTCCTGTTGCAGGCTGCTCAGCCGATTTAAGAAAATAAAAGGTTTGTCTCTTTTAAGTAGCACTCTTTAACAACTAAGGCAGATTTAATCTCTGCAGAGTCTCTGTAGAGCCACTTTTTACCCATTCTGAATTGCAAGGAGTCGGGTTTGTGCTTTCACTGTAACACGTGCACAAGGCAACGTCTGGGCTGATCCTTTTGGATGGGTGATAGCTGTGCTTTGAAGATCCAGGACTTGGGTTCTGCTGGGAGAGGAGCAAATCTGGAAGGAAGATCCTGCTGCTGCCCTGGGGTCCCAAGGGAGCTTCTGCCAGCACCTGCGGGCTCCTTGCGCTCTGCTGCGGCTGGGCCTGAAATTATGCAGGGCCCCCAGAGAGGCAGGGCTGCTTCATAGCGACAGCAGAGGACCGAGGCGTTGGCTGGGGGCTTGTATGCTTTTTGAGGTGCTAATTTGGTAGAATTTGGGGTGTCCCGTGTTATTATCCTGGAGTCTGAATCCTGCAAGTATCAGGTAGAAGTGATGAAACGCGGCAGCTGTTCAAAACCTGCAGCACTTGGTGCTCCGTGACATGCTGTGATTGACAACTGCAGCAGAGAGACGGAGGGAGCCTAGCTTTAAAACAGGCTCGAGGATATATCCCAGTGGTTTATTTCAATGGAAGAACAGGAGTTTTATTAGGACTACGTTTGAAACCGATGGAGCTGGTTCACATTTCTTCCCTGTGTAACGTTTACTTGAGACCGTGGTGGATGTTACAGAAAGAAGAAAGGTATTTGTGTGTATCTGAATAGGACAGGAGGGGTAGATAAGCAAAGTCTAAACCCTCCCAGATTGTTTTTTCCAGCCTGGCGACAGACCTTTGAGCTATGACTTGCTTTTTTCTTTTTTTTTCTTTTTTTTTTTTAATGTCTATGTGACTGAATTAGGAGGAGGAGCGAGGGAAACCTGGGCTTGTAACGTGAAGGAGCTGGGGAGCAGGCTCACGGATTAACCTGCAAAATGAGAAAATCTTCCATGGAGGGAAAGGTGGTGCTAGGAGAAAATGGACTGAATGGGAAAGTTAAGGGATGGGATCAGTAAAAGGCTTTCAGAACGGGGTATTTTCCCAGCATCGCCACTTAGGATAAAAGCGTCTTGTTTGATTCTCAGATGGAGATTTTACAATCTCCTGGTTTGCTTTGTTTTCCCTTGTAAGACCAACGAAGTAAAATAAAGGAACATTTTCCTGCCTGATGCCTCCCACGTGCACCAGCAGCCTGTCGTTGCCTTAATCCTTAAGCAAGAGTTAAAATAAAGGTTTCTGAAAGAACATCAGAAATTTTACACCTGAACTGAGGAGCTGCAAACGCGTAACAGCTGATCTTCAACAGTCTGTGGTAGGAATCGATTTAACTTCAGGTCTAGGTCTCCCCAGTGATGACAGTTCAACAATATTCCCAGGTTCCCTGCCACGGGGCTGTGCTCTGTGCTTCTGTTGCATTGTCATCGGGAGCCCCGTAGATCGCAGGGATTGAAGCTTAACTTCTGATGCGCCTTTGTTCAGCGTGCGTGAGGCTTTTAGCCCTGGAAAAGTTCGTGTGCAAACACCCGAATGGAGCAATTAATTGAAGAGGGAGAAGGGAGAAAAAAAATTGGCCAGCAGTTGAAACAAAATAGCTTAAACAGTAAATAAAATAAACAGGCTTGGAGCAGATCCAAGGAGGACAGCAGGGAACCGATTCAAGCTGCATCGAACCAGCATACTTTGGAACAGCAGTGTTAAAAGCACTACTTGATGTGCAGATTTTTTTATCTTTTTTTTTTTTTTTTGAGATAATCTTTTTAATCATTTTGCATATTTGTTACAGTGGGAAAGTACCAAAATAAAAGGAAACGCAAGGCCCGGGTGCTTTTGCTGTTTGTTCTCGTATCCTAATTGGAGGCCAAGAAGGGGTTTCGGGGCTTTTGCAACAGCTGTTCAGGCTCCTCCATCTCCTTGCACCGGATGATGACTCTCAAAAGAGTTAGATCAGCCTTTCCGCTATTTTAAAAATTAAATTAGGGGATGAAAAGAGCAACTTTGTGACATATATTCCGGGAAAAAAAAAATCAGCAATAACGATATCTTCTCTTTATGCACGAATCTAATTAGCAGCTCAGAGGCTGGGAAGAATGGACAGCAGTTCGGGAGGACATTCATTCATTAAAGTGCCTAACCAAAATGGCAGGAAATGGGTTTAACATGTTGTGCAGGCCACCTCACAAAGATCTAAGCCTGGGAGAAAGGTCTAGGGGCTGCTCCAGCACCTCTCTGTTTGTCAGTGCTGTGACCTTGCTGGGCTAAAGGCGACGATTTGTAGCGAGTGCAAGGAAGTTGGAGAACCCCATACTGTTAGCATACTGGAAACAACTGCGTGGTTAGAAAACATTACAGATTTGTGAAGCACAAAGTGATTATTTTGGTTTTTAACCGTTGTCGTAAAGACTTTTCCTGTTTCTGACACCAAACAAAGCATGGTTTTGGTTCAGGTTATGAACTTCCATTTTAAACGAGGGCCCTCCAGCTGCTGGTTTTCCTCTGACATAGGATCACCGTCAGAAGCATCAGCATCCCAGGGCTTGCTCAGAGCTTCGTGTGTGTGCACACCTCTGCTTCAGCCCCAAGCAGCGGTGCCGAGAGCCTCATGGGTCTCGTTCTGCCTGGGCGAGGGTGCTGAGCAGGGTGGGAGCCGGGGAGCTGGCACCTTCCTCCCCTTCTGCCTCTGTGGTGCAGAAAGGGGAAGGCTATCGTCCCTTCTCTTCCTTAAAGCAACCTGTTGTGAAGACCTAAGAAATTTACCGTGCGAAATTACTCCGTTCTGGATAATTTAATTAGTGCTGAAACTTTGTCTTCTGTGGGTGGGGGCTTGACGGTGCGTTTCGTGCTTTAATTCTGGAGCTTTATCGTGTTAAGAAAAAGGTGTGCTCAGTAGGAGAAATTATTTCTCATACATGTAGTGATGAAGATAAAAGGTGCCTTTTTTTATTCTTTTGCAATTCAAAGCAAGAACGGCCCTCTAGTGGTCATGGATTTAAAAAAAAAAAAAAAAAAGAAGTGATAGGGGGATTTTCTTCACCTCACCCAAGCGATATTGCAATAATTGGTCTCTCCAGGGCACCCTAACTAGCAAAGAAACCAAAATGATGAAAGTTTTTTCTCTTCTGCTTGACATTCTCGTGCTTCTAGATGGAGGAACTAAGGTAATTTTTGCAATTTAGTCAGGTAATTGGCAACTTCAGACTGTGCATCTGGGGAGCTTTCACTTAACTGACTTAACTGTGCATGTTAATAACAATGGCAATTATTTATTGAATAATAGACTATTGGGTTTCTTAAGTAGCTAAAGCACTGAGCTGTGGAGCACAAAGGCTAGCATAAATTACACCATCAGCTATATTACACAGTTTGTTCCCGAAACAGCAAAATCGTGCCTTCTTTTTGTTGACTTTTGTGTAATCCTCTGTTTCTTTTCTTTTTTTTTGAATTCTTCTCAACAGCCCAGTGACTTCTCGGTATCTCTAAAGGCATCGGGGAAGAACAAACATTTCAAGGTGCAGCTCGTGGACAATGTCTATTGTATTGGGCAGCGTCGCTTTAATACTATGGATGAGTTGGTGGAACACTACAAAAAGGCTCCCATCTTCACCAGTGAACACGGGGAAAAGCTATATCTTGTGAAAGCACTTCAGTGACGTTGAAGATGGACTCGGCCGCCCAGGCCTCTTCTAACTTCCAAGCCTTAGGTCCTAAATTCACTTTTATAGAGCAGAGCAATATCTGAAGCAGGCTTAAGGAGTAGGCTCTTTCCAACGTGTTTGCTCTGTTGGTTGTTATTTGTCCTTTTTCGTTTGCCTACCTTTGTGTTTCAGTTCTGTCCATCTCAGATCCCCTCCTTTCAGGTCGAGCCCTTCACCAGGTGGCCGTTGCCAGCGCTCGCCTGCGGGAGCGAGTTCTGAACCCCCCTCCTCTGCCTGTGTACGTTTACGGAGGTAGCTCGGATGAAGGAGGGGGGTTTGCAATTCAGCCCAGTGTTACCCCCTTCCAGCGGCTCCCGCAGACAGAACTCTTCGCTAAGAGACACCGGGCACAGCTTGAATGCACTGAGGCTGCAGCTGAGTGAGTGAGACGCAGTAGACATGACGGTTGTGGCTGTGAGTTCTGTAGCTCTTTTGCTTCCCATATTACAGAAACTCCTAGCTCCTAGAAGCACTCTTTACACTGTACTCTGCTATTACATTGCCTCTCTGACTCTTCGCAAAGAGTACACTAATTAAAAGCGTTTTGTAATAGTACTTCCTAAACTACTATGGTAAGATTGTAGTAAAAGAAAACTATCTAGTGTATTTTGGTCTGTAATTGCAACAAAGAGAAATTTTATTTGAAAGTTGATTACTAGAGAAAGAATCATTGAAATGTAAAGACTGAATGTTTTGGTAATCTACAACCAAATGTGCCATCCACATAATGCTTTTTCCTCTTGCCCTTCTGCTTGTTTGAATTAAACAATTATGTATTTAATTCTCAAAGTAATATGTATCTGTAGCTGATTGTTGACACTAATACAGAAGATTAATAAAAAAAAAAATGATCTTGGGCTGGGTGGGGCGGGCTACCAACACTATATATATATTTGCTTTACAGAAAGAAATCTTCAGGTTTTACAGAGGATGGTGTGATTGGTAGGAAGAGACACACAGAATGTTTATGAAGAAAATGCATTTCTCTCTTTTCTTTACATTTAAACTCCTTTATGGTTTAAATATACAGTCTTTAGATGGCACACTCCTGAGACTGAAGAAGGGGATCTTAGGATCTCCTAAATCTTGCATACTCAGTTTTTTGGATATTGTAATAAAAAAGGTATTATGTCACGATGGAGTACTGCATTTATCCTTGGGTGGTAGTCCCGGTGTTCCTTTAGCAAGGTGAACTGGAGTAAAGTCTGAGTTTGTTTCTCTTGGAATTTGTGTGACATAAAACAAAAAAATTGCCACTGTGGAGTACAGTTTGATACGAGGCAGTGTCTAACGACCTCCATGGTCATTCTTTCTGTGACAAGTCTGTTCAAAGATTTAATGAAAACTGCAAGAGGGAGATGTTTTCTGGTACCTTTTCTCGATTAAAACACGTTCCTTACAGATTTTATATTTCAGCCAGTAGTGTTACGTGCACAGCCGCAGCATAGGCAGAGCAGACACCGGCCTGCTGTGGTGCAAACTGTAACATTGCCAGGAGACTGCACTGGTACCTCTGGGAGTGCCATCATCCTCTTGCTCAGCCCTGGCAGGCAGGTACGATTTGTCAACTTCTACATGCATATTATTTACCCAATGCTCTTGAAATCTTGTTTCTGTAAGATTATCCAAATTAACAACTGTAGTTTTCTGTATGTGTGTTAACTAAAAACTGGGCACTGAAACTCCTGCTTGGTCCAGCCTCGTGAAGGAAAGCAGAGTTTCAGGGCAGCCCAGAACAGTCGTGCATTATTCTGGCAAGCACTACCTATGGCCATGTTCTGGGAACAGAGCAGCTTTCCTTGGGGAGTTGCTGAGAAGCGCCAGTTGTTTACAGTCTGCTTGCAGAAGGACAGCACAGTGGCTTCCTTCTGAATCTTCACAAGTGAACTCTGCAGAGAAAGTAGGGTTTTTTTTGCCATCTAACATCTAGTTCTTTATTTAGGTAAATCTAAGCGTGTACCTTGAGTATGTGATGTTATGAAAGTCAATTATATACTTGCTATGTTGTTGTTTTTTAAACAAACAAAAAATCCACCTTTTTTTTTTTTTCCTAGCTTCTTTTACAAGCTCTGGTAGTTCCTAACTCCTTTCTAGTCCTGCTAACTTAGAACTAAATCAAATAGACTTCCAAGTGAAGCTTTTAGCGTATGCTTTATACTTTGAGGGTTTTTTAATCTTGTTGAATTTTGTTTGTTTTTTCACCTGGTGCCTTGTGAAGAGCTTCTGTGTATAGAGGTGCAAATTGTTGAAGTATTTTGTTTTGGAAGCAGTTAGTTAATTTATGACCCAGCACTGTGAACGACTAGCTCAAATTATTATTTTTTTTGAAACAAGCTTCATCTTGTTTTTGCCCACGCTGTATTTAATCAACATGATGTCTATTCAGCGAGCTCATTAATAGGTCTTCAGTCGTTCCCAGTCTTTGCTAATTAAGATAGGTTTCTGCAAGCTTTGCTGCCTTTTTGACCTCGTTTTCTGGATTGGGCCTTAAGCATTAAAAATCTTCAGTGGTAACAGCTTAATAAAGGTGTAGTATGACATGGATTTTTTCCCCCCTCATTTTCTACCTCCCTTTTCCTATCTTTTGACAAAACTGCACGCCTGGTTTTTGACTACTTAAAGCCTCTTTGCCAAAACTTAGGGCCTGGTTTTGGTAGATTATAGGAATTGTGGTTACCTGAGTTTCTTCAACTGCAGTTTTCATTAAAGGCTCAAATAATTTCTGACAACAAAAAAATGGTGAAATCCTGTCACCTCTGAACTTGCACATCCTTGCCCTTCAATTCTGTAGCACTCTTTTCCTAAGGATGTTATATTTAAAGGATGCAGTGGTTACTGTTCTTCCTAAATATCTTAGTCCTTGGTCTAAGCTTTTATGCTGTGGAGTCTTACAAAAGTATGTGTATACACAAAGTTTCCAGATGGGTGTGGAGTAGGGCCTGGCTATCACCAGTGCTTTGTTTTATTTTTGGAGGGAAGACAAAGAGATGTTTTGCTTCTGTTTTCTGGCCGCTTTGGAGCCGTGTGTGTAGCTCGGAGCTGGTGCTGGTTGTCAAAGTGCCTCCGCTGCCATGCTGCTGTTACCGATGGTGGTATTTGGCAAAAGAGCTGGGAGAGCTTCAGGATTTACCCTGTTTCGCAGTTGAATGCACATAGGCTTCTCCTTAGACCCCAAGCCAGGCAGTTTCTAGCCAGCTCCAAACTGGAAGAAGCGTGAGCCTGGAGCATGCCGCTGAGTCTCAGCCCACAAGGCTTGCGAAGAAGTACAGCAGAAACTGTTTTAAGACAGCTGTGCAGCTTTCAGCTGATTTAGGGTGTCTGTCAGCAAAATACAACACAGTTTGGTTCCAGATAGCCACGGCTGACCTGTATCAGATCTGAGGTAGTCACACAGCAGTTGCAGGCAGATTATTGAAGGATTAAGTGAAGGAGGAACCAAGAGCATGCCAGGTAAACTGACTTTGGTCCCACTGTACCGTAAAAGCAAAGGGTTTGCTTAGCCTTCCCTTTTGGGAGAGAAGAGGTGGTTGGGTAATTAACATGAATATGGACTGTATGAATGGACTATAAAGTCATGGTCTTTAATAATTCTATTCAGTGCTTTCTCAGATTTATTTATCTTACAAATTTGTCTGAAATTTTAAGTTTACAGTTGTTCTTCCAAGCCTTTATTGTAGCTTTCCTATATTGTAAAGCTCACTGCCTGGTTTAATGGTTTCACCAAGGGCAAATCGAGATCTACACTTAAATGATGAGTTTTGTTATATCAAAGCTGAAACATTATAAAACCACTGTAAATTTTTCTTAGAAAAAATGATCAGGTTTTGCCTAAATTCTAAATAAATAAAACCAGAAAAGGGACCACGCTTCTTTTGGGATTAAGTCTGGCATTTTGCTTGGCAAAACCTGCTAAGTAATTGGAAGGACATTTGTTTCTTCTTGGTCTTAAACAAGTTCAGTTCAGTAATTTGGAAGTAAGGGAAACCTGCGCAATCTCTCCAGAGTCTGAATCTGATGAGTTCTGTGTTCTTACTCCAGGAGGGTAGGCTGACTCATTTTTAAATGGAAACTTGTTAACATGTTCATCCCGATAAGCTGTGAAAGATAAATTGCTGAAGTAACTCTCAGCTCTTGAAAATTGCGCCGTGAGCCTTCCTACTCCTTTCTCTTCAGTCCTAACAAAATGTGCTGCTGGTTTTTAAGTGGAAAAGTGTAAAGCAGCAAGAGTGCAGAGTGCACAGGCCTTGGTAGCGCTATAGATCACCTGGACCACGTGAATAAAGGGTCTCAGGATGAAAGGAAGATTGTCTGGTATTGTCTGGTTTAGTTGGGTATTCATATCTGCAGCAGTTGGATATAATGTATAAATACAGAGAATGTTTATGGAGCAGAAATGACCTAATGTGGAAGATTATAGCCTAAGCCATATTATATAGAGGTTATTTTTTCTGGTCCTTTGCTGCTGTAATGTTTTAAAATACCAGTTTCTCTTCCATGTTTTCTTGATTCTTCTTTTCTTTTCATAAAACAGATTTTTGTCTCCTCTTTTATTTGAGGTACCTACCCAAGCTCCTATGCAGAAGCTGACTAAGAGAAGTGGCATTTAACCGTTCACATATTAGACACGTTTTTCTTTGCTTTTTCTTTCCTATGTGGTAATATTAAGTGGTTTAGGAGTGGGAGGTTTAAAAAAAAAAGGTCTTTAAATTGACAGATTATCTTCAGTAGTGGGAGTCCACAGTTATGAGGAAAAAGTTACAGGTAAGAAATGTTCTCTTCTATTTCCTTGAGTGAATTCAGCTTGGAATTCAGCTTGACATCATATGGCACTGATGCATGAAGCATTAGAAAGGTTCACAAATTAATGTGTCACATGTTAAACCTCGCTGCTGTATCTCTTACTGATGAAACAAAGCATTGTGTGGTTTCTGAACACCCTGAAAGGTGGTTTTGCCCTGAGAGTGACCACTAGCTGTATTTCACAGATAAAATCATAATAAGTTTTTTTTTTTAAAAAAAAAAAAAAAGTTAATATCATACTCAGAAAACAATGCTGATCTTCAAAAGGGAGCAACTTCAATTTTGATTTTTTTTTGGGGGGTGGAGGGAAACACTTGTGGAAGGAAGGCCTATGAAGAGGTGTTTCGCTTCAGATTTCAAACCAAATTCTGCATCTGAACAAATTTTATGTTGCCTTCTGAGAAGCATCTCTTAAGGCGTGAGCCAGTTCACTGATAAAAACTGAATTAGCCTCCCAGCTGTAATTGAAACTGTGGTAGTGAATAATGGGTTACATTATTATTATTTTTTTATTTTGATTTCCTTCAGATAGGATACATATTTCTATATGGTAATTGATCAGTGTATACCCTGGGTTACTGACTTGGCTTTTCACCTGAGTTCAACTCGGTAAAGTTGAAATAAGCTTGGTAATGATTATTTTTTTTTGTTCCTTTTTATGTTGCAGAACCAGTAGTGCATTCAGAGCAATTACAATTTGTAATGCAAAGAAGTCCTTCAGTTGTGGTGGCTGGTATGTTTAGAATACTAAGTCTGTAGATGATGATAATACAGCAAAGAAGGAGTCAAGGGTAAGGGCATCAGCAGACAGGCAGCGTGAACAGGCTTCTGGGATCACGAAGCAAGTATCTGAAGGTTTCTGTGGAACGTTTATTTCCATCTGAATATGCACAGCCAGTGTCTGAAAGTGAATATGAGTACTGATTTTTTTTTTTATTTTTATTTTTTTTTGGTGCCAGCTTTCCTGCTGAAAATCCTTTTAGGTTTATATCCCAGTAAAAAGTGGGATACTCGGTGTTTACCTGACTTTGCACCGGTGTCAGCCTGACCTCATGCTGGCATAACCTGTCTCCATTAAGACAAAGTGATTGTCTTAGAGCAAATTGCCATAATGCAGTCGCGACGCTTGTACAACTGGCTAGGCACAGAGTTGAGGTGAAGAGCAAGCTGATAAATGAACGTTCACCAGTAATAGATGGGTACCGTGGAGGAGTCTTTTAATCGGGTTACTTTTCAGTCCTTTACCCTGGCTAACTGAAGAAGTTAGCCAATGCTGTCAGTATTGTCATTTCTGATACAGTATATCACACACCTATGTTGTCAGCCTTCTGATGCTGTTTGGTCTTACCTCTTCTGCAAAAGGGAGAGGTCTGAAGGTGTTTCAGACATTAGCCGTCTTAGCTCAGTCCTCTGCCACGTGGTGAATGTTTGTCAGAGTGCCAGTCATCAATCATGGTCCCCTTGATGGTAATAACATCTCCTGTTTTTAACTGTGATCCTGGAGACTCATGTCTCTAAATTAACATTAGATTTGTAGTTTACTTTGTTTGTTTGTTTGTTTTTTCTCCCTATTCTGTTTCCTCTTCATTCCTCTCTCTTTTCTTTTCATCCCCCCTGACACTTTTTCCTTGAAAATGCACATGCATTTGTCTTTGGCATTCCTCTTGCTCCCTGGAAAGTCGTCTTGTCGGTTCTGAAACTTTGTAAACCACCTGCAGTGATGGAGTTTTCACTGAATGGTGGCTTAACGAGAAGTAATGCCATTCTTGCTGAATGGCACGATCCTCTGGTGAGGTAAGTAAGAACTGGCAGTGCTTTCCTACTCAATGCTCATCCTTTGAAGCACTTCATGCTAATGGAATGAACTCTGGCCATTTTTCAAAAAAAAAAGAAAAGTGTGGGGGGGGAAGAGTTCAGTTCTAGTTTAAGTTGATTTGTTTTCTTATTTTTCTGTTAGTGCAGTGGTTTTATTTTGATGATTAGTCAGATGAATGATTTTGTTTGTGTGTTTTCTAACGCAGTTCCGTGTGGACTGATACTGCTTCCATTCAAGTGGTTGAGTTTCCAGAAATCCTGCTTCTCCTGTGCTTGGCTCTTCTCTACTGACTTCCTGCCCCATTGCACGTGGTCTCCAAGAACACCTTTTCTCCTTCCCTCTATTTAATCTATTAATCTTGAAATATTAATCTATTTAAACGGGCCAAGTGGCTGCAACTCTGCAACAGGGAGGGGGAAAAGACATGGTCAGTATTTGTGTGTTTACCCCAGAAGTCTCACATCACGCTCATCAAAATGGGCTGTGAAATTCTGGCATTATGCTGGTATTTTAGGGGAGGAGGAGTACAGCTACATTTGGTTTGTTATAAAGAAAGGAATTTAGTGCCCATCCCTCCTTTTCTGCTTGCCTAAGCTTCTTCTCCCTAACCTACTGGATGGTATTTGCTGGCACTGAGGAGAGGAAATGCAAAGGAGTCCTCCAAGAGAGCTGCAATTCAGCAGTAGCTGGTTTTGTGAGATCCGGTTTGCTTGAAGTGCATTGATGCATGCTTAGTCCGACATAGTGGAGATGTTCTCCTGGCATATAAATAACTTTTAACACTGTGCTGTAGCTGTAAATGATAGTCCATGCAGTTTATTGGGACTATTATAATTATGGGGCCTGCTATAAATCCTCAGTCAAGAACCATATACGGAAAACAAAACCCTTTAATTAAAAAAAAAAAAAAAAAAAAAATGCCCTCAGCCCACGTACAAAAGGAAGGAACAACTCAAACTGAAGAGAGCAGCCAAAATAATTGCAGCGTACGGTATAATAATGATGGAAAGCAGACAAAGAGCATGCACCGAGGAGCCGTGGAGATGAAGTATCATCAAGGGCTGGTGACAGATAGCGCTATTAGGAGCGTGCTGGCCCACCCCAACGCGCTGGTACGTGCGTTGGCACCGCAGAGCAGGAGGGAAGCTGCGGGCGATTGCACAAGGCGTTTGCTAAGAGCGCAGACGCCGCGGGCCCGTGCGGGAGGAAATGCAGTTTTGTTCTGAAGCGGTTCTTGCTTTCTCTCTTGAGATGCAGAGACTGGCTATAAACAACAGCAGGCTTGAATAAGCAATCAGTCTCGGCTTCTGCAGCAGGAAATGAAGACATCTAAGAAATCCCCTTTGTCCCAGATAGATGCGTGCACGCAGGCCTACTTTTTGCCCATTTCAAAGCCTTCTTCAGATTTGAATCGCTCCAGAATTAACTTGCTTCTCCTTGCAGAGTCCGTATACACCTTCTTGCGGCAGTGCGATCACTGGGGAAAGGTTTGATTGCATTTGGACATGTGTGCAGGCTTGCCCTGGGCTGCAGCGGGGTGACTAATTCTGGATGAGCTCAGTGCTCTCTGAAGGGAGGGCCAGCGTTGGAACAAATGCAGTTGTGCCCACAATTGCCTTCAAAGTCCTCTCTTCTTCCACCTTCCCCACCGCCCTGGTTGCTTTAGGAAGCGTATCCCTTCGGCTTCTCTGATCTGTTTGGCAGCCCTGCTGCTTGTCCAAATTTATCCCAACTTTTAAGTCTGCTGCCTGGAAGTAAACCTTGATCCTGCTTCTCTTCACGCCAGCCTTTCCCACTGGATATGGAAAATTACCGGCTTTGTAGTCGTACACATGCCAGCCACGGAACCTGGTTTGCCACTGCTGTAACTATAACCAGGTGGACGTGCGATGTGATGCCTGAAAAGCACCAAAATTCACTGTGGTGCTTTTGGTAAAGCTGGAGAATATAATTGTGAATCTTCTCCTTACCTTCAGTAGGTTGGATTTCTTTTCTTTTTTTTTTCTTTTTTTTTTTTTCTTTTTTTTTTTTTTGATTTTATCATCTCCTTCACTTGTGAACCTAAATACACCTTTCTTGTTACTGGTATTGACCGAGCCTGTCTCTTTGCTGGTTCCCCGTCAGTTCTGGTCCTACAGGCTGGTCCTACTACAATCTTAAGGTAAATGCTTCCAATTTGCACTCACCGCGTGTACTGAATATGCAAACAGGTTAACATCAGCAAGACTCTTCTCTTGTACAGCCATTCAAGCGCAGACACAAAACTGCTGACCCCCAGTGATGCTGTCTACGCTGGTACACACACAGGTTCCTCTGCATATATTTTCTGAGCACTTTTCTTTCAGATGTTAGAACATAATAGCATTTACTTAATCTTTGGAGTGTTTTTATAGACTTCTGCCTGAACCTTTGTGTATGTCGCTGTTTTCCACACCTAGGTACTGCCTGCAGATTCATACCTTTCGGCTGGTACCAAAACATTGGTCATGTTTTAGTTTTAATAGACAGCGGACGTGAACTGAGACACAAAACCAGAAAACAATTTGTAAAGAGAATCATAGCATTCATGTGGTACCCTCAGAGAGCACCAACATTCACCGTGCGTGTTTTCCAAGGACTTACACCAAGGCAGGTTGAAATTTAATGGAAAGATCAAAGGGACTACAGTTGGCTTGGGATCAAACTCCAGTACAATTTGTTTCTTACTGACTTCGGTTTGATATCAGAAAAGTACTAAGGCGTTCACCTTTATGATTTTAAGAGGCCTAATTTTAGGGGATAGAGGGCATCAGAAATGTAAACTTCTGTTCTGAGAATCTGACTGAATCATGTTTTCTAAACTATTATCCAGGAAGTATATGTCCTTTATCAATGGGGCAAAAAGGGTAAAAAGTGGAGACGGTGCCAAACTGGCAAAGAAAATGTCCTATGAAAGAGGATTTCATGCTTGCTTTGCTATGAACTGTTGCAGTGTTCTTTAACTGAACCTGACTTTCTGGGGTTTCTGCTGTACAATCAGAACTATGGCCTTTTCCAGATTTTCCAGGTATTAAAATTCAGCCCTCCAGCTCCAGAGCTCCCTTTTTTGATGCTGTTTTATCCTTGCTAGAGGAGAGTGTTCTAAATGATAGATATGTTTTTATCAAACAAAACCTTCTTCCTAGTAAGAATTTAAAGAGTATCACACTTCTGGACACACAGACCTCAGATTGGAGGAGGAAAAAAAAAAAAAAAAAAAGGATGCTATTGCTTTCATGTTTTATTTATTTCAAGTTTCAAATGAAGGAATGCCTATGTGTTATCATGCTTGCACCCTTGAACCTTACATTCACATCCCATAGGGAATTTGCACATTTTGTTCACCTATAAATAAAAGAAGCATTTAACAAAAAAAAAAAAAAAAAAAAAAAAAAAGTAAAGAAACCTATTTCCATCAATTCTTCTGGAATTATACAGCAGACAGTCCCAGCTTCAGGCCTTGTGTTCGAGGTAATCACTTGTTACGTTACTGTGGTGAAAACTTCATGGATATGTGAATCAGCTACAAAAGCCGATTATGAGTGATGGGTTTCAATTTGTTTATCTCCTGGGTTTTGATTTTTGTCTTTGTTATGAGCTGGTGATAGAGCATAAAGCTTAGACGAAGTCTGGCAGTTTCAGGGTTGTCCCTCTGGGTTTCTCTTTGTTTCCCCTTCACAGTTCTTGCTGCTTAGCAATGCTCTTTTCTTCTCTGCTGGTTGGGTCTGACTGGATTCACACCTTTATGCTGCAGTATTCATTCCAGAATTCATTATAGGATTTTTAGTATCAGAGCTTGGCTACCTAAAGAGAAGAACGGTGAGTTTTTTGTGCAGAGATCAGGTTCTGGCGACTGCTTGCAGAAGGATCTAGCTGGTTTACACCTGTTTATCTGTTGCAAACCAGTCTTCTTTTTCCTTCCTTTTGCTGCTACTTTCCCACGTCTTCAGTGACTCACAGCCTCCTACACTGAGGTCTACTGGGACTGCCAGAGATGGCTTTGTTATTAGATGATGCTTCTTGATGACCCAAGTTTTCCTTGTAATCCAATTCCAGCGAGGCACTGGTGTCAGGCCTCTGGGTCTCTGGGGACTGGCTGGAGTTGCACACACTTAAGTGAAGCTTGTTCAAAGTGACCTAAAAGCTCAGAAGTCTCAAAGCAATCGTCAGTTGTCAGTTCTGGACCCCAAAACACGAGTTACTAGAGCACTGCTCTTACATGCCCAGGCTCTTCTGGACGTGTCATCTTGCCCTGTGCTCTGCAGCTCTGCTTGCCTGTGCATGAGCTCAATGCTTCCTCTTTGTGTGCAGTGTCACCATCCTGTTTGGAACGGGCATTTGTGTCGGATAACCTCAAATGTCCACACCACCCCTGATGCATCCTATATCATGGCCTTCTATAGTGTCTGTGGGCTTAAAATGGGAGTTTTCTAGACGGCATCTTGGACCAAAAGCACGAATTTGGGGGCCTGTGGGTGAGATACCACTAAAAACCCTCCACAGACTTTTGCTTGCATCAGATAGATGAACATTCACCTTCCTGACGGAGTGGTGTGTTTCCATTAGTTTTGATAATGAATAAAAATATCCAAGATTGCTTCTGTACAGTGTAAGCTTCTTATAGAACCCAACACATACCCTAAAAAAAAAAAAAAAAAAAAAAGGTAAAATTAAAAATGGAATTATAAAGCTAAGTGGCACTATGTGTCTTCTGCTACCTGCTGTTAGAGCTTGCATTTCATCCACATGTTTTGCAGCACGATGTACGGATATTGTTGGTCTCTGTTTTTCACCACTGCAAAGCTGGTGTATTCCTCCATTGCGAGAGTGGCCTTCAAAGTGATGAATTGCAATACAGAATGGACCTGAAATTGCACCGATGCAGAATTGCTTCATATAGCTTGCTGATTTGCTGTCATTCAGTTAATTAGCAGAGCTATTAATCATGTGGTTTTGCTGCTGATCTGAGCCCCGCTTTAGAAGGTGAAGAAGGATGCAGAGGCTGTTCAAGATGAATCTGAACCGTGCGGTTCTCTCTTTAGGTGCATACTGTAAAGATGCAAGGGAATTAATTCCCTTGCTGATTCTGGCACAAACTGGATTTAGAGCGAATTGAGAAACTTCGGCTGATGCTCAGTGTTTTATTGTGTGTCAGACAAACCCAGAAATTTTCTCCATGACAACTGTGTGTGCTGTTGACTGATGAAATATTTTACCCACTTCTACAGTGGGAGGTTTTTTAATTAAAGAGAATAGGTAGCATGTACTATATCAAATGCTTTAATTCTGAAAACTTGGAAATGAGAATTAATAGATCTGCGCAGAAGTGTGCTTACAGGGGATTAATGACTTCTGTTAAGCTGGTGATTATTCATTTCTATTTGAATACATTGCTCAGAGATCGCACTCAGAATCCCAAAATAATAATGGGAATGTGGGGGCTTGAAGGTAGGAAAGTCAAGACTGAATTGCTTTTCCCTCCAAAGGCATGGAATTAAAAACCCTTGGCTGTTGCTTTGGATAATGGTTACTGCCATTTCAGCCCTGTGCTTGGGGCAGATCAAACCCACCTTACACCCTGTTTTCAAGTATACCACAATACAGAGATAGGGCATAAAGAGACTGGTAAAAATAAGAGGTGACAAACAGAACAGCCCTATTTCGTTTGGGTAGTTGGAGGAAATGCACAATGAAGATTTTCCTGAGGTTCCCATGGGCTTTGGTGTCATCCAGCTCTGTCCAGAGTTGTCCCACGGGTTCAGGGAGCTGGGTCAGACCTAGTTTAACCGGATGGTCAGCACAACCCCTTTTCTTGTGTCTTGCATCATCCAGAATGAAAGAAATTGCCCTCCCAGTTCTAGGATTGGGATTGAAAACAAATTGGCTGTAGTAAGCGATACAGGTAAGCCCTTTGAAGGAGGTGCTCTGTAGAATAGTATTTGAAGAAGAACAGAGCATGGGGTAAGGATAAAGGAAAACCAAGTTTTTTGAGGCAGCTGAGACATTAATGCTGAGGGGTTGCTCAGTGCAGAGTACATAACTGAGGCAGTGCCATATTCTCAACTACATTAAGGCAGATTTCGTTTTTCCTAGTGTATTTTTTGCTCTGTCAAATAAAACGTTCCCATCCGCTAACCATCCATCTCAGCCCTCATTAAAGTTGGTGGGAGCCTTTCCGCTGACTGAAACGCCCACGCTGGGCGTAGCAGGTGCATCCTTTCTGCTCAGAGGTGAGCAGGACTAATTTGATGGCTGCGGGGTCTGAGCGAAATCCCAGCCCGGCAGTATCCAAGGGTGAGACTCCCATTAACTTCAGTAGTGCCGGGATTTTGCCACGAGACTCAGCGGGGAACAAAATCACTGCGGTGAGAGGCAGCGGGCTGTTTGATGACAGAGATGGGAGGTGTGCTTTATCTGGGGCTAGGATGCCGAAGCCTAAATCCTTTTTGCTGATGAAATTTCATGCTGCCGTTTCCTCTGATGCATGGAAGCAATGGAAACACAAGTGAATTACGCACCGCTGGAGCTGCTTGTTTTTTACAGAGAGAATCTCTGGAATGGTAAGGTGTGGGCTTTATTTCCAAAACACGCTCCCTCTGCAGTTTTCCCCTTTATCCAGAGGTGGCTGTATATAATGCGCAGCGGACAGCTGGAACATGCTACTCCTCTATTCAGCTTCCAGCAGTAGAGACCGTGTCCCTGATCCGTGCACAGATGGAAGAAATAACAAAGCAAGAGTTAAAATAATAAAAAAAAAATAATAAGAAATTTGGAAGAAAATAAACTTCTGAGAAAGTAATGAGCTGTACCCCTCCAGCTGTGCTATCTGCAGGGAAATGATGTATTTTCGAATTGGAAAGAGATGTGTGTGTAAGAAGGAGGTAAAAAAAAAAAATAATAATGATTGGAAACACATGCGAGTGGAAAGGGTTTTCACCAAAGTCTCCCCCAGCCTGAACAGAAAGCTGTCCATTATAATAATTGCAGTGTAAGCCCCAGAAATGTGCTGTGCTGGAAGGTCAGATCCCTCCCCGGAGAGAGCGCCCGGCAGAGACGAATGTAAAAAGGAGGCGCAGGAGTTCAGGGGCAGGTCAGCGCAGAGCTCCCAGCTTTTACGCAACTCATGTAGGATTTTCTAGCAAGGGCTGAAAATCTATCTCCCTTAAGCACGTGGAGCTGAACTCCAAAACCCAAGGGGACTGGAGGTCTGGGTTGCTTTTGAAGCTGCTTTGTGGTCATCGATATCTCCTCCCGGCCTGCTTGCCAGCCTGGGCCTCGCTGCTGAAAGGGGCTCCTCTGCACCGGGTCCCTCTCGAAACAGGAGGGGCTGTGACTGTGTTGAGTCCCCTTATTTCAACGTGGTCTTAAAGGAAATGGTGTCCTCTGTAGCCACCAAGATTGCTCTCCCTTGGGAAGAGCGTGTAGGCCCGGCTACCCCATTGCAGGGCCTGTGTTTGGCCTTCCAGCCTGGGTCCTCCTGTGTTAAATGGCTTATCCCTTCAAGTACTTTCCTGTCAGCAGCCCCAGCTGTGGTGCTCATGTGTAGGATCGGTAAAAGGGGAAGGTTTTTCCCCCTCCTTTTCTGTGTGGTAACGCTGAATGTGTTCCTCCCCCCCTTCCCTACTGGCACCATCCATTTTCCCTCCTGCAGCACCCGGACAGCATGACTTCATCCGCTTGATTATCTCGAGTCCCGGGAATGCTGGCTTCGTCCCAAAACCACGGGAATGTGCTGAGCAAACACCCCTCCTCGGCAGCCGGCAGCGGGGCTCGCGGCTCAAAGCCTCCTCTGCAGGCAAACTTCCCCGGAGCTGCTTTTCTCTGAGATCATCCGTACTGACACGGGCTCGCCTCATCTATCTGCCGAGCCGCACCGAACACCACGAGGGCAGCGTCACGGCCAGACAAAAGGGCTGTTGTTTGGGAGCGTGTTTGTGTAGCTTTCTAGGACAGCCCGCTTGCACAAAAGCGGGCATTCGCTCTGCCTTAAAGTGCAGCTCCCTCTTCTTACACCGGATTTGTGCTTTCTGGCCCCACCAGCAGATCCACTGAAGCCTGTGGCTGACTTAAAAATGTTACGGGGGAAGGGGGGGTGCCTGTTCTCTGAGAGCTTTGGCAATGTGAACTTCTCCTTCAGCAGAGCCGAGCCTTTCCCTCAGCTCCTTTCTGTAGGGCGGAAGGGAAGGGAAGGGAAGGGAAGGGAAGGGAAGGGAAGGGAAGGGAAGGGAAGGGAAGGGAAGGGAAGGGAAGGGAAGGGAAGGGAAAGGAAGGGAAGGGAAGTTTTTACAGCATGCCCTGATCCTCAACCTGCGAAGAGCATCTTGAATTTCCTCCCCTAATATTCCAGAAACACAGGCCTGCTGCTCTCCTTACCACAGCGGAGGTGAATAATGCAGATGGCAATTGCAAATGCTTTCCAAATCTCAGTCGAGCATGTGCTTATTAGTCTGAGCAGTGTCAAGGTCCTGTCAGGCAGCGAAACCCCTGCAGGGTTAGGAGCTGCCAGTGCATGTGAGGACATTTGCTGCTTTCTGCCACGATTCTCAGGGTGTGTGTGAAGCTGAGCATTGCCCTGGTGTCACAGTGATCGCTGCCAGCAAAGCTTTTTGGGGGTGAATAAATCAGCCCGCTCAAATTAGGAAGGGATTTAAGGTCTTGCTCGTAACCCAAATCAAGTAAAACAAAGCTTTTATTTTGGTCTAATTTAGAAGAGGTTTAACTCTCTTTGGCATTAAGCCCTCTAAGCTCCCTCCTAGTCCGTCATGCAGGTGTCAAAGAAATTTCTATAGCTCAGCCAGAAAAGCTTTCAGCTGTTCTCAACCAGCAGTTATTCCTGTGGAGCCGAGAAGATGAGTTTGGGCAGCACCAAAACCCACCTCTCAGGAACCTTTCAGGTGGAAATGTTGAACAAACCCTTAGGGATTGCTCTTGAGACTCATATTGAAGCCAATGCTTCAAGTCCAGGGCTTTGTATGCTCTAGAAAACAGGAGACAGACCTGTAACACAGAAGACGAAAGTCAAGTATTTTTCCATCGAGACAGCAAGGTTACACAGGACAGCTGCTGCCTAACGTTTTACAATCATCAAATGCAAGGAATTTGTATTAAGGAGCTGGAGAGAAGAGCTCTTTGGAGCTCTGAACCCTGCATTTTAGTTACTGAGTGGAAAAAAGCTTTTTGTTAACATTTTATGAAAATGGAGTGATGGCGGTCGATACAAGTCTTGACATTGATCCAAAGCAAAATAATGGAACGACTGAAATAAGACTGAATAAAGAGCTAAAGGAGGACCACTTGGTTAATGTCGACCTATCTACCTGAGCTTCAGGAAAACAGATTTCGTCAAAACAGCTTGGTGCATTTTACTGAGATTGCAAGCTTTCCTGATAAAAGGCGCGGTAGAGTTGGAGCACGACTCCTTTGCATCTTGATCAAGAGACAAAACGAACAACATCCAACAGAAAGTGGTTTCGACACCGACAGGCCTCCGCGCGGAGATGGATGGAGGGAATCATCTCCGAGCTGGTGTGTGTTTAGCATGGGTCCCCAGGGGTCATTTGTTGGCGTTTCACTATTTAACACTTGCGTCGATAGCTCGCTGGAAAACAAAGCCATTACCGATAATGCTTGCAGATGTGCACGCAGGCTGGAGACTGCTGAGGTAACGAATAACTCAGCTCGCTGAGGAGCCATCTGGATTATTCAATAAGCTGGGAGAATGCAGGAAGGGCTCATTGATGGTTTGCCCAGTGAAGGGGCTCATATTTAGCGATCGGGGCAGCAGGTCTTGTGGGCCCCGGGGCTTTGGTCCTGGAGATGAGTAACTGGGGGATCCTGACATAGAAAAGGGGATATAAATCCTGATGCTTCACCAACACGTAGCGTTTGATAAGGCACGGTTGCAGATGTGGAGGGAACCATTAGAAAGCTCAGCACAGTCTTGGTAAAAGGAAGTAGATTGTTTACAGAGCCACTGCACGTTGGATAAAATCCACTTTTGTGCAGGGGACTAGCGCAGATAACATCTCGGCTTTGAATGAGATTTTCGTCTTAGGCTGCCTCTCAGTGCAGGGGTGGAGTTTATCCTTTGAGCCTGTGTGTGTAATGGTGCTACAGCAGGATTTCAACCCTGTATTTGCTGTTTTCCTGGCAAACATTTAGGTAAATGTTGCATTAAGTAGACATTTATTTTTAATAACATCGACATTTATCTTCCTTCTCTCCTGACATTTTTAGCATCTTCCCAGATATCTGCATAGCTATTTCTGTTCTAAAATTTGCACTAATTAATTGCTTTTCTGTGTATCTAAGGGAACAGCTATCAGCAAAGAGAAAGGAAAGCACTACAGTTACGCATTTTGATTAAAGATAAATTGAAATACTTAAAGACGTGGTATTTAACTTAGATGCTTCAGGGCTGAAAACCTACATCCTGGTACCTGTTAAGAAATACCTCGCTCCCTAAATGATCTCTATTCCAGGCATTTCTGACATGACTAAGGACAGTCGTGGAATGTGGCCCGCGGTAATTACTGTTTTGAGACAAGGGGGACGCTTTCTGCTCACCCAGAAATAAATCATTTTGATGGCTCTTCTCCTGTCGCAGAGCTCTGTTTGTATAATTTAAGATGCACAGCACAGTAGGGAAGCCTTTTAGGGTTGGACCATGCCAGCAGCAAGGCAGCTAATGCGAGCGATGGGCGATCAGAGCAGCAGCGATGGCTTCTGGAGCCGACTAGCCTTGGGGATGCTGCGTGGTGCCGCACGCCCTGCATCGTTCAGGAACCAGCACTGATCCTACTGGAGGTGAGAGCCACCTTGCCCCCATGTGAGTGGGCTCCTGAAGCAGCTCAGGATCGTGGCCCCTGGAGTGGTCTGGGAGCATTGAGAGGAACCGCGGTCACGTCAAGAGAAACCGCCTGTTGTGTCAAGTGCCAATAACGGGAATTAAGTCATTCTGCGAGCACAGTTTTGAAGTATGAACACGTGTAATTGGTTCGGCGTCTCTTAACAGGCCTGTATGCCATGACTGAGTGCTGCTGGAGAGGCTTTTGGAGAGGAAGGAGAGAATGCCCCCTTTGAGAGCACATTTGCTGAAAGCTGTGGATGGATCCGCTCCATACACCCATGGGGTAGGCTCACAAGCAGAGCGCTTCTTGCTGAGGTATTAACCACCCCCTTGGGAAGGGTTTCTAAAAACAGCTTTTTTTTTTTATTACACAGAGAGCATTTGAAACAAACCGTTTAAGGCAAAAATTGCTGATGTGCTTGTATTGATTCCCTTTCTGGGGCTGTTTCTTCTTTCATTAGTCTTGAAACTGAAATGCTCTGGGAAATCTGAGGGCTTTTTCCTTCCTGCCTCGATACAAAGGAGTCAAGTGGGCACCCAGCATCTGCCACAGGCAGGATTACTTCATCGTCTTCTCTGTGTCCATTTGAAAAAGCAAACGTGTTTTGCAGGTAGTTTGCATGTCTAATGCAACTAAAGCAGGCAGAAAGAAAAGATCAAAAAAGGTGTCTTTCATTTCTGTTTCATTTCTGGAGCTAGTCTGCTATTGTGTAAAATTGTGTGATTGAGGCATTCTTATTGTAATTTTGCAGATACGTGTCTGTAATGTGAGGCATTCTACACCTTTTTTTTTTTTCCTCTTATAAAATTTTTTGCTTTCAGTTCTGAAGTAAATTAAAGGTTTCAGATTGACAGTTCCCGATTTAGATGCTGTCTGTTTGTAACACAGGCGCTGTACAGTAGCAGAATTGAGCTGCCAGTTTAATTTCACTTGAGCATCTCTCCCCTGATCCAAAGAAACCTTCATGTCAGCAGAGGATGTTAGCAATTGTGCTTTCAGCGTGAGCATGAACTTTTATGAAGCAGAAGTTGTGCAGCTGACTGAAGCGAACTAACTGGTAGCATTGCTCTCCTTCCATCACTTGCTGGTCATAAAAACCTGCTTCTTACCCCTCTTCATAGCAGTTTTCTAACTTTCTCAATCTGGCTTCAGTAACACATGAAAATGTGAAAATTTTGTGTTGCCTAATTCTTAAGGCTCATGCATTTTAAGCATTTTTTTGGTTTTGGCGTTAAAAAAGAGAGGGCAAGGAAAAAAAAGAAGAGAAGAAGGAGGAGAAGGAGGAGAAGGAGAAGAAGAAAATAATCATCATCATCATCATCATCGTCATCTTGGATCCTAACAGAAAGGTTTAAGCTGTGAGTGTAACTTGGGGGCTAAACCAAACCTTTTCCTTTTGAACCATTCCATGGGTTGTGCTGCTTCCGTTCAAGCACGTTCTGCTTTAAGTACACTTATAATGCAAAATTATTTCTAGCAAGAAGAGTGCAAATAGGGCCAATAATCAGTATTCATTTCTAGGCTCTTTCTATCTTCCCATGAGGGAAAAGAAAATCTTTCCAGAGTCCATTTGAAGCTGAGTATGATGGAAAAATCAGGCAGACCTTTTGTCTTCTTTCTGTCCTGACGCTGGCCATCATCTATGTCAGAACATGGGGACAGTGGCACACATCCAGCATGCGAACCAAGGTTTCTGCATGCAGGGCCTCAAGTCCTGCCATCCCTGGGTACCGGCTGGCACCGGGTCACGTGCATAAATCTTGATCTAGACCAGAGGAGAGAAAAAAAATTCCTCCTTTAAGGAAACCTGGAGCTAGAAGATACCTCTGCTCCCCATCCTGAGGCTGGCTAGCCACCAGGCAGGCTTGCTGCATGGGGTCCCCCTGCCTCCTTGCTGGGTCGCTGGCAGCACCCTTATGCCACCCACTGGAAACATGCTGGGTCACAAGCAGAAATAACAACTTTGGGGTTTAAAAAAAAAAAAAAGCATGTGTTCCATCAGATTAGGCAGGAACCGTGCGCTGTCTTCAGAGTCATTTAAAACCGAATTAATGGAGTGCACTTGTAAGCTGAGGCGCAGGGAGGCAAGGAAATCCTTTTTCCCCAGTCTCAGAGGAGCTGCTGTTTCCCTGAAGCATGTAGTGCCTCGTGCGTGCCTAAAATGTCCTGGATCAGTCACAGAGCTGCTGTTCAGATGGCACCACGGTAAGCATAAGGGTTTCATCCCTCTTTACCTAGTGATGTGTGCTCCCTGTCATCGTCACCTCCATTTTGGTTTAATAGGGACTAGGTTACGCCAGCAGCATGATAATTTGTTTCACAGAGGTTTCCACTTATCTGATGAAGACATTTAGAAAAAAATTGGGGTTGGATTGACAGAGGAGAAACTACTAGAGGAGGGTCTGGCCTAGCCCATCTAGCCATCAATGCTAGTGCTGCTGCTGCTTTTTAGGATCAATATCTGGCAGATGCTGCAGGCTGGAATGGAAAGAGGGCGAATGGAAATGAGGTATAGGGGGTTCCAAGGGGAGGCAAAAATAAAAGCAATTTCATTGTGAAATAAACGTTTGTGTTGCAGAAGTAACTAACATGTTTCAAGCAACTGTGCTTTTAGGATATAAACTGGAAGAATGAACTGTTTTATGGAATGAAAAGATTTTTGATAGATTCTGAGTGCGAGACTTTATGCTAGAATAAATTTGTACCATCTGTTTTGTTCAGAAAATGAGATTTTTGTGAAGGAACCAATAGCAGGACATTGTCTCTTAGAGACCGTGATGAAGGAGGGGCTTTCTCTCACCCTGGATTTACATCCAGATTTTTTTTTTTCCCCCCAGCAAGTATCTTGACCGAAAACCCAAACATTTTTAAGGCATGCTCTGCACACTGCTCTGCAGTATGCTGCACGGAGTAGGGGTAGCTGACTGAAGTAAACCGATGGGGAAAGCATAAAAGTTATTGTACAAAGAGAGACTGTTTAGATATCTTTATTTAGCAAGTGGAGGACGTTGCCAATAGGAAGGAGAAAAGTGGAGACTCAGCTGTGTTTACAAAGGCGAAAGAAATTTTCCTGAAGCGAGGCCAACTCTGATATGAGCTATTAAGTTTGCTTGATTCTGTGGGGCTAATTCCGAATAGGATCCCGACGCTGTGTTTTTGAGCAAGGGCATAACCGACGGACCTGCGGCTCATGTTGGCTTTGCACCCGAGCTTCTAAGAAACTCCTCTTGGTTTGGTACCTGCAGGGCAGCCCCGATGACTGCAGCACACCCTGAGACAGGTTGCTCCCTGCGTGGGATGCACCCATTCTGCGTGCTTTGGGGAAAAGCTGAGGTTGTGTGGCTGCAAAACATGCTCGGTGCTAACCCTGCAAGTGCCAAATGCCTCGCTTTGATCACCTGCTTTTCCTCCTTCTCCTCTCCCATCCCAGTGAATGCTTTCCTTGTGGCCTCAATCCAACAAACCGTTTAAGTGCACACAGGTGCAAGTACAAGACAGGATTACTAGCACATCTTACTGTGTAATAAACTGTCTTTCCAATGAAGAACAACCTACAAAACAACCCCTGTGCCCACCTGCCCCTGCCATCCCCGTCCTTTTTTAGTGCTGAGCTGTGAACATCTTCCCAAAGCACCATGCTCAAAGAGGCAAACAAGGAAATACTAATTTAAGGTACAAGTCCCTAGAGTGCTACCTCTGACATCTGAAGGTGGTTATGGCTGTTGGGAATCACTTTGGCTTTCTCCATGAGGACGGCTTTACCAGGTGCTAGAGGAGGAAGACCTGTTCCTGGGCCTCATTGTGCCATGAGCACGGCTGTCCAAGCACAGTTGGGCTGGTCATGCAAGGCCACCTGCGATGCTTGCACCATCGGTGATCCGCATTGTGGAGGTTGTCAGCAGCAGGCACAGGTGGTGGTGACTTGGAGATTGCCATCCATGAAAAGCTAGATGAGGGTGAGCATTTTTTTTCACAGGGTTTCCTATTAATCACATTTTTTTTTCCTGTTACCTAGGATCATGTAGGTAGTTGCTGACCTTATGTAGGTGTGTGCGTGAGATACTGCAGCAGTATGGTGAAGATAAAGGATGCTATGTGTTTCTGAGTGAATTTTAACATTGCTTGTGCTCAGCCTTCTAAATGTTTTGAGTATGCAGTTTCTGATAAAGAAGTCATCCGCCATTTTATCTGCCATGAAAACCTGGCAAGTTGTTCCCCAATGGTTTAGATATCTTCGAACCCATAGGAGAGACAAAATCTATTTTTGCCTCCAGCCTGCCTCAGGTAAGTGCCAGACATGAGCATCCTAATCTTGTCACTCACACTTCTGACCCATTTGCTATTAGCTTGGGAGCCTCGTTCTTTGGCCCCTTTCCTACTGCAGATGCAGGTGAGGAGCAGCAGTGGTTCTGAGGGGTCTCCTCTGTCTCACACCCTCTCTAATCATAGCATCATAGAAAGGTTTGGGTTGGAAGGCACCTTAGAGATAGCTAATTACTATCCCTTTCCTTAAACATGAGCCCTTGGCCTTCTTGTTTCCCATACTGATTCCTTTCCTAATAATTTCACCCTCCGTATTATTCCCTCATTTCTCCTTATTCCAAAATTTTCTGCCAGGGAAAATTTATTCAGCTTCAAGAGCTTTTTGGATCTCTTGCCGTACTCAAATTACAGCTCCTTGAAGTAAGCCATGCCCCTCCTCACCACCTTTGCAGTAGTGCCAGACTGTAAGAGCACGCTATTATTTTTTTTACTTCCTTCCACTCCCTGCTTGAACACGCAGCAAATATTGTTTAGGTTTCAGGGCTATTGAACCCTCCCAATGAAAGAAAAAAGTGGAAGGCTTCTCATGACCTGCTCGAGTACATGTGCTGTGGCCTGTTTTCTTGAATGTCTTGCACGTATGACTGCCCTGGAGTGCTCTGAGCTATAACCCAGATCAAGAAGCTATCAGGGGGAAGTATTTTTGCAGCCTCGCTCTTCAGCCCCAACTGGACTTCCAGGATTTGTCCCTCTCCTAACCCTAAATGCTGGCCTTGCCTTGAATGTCATCGAGGAAGACAAGCCACAGCAGAGATGACAGAGTTGCAAGTGGCAAAATCCTAATGAAACCAGTCCCTCCCCCTGAGGGAGTGCCTTGGCACCCCACACCACATGGAGCTTTAGGCTTTCACCTGGTCCCAAAATTAACCCCAAATCTGAGCATTTGCCTAGGAGAACAAGCCATTGCCAGGATAAAGATGTAGTCAGGAGAGAAAGCTCTTTGCAGCCTCCCCCTTACTTCTGAAGTGAATTGACAATCCCATGCCAGCTGGAGCTGTAGATCTTGTAGGTGTCCCAACTCTAAACTTAAGCTGCGGTGCAGGCTGCCCTGTAGATGTGAATACTCAGCCATAACAGACAAAAATTTACCAAGCGAGTAAATTCCTCACTGTTTAATCCAGCCTTTTTCCAAACCGTTTGCAGACCCATGCCAGGTGGACCTCTAGACTTCATCCCTCCTCCATCCCTAGCCCCATTCTAGCCCTAAAGCCTGAGCAAGGCTGATCCATAGCCAGGCACCCCGGGGCAAAGTTCCAGATGAAAAAGCAATCAGAGGATGTCTTTTTGCTCTTGCTTTCAACAGCCTTTTAGCCTTTCTGAGCTCAGTGGAGCTTTAAACTTTGCCCCTTTCCCTACCTTTATCCCAAATCTAATGCTGTGGGGATGAGCCCTTTACCAAGGACCCAAACCAAGAAGCTGTCAAAGGAATGGAAGAACCTTTTGGAAGAACACCACTTCTTTGGCAGCCTGTGAGAAACCCAACATCAACTGAAGTTTTAGGGTTTCCCTCTCCTAAAGCAAAAGCCTGACTGTGATTTAACTGTAGCTAGGACAACCAGCCGTGGTCATGATGAAGATGTCAGATGCACAGTCTTTTAGAAGTCTAACTTATACCTTAACCCTAACACCAGACATGGAATGAGCCCTGGGCCAAGACCCTCAGCCATCATTTAAAGGAACAAAAATTCAGAACAGAAATATTTTTGTTGCCTGCTCCTTACTTTAGAAGACCCATGGCAGCCCCGTGCCTACTGGAGCTCCCCTCCCAAACCTACTCCAGCCCCATGCTCTTACCTGAGCTTATCTACAACCAAAGGCCTGCATCCATGGCCCAGATGAGAAAGTTGTCAACAGATACATTTTTTTCAACCTACACACTGCTTCAACAGTCCAATGCCAGCTGCATCTGTAGGCTTTGTCCCTCTCCAAATCGTTAGTGTTACAGTAACCCAAATTTTGACTTTAATCCTATTCTGGTGCTGAGATATTGACAATTTCTAGCCTTCATACTAGTTATGAGGTGACACCCTTTTACGTTTTAAGGCCTGTCTTCCTTTTGACTCTGTTTTAGTACCACAGCTATGCTATAAAAGTTATAGGTTATTAACAGAGCTGGGTGTTGGCAGTGCTTTTGTGACTGCTGTTTATGGTTCATTCTCTCTAATTAAAAAAAAAAAAAAAAAAAGAAAAAAGAAAGCCATCTGCCAGGTAGCACTGTTGTGTCTGTGATTAATTGTAGGGAGGATGGGAGACTGGGTAGCAAGGATCATCCTGCCTGTTCGGGTGTGGGGCAAGCACCACTCACGCCTCTTGAAGACCCTCTCCTGGCATTCAACTGGGCAGAACAGAAGGATCTAACCAGCTCCGTGTCCTTTTTTATCCATCTCTCGTTTTTCCTACTGTTAGAGCCGAGAGGAACAGCCTGTTTATTTACACATGGTGTCTCCCACCCATCAGCTGGAGCAAGCCACGGATCCCTGCCATCTGAATCCTGAGAGCAATTTCCCTTTCTCCCTCTTGGGCTCTATGTGCCCGTGTTGGAAAGTAACTTAAAAATAATAATAATAAAAGAGAAGGCTTCCCATATTTGGAGAGAATAATTATTCTCTGCAGCTCCTGGTACAACATGTTCCAACAGGCTGAAGGCACAGGAGTTCAACAGGGGGCCTCTAGATTGAGCTCACTATTTCCTCTGCTGTGTTTTAGTGCTGGGAAAGCCAGGGCATCCATCCCAGTGTGATGTACTGAAGCCTCAGCACCCGTCTGCCCCAGGTGGTAGCCACACGAGAAGGCTAGCAGGAGGTGACACCAGTGAGTCATCCATGAACAAACACCCTAATCTCCCCCCTGCCCGTCAGGAACAGGGCTGTGGAGAAGTTTGGGCCTTTTTGAGGTCTACTTGTGAGCTGTGATCCCTATCACCAGATGAGAGGGCTGCTTTCCTCCACAACCACAGAGGTCTTCTCTCCTGTGCAAGCAAATCACCAAATCCTACGTACTTCTGCAAGCAAAGTCATCCGTTCCCAGGATGAAACTTGTAGGGCCATGAGTTACCTGTTATTCTGAAAAAAAGGGAACCCAGGAGATGGTGTTGGGCAGCCACAAGGCAAAAGTAAGCATTAAGAGAAGTAGTTTCCAGCAGGAAAATGAATGCATCACATGTAGAAAGTGGAACAGTAAATGTTAACAAACCCTTGCCCTGTTGGTGTGCCTGGTGGAGATTATTGTTTCATGTTTCTCCAAGTAAAGGTTATCTCCTGTGGCTTCTCAGATCCTTATCAAAACAAGGAAACCTGGTTCTCCAGATCCACCCAGCTGTATTTAAAGCTCTGAGTCCCTAAATCTGAGCCATGACGCAAGGCTTGAGGACTGAACCTAGACCAACACAATGGAAATCAGCATAAGCCTGCAGAAAATGCAACTGCTTTTTCAGAAAGCTTGAGGGTGTGAGGCTAGGAAGGGAAAATGAATCTGGAAGTTGGAGGAAAAATGGAAAAATTCATTGTCATGAAAGAAAAGTGCTTCATCAAGGGTTCCTGTAGGCAAATACCAAGTCAAGTAGTGATGAACGGTAACTGCCCACGCCTCACTCACGGGCTGTGGTGGGATGGAAATTAATAGACTACACGAAGCACCCTCATTCAGCAGGGAGAGCCCTGCTGCACTTTCACTAGGCACACAAGGGCTTGCCTGAGTGGTTTCGGTGGCGCCTTACATACATCTGTGATAAGTGAAGCAGGACAGCCCTCTGGCATGTGTGCAGTCACACTGGCAGCACCCAGTTCCCATGTGCCTAGCAGAGAAAGCTACACGGACACGAACAGCTCCCAGCTGATCCAGCTACAGCCCGCACGAAGGCTCGTACTGCGGCGGTGACACCGGCAGTAAATCACTGCTCCCTACCCAAAGGTAGTAAAACTGTTCAAACAACAAAGGAAACACAAACAACCCATGTATCACGGTTTGAAAAAAAAAAAAAAAAAAAAAAAAAAAAAAAGAAAAAAGCAATCCTTGTTTTGCTGCATTTTTTTATCTTTTCAGCTCCTCGGAGCCAAGAGCCAGACTGATGCATGGATCCACACATGCCGTGGGAGAAGGGTAGGGTGCAAGGCAGGGTTGGAAGAGACCGGAGGTGCCGTAGGGCTGGCTGTAAGAGGCAGCGATGGGAAAGGCAGGGAGGGGAGTGATGTGTGATGGAGCAGGCGTGCAGGTAAACAGCTGGCAGGGTATTGGAAAGCAGTAAATCTTCAGCCCCGGCACGTGTCTGACTGTTTCATTTGCTCACTAGGTCGATGGTGAAAGGCTTATTCATCAGGCGGTTGCATCCTGAAATGTGCTGCGTTTTAATAGAAATAAGACTTTGGAGCAAGATGCATTATTTACTCCCAGTCCTTTCACCGCAGCCAGAACACTTTTTTGTATGATGGAAGTGAATTAACAAGCAGGCTGTGATCTGGTGAAGCAGAGATTTCATCCAGGGACGAGGTTCTCCTGTCCCAGGGCAGCTCGACACCATCTCTGTTGTGCTGACCCCACTGCTAGGGATGGGGCTGTGCTTTGACGGTCAGAGAGGGAAGGGAAGGGAAGGGAAGGGAAGGGAAGGGAAGGGAAGGGAAGGGAAGGGAAGGGAAGGGAAGGGAAGGGAAGGGAAGGGAAGGGAAGGGAAGGGAAGGGAAGGGAAGGGAAGGGAAGGGAAGGGAAGGGAAGGGAAGGGAAGGGAAGGGAAGGGAAGGGAAATAGATGAGGCCGCAGCAGGAATAACATTTTGCTAATAGTTGGCACGACAGATTTCAGTTGTCAGCATTTGCAAATGCTCACAAAAGATCACAGCCTACTCATCGGACCAAATCAGCTGAGGAACATTTTGTCTAGAAGAGCAGAAAGGCTGAGGGGAGTGGCTGATAAACCCACAGCAAGCAACACGCCTGTTGTCAGTGCAGAGGTCAGGTGTATGTCCAGAGATCCTGCTGTATTGTTTTAATTATTAGGAAGCTTATAAATTGCACTTCCAGAGGGAGGCATGAAGGACTGATGACCACCACTGATAGTACAAGTTGAAAATGTGGTAACCATTGGGTTTGCAAACACCGACAGCTGCAGGGGTCACGCTGTCATCTGACTGCTTTTCTGATGTGTTTTTTTTTTTTTTTTTTTTTCTCTGAGGGAGCAGGAGATTTGACAGTCCAACAGCGATGGGTCCCCCAACTCCCTTCTTCTTCCTCTCCATCATAAATAGAAATAAATGGGGAGAGCCTGTCCAGCCCTGCCTGGGAGAGAGCAAAGCTGGTGCTCACAGAATCACAGCATCAGCGAGGTTGGAAAAAACCTCTGGGATCACCCAGCCCAACCATCACTCCGACCAAGTTAGTGCCAACTCTAAGACATGTCCCTTAGTGCTATGTCCACATGTCTCTTAAATACCTCCAGGGATGGGGACTCCGACACAAATTTCAAATGCAGGGAAATGAGAAGAAGGGAATAATATGGAAAGGTGCTGGAAATGATCCGTTTTTTCAGGCACAGAAGTTTCCTGGAAGGTAAATGGTTGGGCTAAGATGGACGCTGAGCTGAGACAGCACTGGGAGTGAATGTTTTTCCAGCTTCGCACACCACCACCCTGGATTTGAGGAGGGAGCAGATGGGGAACATTGGCAGCAGTGGCTCTTACAGCCAAAAGCAAAACCAAAAGAAACCTCTTACAGAAGCCGAATCCTGGTCCTGCTCTCCCCCTGCCCTCGCTCCGAGATCGCTAACCATCGATCTTGGCTGCTCGATGTTCAAAGGGGAAAACGCTGAACTCAGGCGACTCTTGTCCCTGGAGATTTATTAAAATAACATCTCTATCATTCCAAATATTTGAACAAGTGGCAGGGTGGTTACCTCCCTCTCTCGGAGGCCTGCTGGTGCCAGCCATAACACACGAGAACAAAGCAGAGGCTTTCGCCCAGCACAACATTTCTTCCCTCTGGTGTTTCCTCCTGTGAGAAACGACCTCCGATCAAGGGCAGGTGAAGGCCGGAGCTTCAAAATAGATTATTTTGTTCACTGCTGGAATTGAAAGCAAACACTCCTGATTCCCCTTTGATGCCAGCTGACCTGAATCAAAGCCCGGAGACCTCTAGCTGATAATGTTTACCAGATGCCGCAGCGAAGGA